>NW_020664439.1:6922997-7004330 GCF_002925995.2 Terrapene triunguis
GGGGCGGCCAGGGCTACAGCAGGGGTGCTGCCACGCGGCCCCTCCCTCTGCGCCGCCTCCTGCCGCGAGGGCTCCGCTCCGGTTGGCGGGGAGGGAAGGAAGAGGACTGCCCTGCAGGGCGCTCTGGTTCTCCGCACCGCCACCCTCTACAGGGCGGCTGGAGCGGAACAAGAACAAAAAAAAAACGGCTGTGCCGCCCTAGGATTGGGCAGAATGCCGCCTCCAATAATCTGCCACCCCAAGCACCAGCTTGCTCAGCTGGTGCCTGGAGCCGGCCCTGGCTATACGAATTTCTCATTGCCATAGGGACACTTGGAAGTATGCGAGAGATGAGGGGAGGGCAAGAGAGAAAGAGATTAGAGGAGAAATACTAATATGAGGGTGGTCTCACATTAATGAGATAGTGGCTCAGATAGTTATAGAAATGGGAGTTGTTTGTTAAGAAATATTGCTGGCTATAAAGGAGCATGGGAGGGAGGTGCTTGATAGGAATAGTAAATCATGTTTACAGTGTTTTGATTAGGCCTGTAGTTGATTATGCATGTCGGGCTTATGTTTCTATGTCAGTTTCAAAGGGATTAGAAATTGTGCTGTCTTAAGCTTTCAGAATGTGTTGTGGGACTTCTGTTATCTCCTGTACGTGCAATTCACATAGCGAGGAAAGAAATGACCCTGTGTTGGAAGGGAAAGCATGGATCTTTGCCTCTAAGCCAGAGCCAAGTTAATATACAAACTGGGATAAGTGAGTACATTTTTGATAAGGGTGAAGAATTTCCTGATGCGTTGTTCAGGGGGAGTAGTAAACTACTATTTGCAATTAGAAACTGGAATTAAGCCAAAGAAGATGGTTTAATAGTCTAAATAGAAGGTTTGAAAAACCTGGGGTCAAAATTTTCTGCAGGTGGAAGTTGGTGAAGTTCAAGGAGATGTGCCAGTTAACACCAGCAGAGATTTTGGTCCCCATTCTCTATGGAGCTAAGGTTCAAATCCCAGTATCATCAGTTCAACCTTTCACCTTTTATGGGGAACATCCATTGAGAACCATGTAGTTTCCAGGGGGGAGGAATTGTTATTTAGAAAACAATCTATGAGTAAAGGACTTGATGGACATTCAAGATTATTAGACAAGTCTCATAGAGGGACTGCCCCAGAGTCCTTAGCCAGAAGTGTTCCTTCTTCCCATTGGGTTACAGATAACAGTGCAGACTTCTCATATTCTTTTCCTTCCCACTATGGGGTTAAAACTGTATTATCCAGTCCTAAGAATGATTTGGTGCTGAAGCATATATCAACTACTTAGCAACAGAGCAATATGTTTGGAGACTGACATTTTGGCAGGACAGTCCCCATCTACTGATTGATCTTAAATAGGGCTGTCAAGCAATTAAAAAAATTAATTGTGACTAATCTCACTGTTAAACAATAGAATACCATTTATTTAAATATTTTTGGATATTTTCTATATTTTCAAATATACCGCTACCTCGATACAATATGACAAGATATAACACAAATTCGGATATAATACGTTAAAGCAGTGCTCCGGGTGGGCGGGGCTGTGTACTCTGGTGGATCAAAGCAAGTTCAATATAACGCGGTTTCACCTATAACGTAGTAAGATTTTTTGGCTCCCGAGGACAGCGTTATATCGAGGTAGAGGTGTATATTGATTTCAATTACAACACAGAACACAAAATGTACAGTGCTCACTTTATATTTATTTTTATTACAAATATTTGTGCTATAAAAAAAGAAATAGTATTTTTCAATTCACCTCATACAAGTACTGTAATACAGTCTCTATCATGAAAGTTGAACTTACAAATGTAGAATTATGTACAAAAAAATAACTGCATTCAAAAACAAAACAATGTAAAACTTTAGAGCCTAAAGTCCATTTGGTCCTACTTCTTGTTCAGTCAGTCACTCAGGCAAACAAGTTTGTTTACATTTGCAAGAGATAATGCTGCCTGCTTCTTGTTTGCATTGTCACCTGAAAGTGAGAACAGGTGTTCACATGGCACTGTTGTAGCCAGTGTCACAAGACATTTACGTGGTAGATGTAATTCCTGGGTGGTGCACAGAGTGGAGGTACAGCTGCACAATTGCGCATGTAATGCTGTGCTCCTAGATGGGTCGTCGGCAGCTGGGATTGAAACGGAGAGCTCTGGATCTTAAAGCACGAGCCCCCACTGCCTGAACTGAAGGACCCAATGAGGTTAGCAAAGGCTGTCATGGCTTCAATCTCTGTAGGTGGTGCAGCCACCACTAGAGGGGGACACAGTGCCACACTGAGTGATTGTGGGGAGAAGGCTCCCAAGACAGAAAATGATGGGGTTAGGTGAGGAGAGAATGGGGCCAGTGCATCCCTCATCTGTGTCTAGAACATTAAACTGCTCCCCCTGGCAGAACCCACAGGGGAGGCTAGTTGTAGTACCTGGCTTTTGTGTACGACTTCTACAGCACAACTGCCCATGCAGAGGCAGGAGTGAATCTAGCCTGTTGTCTACAAATCTTGGCCTTTTGTGTCAGAATTTGAAGTCCCTTATTTCTTTAACATTTGATGCCAAAGGAAATTGGAGACAAAGTTTCCCTGGTTAGAGCTGCCCAGCGCTAGGTGTGGAGTGGGAAAGCCTCATACAATGGCCAAAGAACAAGCAAGAAGGCAACAAGAGAGGGAAATTCTGACCATCTCATCCCAGCAATGCAGAAAGAGGCTCACCACGAGCACTCCTTAAAATTCTGAACAGCAGATGGAAAATAAAAATGGTACCACAAGTAGTTTTAGTCTAAAGGTCTGATTCCAAGCCCACTGAAGTTAATGGAAAGATTCTCACCAACTTCAGGGGGCTTTGTGTGAGAGATTGCTGTGATAATTGTAGTTTACATAGATACCTGTGCTTACTTTATAGCCTGTGTCTTTTACGAGACTAACTGGGCAGTTACCTACAAAAGCTTACAACAGGAAACATGGATGCTATTGAACAGCATAGGAAATACTCTTTCCTCTTACTTTGAACCTGCCTTTGGTGGCTGTATTTTGCCCTCATTCTCATGAAGAAGTCCAAATGATACAGGCCTTGATTCAGCCAAGCATTTATGGATGTGCTGAAGTCTCATCAAAATCAACAGGACTTAAGTTCAACATGTGTAGCTGTATCAGGGCCATAGGAACTTTTCCCAGGTCACACAAGAAGCAGGAAACAGGAATTCAAGTCAAGTTTTTTAAGTGCCAATGTAGGGCTGTAACCACAAGACTATCCATCTTCTTCTGACATGCTCATGACCACTCCTCAGACCTTCTCCAGCTCCTTAGGTGAAGAAAGACCTAGGTAAGTTGCTTTCCATCTTTTCCCTGTGATAGAAACACATCTTTAGAACAATCTTGTTGCCTAAAGCATGTCTTGATAGGTAACCTGGGAATTCCAGGGTTTTTTTAAGCCTGCCATTCTAATTAATAAGGATTTCTGATTCCCACTCTTTCAAAGACACCTAGCCCACCATGCATATGAAAGCAGTTGGTGATTAACATTCTGAATATAGCTTTGAGCTTCAGTTTGAATGTAGGAAGTAGCTTCTGTATGCAAATTACACACTTAATAGGGACTTCTCCTGCTCCTATTGAAAGCCAGTCCTACACTAAAAAAGGTTTTCTGGTACTGTACAGCTGCACTTGCAGGCCCTCCTAGTGTAGATGCAGCTTATCCCAGTTTCTCAACTGAAATAAGTTTTACAAGGAAGAGCACTGGACTTGTTCTGGTATAGAAATGTTGTGTGTACATGCAAAGACAATCTTACTTCTAATTGACCAGCAAAACCACCTAGTGCAGATTTAAGGGAAGCCATTGAAAGTTTGGCTGTTGATTTCAGGATCAGGTCATTTATATAGTATGCAACTTATTCTTCTGCTTAGATCAAAGCCTGATTTTATTTTTCTTGATAATATCAAGGTAAGCGTGTATGTGTATCTGCGCTAGGTATTTATAGGACCCTCTTTACTGTAGCAGTTGCACACCTTTAGTGTATTTAGCCTCACAACACCCTAAGGTAGGGAAGTATTATCCCCATTTTACAGATGGGGAACTAAAGCCCAGAAAAACTAAGTGATTCACTCAACATCACACAAGAGGTCTGTGGTGGAGCAGAGATTTGAACCTCTAAGTCCCAGACTAGTGCCCTAATGATTTGACAATCTTTCCTCTTCAGATATTTCAGTTTCTTCACACTCCATCTGCTCTGAGCTAGTCCTCCAGAGACATGTTCCCACTCACATTTAAGACCTGCTATCCATTAGACTTCCCCTACAGTATCTATATCAGAGAAATATGGGCAGCCCATTGATAATGTTTTAAAGAGTTTATATTAAATGTGCTCCCTGTAGAAAAGTGAACTCACTGCTGGCATGCCTGGGGATGTTGTAGCAGCTCTTTCCTCTCTAGCACCTCCTGTGGATGGTTACTCTGGTCCTGTGGTGGGGTCTTACCACAACGTAGCCCACCAGCCAGTCACATTTTAGTTCCGTCCCTTTTAGGTAACAAAGTCCAACAAATCCAGTGTCCTAACACCTGCTCTTCTGCTCCAACTCAAGGTCCTTATACCCTTTTCCCTTGGGGCTTTAAATCTTCCTCATCCCTTTATGTCAGGAGGCTTCCCTTTGTGTCAGTGGCTGGTAGGGGAATCCAGGCCCACCTGCTACACAAAGTTCCAGTCCAGCGACCCTATAAGCAGCAGCCAAGTCCTGCTCTTTCCATCTCCTTGCTGCTGCTGCCTCCTTCGATTTCTTCCTACTGTAGCCTTTTTTCAGGCTCCCTTCCCACAACCTCTAATTCCCCCCATCCTTCAGGTCTCATCTGGAATCCCTCAACAAATTCCCAAACAAAAAGTACAAACTTAAACCAATTTCTGCCCTTCCTCTTAAGTTTCCTGTGCTCTATTCCTCAGTTGAACACTTCCCAGGACTCTCTCCATAGAAGTCCAGATCCTGCCCTTTAATCAGGGTTCATCAAACAGAGCCTGCTCCACCTCAGTGGGCTGTTCCATGTTGCTCCTGGCTTCTTGCCAGACATTACTCAGGAGAAGATCTCAAGGCCAACTATCCCCCTGGGCCTTCTCTGTGACCCTGCCAGTCTCACCGCTCTGTGGCCAAAAGAGGGACTGCAGAGCAATTTTCCTCTCTCCTGCAGCCTCTTCAATACATTAAAATGTGCCCCCTTCCCCTTCCTACCCAATGGGTTTGAGTCTTCATCCACTGAACTCAAAGACAAAAGCTCCCAGTAACTTCAGGGGTGCATGGTCAGTTTCAGAGAATGCAGATATGAATTACGTGTTACGGGCACAGGATGGCTGGGCTTGTTTTCACTGCAGAGTTAACTTGAGTTATAACTTGACTGTTGCTCCTAACTTGAGTTCTGTCCACACACAGAAACCCTTAATCTGAGCATCTTGGTGCTTTTAGCTCAAGCTTGCTGGCCAGACAAGGGATACAGACCAATTCTTGAGTTGGCACAGCTGGTCTGCTGCTAACATGACCACTCAGAGCTTGTCTTCACTGCTTAAAAAAAAATGAAACCACAACATGAAGACCAGGCACTGTAGTCTTGCCATAGGTAGATGTGCCAAGGTTGAGGCTGACCTCAAACATCACTCGTGGCAAAACTGCAGTGCCTGTCTTCACTGTGTTTTTCCCTTGCTATAGCTCACAGGCATTAGTCACCTAAGGTTTAAAAAAAACCACCACTCACCTTTTTTAGCAGTGAAGACAAGCCCTGTGCTGCTGATACAATCATACTTTGCAGATTGAGTGTTATTTTTCAGCTCTCACTTGAGCTAGGCCAACTTGAGAGGAGTTAACTCAGTTTAGATGACTTGAGTTAACACTACAGTGAAGACAAAGATAAAGCTGTGCCATATCTCAGGAAGAAAAACTGTTCTGAATTCCAGTCTGCAGCATCCTGTATGACCATGAGGGTATGTTAATGTAGCTTTGAGATAAAGAAAACCGTGACCGCCAATCTTTTTCCTTCTGCTGGCCAAACAGAAGCGTCAGTTTTAAAGGGGGAAAAGAAAACAAATATTTTGAGATAATGGCCCCTTGCCCACTTCCAATAGCTTCTTCCCATCAGATACAGGTTTTAGGCAAACAGAATTGTCGGTTTGTCTGATTTGTTTCTCCGTTCTTTCTTAGGTGTTGAGAGAACGTTACCTTGATGACAGGGAAAGCAGAGTAAGAATGCATGCCAGACACAGACAGCAGAGGGAGCCAGTTCCCTTTCAATGAAGACAAATTGACTGAACAGGGTGATCAACAACCTTGGTTTCGAACTGCAAAAATGCTGATCTGTATAGCCTTTCGGAAGCAACTTATTCAATTAGGAAAGTTCCATCTCCTGCACAGACCTCATCCATCTAACCAAACAGAACAACAACAAAAGTGAAAGCACTATTGAGAAAACATGAAGGGGGAAAGCTAGTTATTCAGATGGGTGTAAGACAAATTCTTCAGTGGCCATGTGCTGTCTGTACCTTGCTTTGCTGAGGTCAACCTGATCACTATTTAACATACATGCTGGTGTGGCTTAGGTTTTCAGCTTGATAAAACAGAGAAATTTGCTACTACAAACAGTACCAATACCTATCATGATATATTGTTTGGGGTTTGAGTGTAAATAATTTAGCCAAAGGAATAATATAATTTACAGAACATAGTTTAATGCTCACACTTTATTTTAAAATGTGATAAGTGGTTTCGATAATAGACATTGTCAACATATTAGCTACATTAGTACTGTATGTGTTGAAGATTGTTATAAGCACATAAATAGTTGCTGTTACTGATGGTTATAAGCACTTGTTGACCTGGTGCACTCTACAAAAATCTAACAATTGAGTAACCATTTATTAATCCTTTGAAAACTACTTACACATGAAACTTTAAAGTATTTAGTCAAAGTGGCCATATTTATGTTAATTTGTAATCAACCCAATCCAGGAATTAAAGGATACATGTTTTCAATGGATGAAAAGAAACTTATTACTGAACATATAGCCAGCATGTGGAACTCAATGAGGCAAATAGATTCAATTTAATACTAATTAAATAAAATTAGTGCCTACAAGTATATTAGCTAGAAAGTGTCAAGCTCTGGCCATGTACACAGTTTATTGGCCATTCATATATTAGGCAAAGAGACTATAGACAGTTGGGGGGGGGGGCACAGCTTGAGTCTCCACCTTACCCCTCTGCATAGCCCCATTATAGCTTTTTCCATAGTTTTTGTTCCCTTCATACCACATGTCAACAGGGAGCAGAGAAACTTATTGACCAGATTTTGTTGCCCTTGCTCACACTGAATAGGAGTCCCAGTCACTGCAGTGGAGCTACTTAATGTGAGTAAGAGTATGTGAATCTGGCCCCTTTCTTGCACATTATAGCAGAGCACTAGCTCTGCCTTAGTTAGGGTTAAGACCAACTTTCTATTTATAGCTCAACTCTTCTAAGTACTCTCAAATCCACATGGTTATTCAGATTTGCCTTGAAATTTGGTGTGCCTCATGGGGTAGGTCAGTGTTCCAAATTGAGCCCATTTGGACAAGCGGTTCCCTCAACACAACCCTCTGATAAAACAACTTTTCTGAAGGTTGACATATTTTGGCAATGTATTTTTTTCCCAGGACCTGGGGATCAAACTGTGGCTCTAGTCCGAGAGAGCGTATAGCATCCCCTAGCCCTTTGGAAGAGCAAAATTCAGAGTGCTATTAGCAAAGACTTTGGTTCTCCAGTTAAGGGTCTAAGGGACTACAGGTCAAACACCAAAAACAGAACATATGCAGAGAGAGAAACGTGAGGAGTTGTAGGTGAAAAGCTTTTATAGCAGCTGTGTAGCACAAGCGGTTAAGCAATAAGCCTGATCCTGAACCCAGCCAACTAGTGTCACTTCAAGTCCCTCCCTGCTCAGAAATCAAGAAAAGTTTTGAAGATCTGTTGCTAAAAGCTCTGTTGGGTGTGTTATTTTGGAGGAATTTAACCAAAGCATTGGGGGGGGGGGAGATATGCAAATGCTTGCTGAGAGGAAGGGGGTTAGGAGGAAGTAGGAGAGAAGGTTTGGGGCTACAACAAGGGGAGATTTGTACCAGATGACTGGAGGATAGCTAATGTAACACCAGTATTACAGCAAAACAGGTCTGCTACAGTTAAGATTGAGCAAAAATTGTTTAAAGGATGATTCTGCAGTGTTCTAAAATCCTTACCATTGCCTGAGTGTTTTGAAAGTTGTTGTGCCTTATGGGAGTGTGGGCAGGCTCAGTGATCCAAATTTGGGGTCATTTGTGCAAGAAGTTTGGGATACAGCCCCCCCTTAAAAAACAGCTTTTCTTAGAGGTCACTGATTGACAACTTTTCTTCATGCACACCTGGTTTCTAAAATGTGAATGGCTTCATGGGATGAGAAAGGGAGAGTAGGCTGCAAATGGAGTGTGTGGGGGAGGAATATGGGGAAAGGAGAGACACACACCAGTCTGCTCTCATGCTTAGAATTACTGTAACCATCATGCAACAAAACTGTCATGTGCTCAGGACATAGGCCATGGCTAAGATTTCTCTCACCAGCTCCGTTAGGAACAATACCCTCTACACATTTCAAATCACAACCATTATCCCCATTCCACTACAACAAAGTACACAGGGAGTGATGGAGGGCACTTAGAAATCACTTAGCAACAATGTTTCTATACTACAGCTGCTGCAGTGGCACAACTACCGCACTGCAGCTCCCCCCATACCCCCGTCAATGTTGTTAATTCACCTCTCTGAGAGGAGGGGGCTAGCTTGATGGAAGAATTCTTCTGTTGACCTAGGCGTGTCAACACCAGGGGTTAGGTCAACCTAACTATGGCACTCAGGGTGTGAAATTTTTAAGCGTGGATCAAGCCTGTAGCCTATGCCACACAGAGCATACCATATCTGCTGAATTTTACAACCCTGTCCTCCCCTTTTATAAAACCTTCATCCTTATGTGTATGATGTCAACTCACATTATACTTTCACTTACCCTTCATTAAACTCACAGACGACACTCATCTCCCACCTAGCTGCTGACAATCCCTGTGGCAAAAAGGCCCGTACTCAGCCTATGCAATGCAGCACTGACATGAGGCATACTGGATCTCCCAACAGTCACATGCACCTTGTTCCTTTGATCATACACACAGGAGTCAGGAGGACAGGCTCTCTCTCACACACACACACACGGGCCACCTGGTATCTCATTGCAGGCCTTCCAAGTGCTCCAACTTATTCCTCCACCATCCAGTACAGCTATACTTATCTGCATTAACTCTAGCTGCTTTCACTTTATTAATTCCCAGTGGTTATTGCCAGCTCCAGGCAGGGGCGGCTCCAGGCACCAGCGCACCAAGCGCGTGCCTGGGGTGGCAAGCCGCGGGGGGCAGCCTGCTGGTCGCTGTGGGAGTGGCAGTCAGGGAGCCTTCAGCGGCATGCCTGTGGGAGGTCCGTCGGTCCCGCTGCTTCAGCGGCAATTCGGCGGCGGGTATGCCAAAGCCGCGGGACCGGCGGACCTCCTGCAGGCATGCTGCCGAATCCGCATTACCAGCGGACCTCCTGCAGGCACGCCGCCGAAAGCCGCCTGACTGCTGTGCTTGGGGCGGCAAAATATATAGAGCCGCCCCTGGCTCCAGGGGGGAAGAGTTAAGGTTGCGTGGGCATGTGCCTTAGCTCTGTATTTCCTTGTTTTCACAAGTTTGAGTTTTGCTGAAGTCAACATTCTGGAAGGGCACAAAGATACCCCTGGCCAAATTTAACTCTGGATTAACAGGGGCTTTTTACTATTTCATTAATTCATTAAAAACCTTCTGAACATCTACATGTATCTTTAAAAGAAAAATGTTTAAAGGTTAAGGGGTGGGATTTACAAAAGTGCTTAAGTTATTTAGGAGCACAAGTTCTATAGAAAGGAAAGTCTGTGGACAGATCCCCACTTATGCTCCCTATGGTCCTTACTGCACTGAACTCCATGGGGCTTGTGCTCCTAAATCATCTAGGCACTTTTGCAAATACCACCCTAGAGCACTACAGTTGATTTGATAAGAACCATAACCCCTTTTAGGAGTCTGCTTTAGAATGCCATACTAGCACTTCCCATGTGCTGATAACGCAGGCCCCAATTCTGCTACCTTGACTGCCTGAGTACTCCCATTGAGTCCAGTGGAGCAAGGTGCTATTCAACAAGAGTAAACATTGGGCTAATCAAGATTTTGCCTCCAGGGCTCACAGTATTGAAACTGATCCATGGCACATTCACGGATACATTTTCCTCTGAAGTGTGCTATTGCTGATATTAAGTACACCTACTGCCTCCTCAGACCTCTGAGATATAAGCCATTTTATGTGTTCTCTTTTTACCAGTCATTTTATGGTCAATTTTATTGTAGCTGGCTGCTGTATAAAGATGCAGCTATCAATGGAGATGAATAACTCCCGCTGAAGGAACCTAGGTTCATGAATCAAGGGGAGAAGAGACGCTGGAGTATTTGAAAACTTTTGTTCATGCTGCTAAATTCTGTCCTCTCTTTGATAACATCAAAGATGTAATTACGGTAAGTCTTATATTTAAAGGATGATCTCTATTGTCTTGAGGCATGAAAACAGTGAACAGCTGCTGATTGCTTAATAGCTAGAGTGCAGCTGGGGCATTCAATCAATCTGAAAAACAACATATTGGAATATATTTCAAAGCAATGGAGATTATTTCTATGACACATTTACCTGTAATATGAACATGGAAATACATCTTACTCAAAAGGGTCTGAAAGTGCTATGTGGCCAGTTTTTCAGATTATTGACTTACTTCACCTTGGGACATTGCTGCGATGAATAACTAAGTAGGGATGAGGTGCAGGATTGCCCAACTAAAAAAAACTTTGATTAAGGCTTTAATGTAGATGCAGAAGAGAGGGAACATCTCATGAGAGCTTTCCCACCAGAATTCCAAATACCACTGCCTCTTGTTTTATCTGCTACAGATTCTTTAGGTGTGCAAATGCTACCAGTGATGACAGCTATGAAAGCAATGTGGGGCCTGTCTACACATCCAAAACAACCAAAATTTGCAAGAGCTGAAGAGATGATGCTGGTGTATATTGGCATAGCTTGGGATCTGGCCCACAATGTCTTCTGGTGTTGAACGGGGTTGTGATGTTATTTGGCCTACATAGAAAGGGCCAAACTATGGCTATGTCTACTTTACAGACCTTACAGGGGCACAGCATAATTAAACCATCTCCAACGAGTGGCGGTAGCTATGTTGGCGGGAGAGTGTCTCCAGCCGACATAGTGCTGTCCACTCCGGCACTTATGTCGGTGAAATTTCTGTTGGTCAGGGGGTGTTTTTTCCACACACCTGATCAACAAGAGTTTTACCAACAAAAGTGCTAGTGTAGACATAGGCTATGTTATATCCAATTTAAAAACCATGCTTTAGTCCTGATCTCTAAAGGCTCGACTACTCAGCTAACTGCATCTGGACTAGGCTCAACTATGATTTGTTGCCAGGTATTAATGTGAGTTTAGTAAATATCGATCTATCTGTCCACACACAATGCTTCAAAGCCATGTCCAAATGTGCACAATGAGAATCTGACAGCTATCCAACACCAATTCAACACCTCCTGATGTAGAGATGAACCTGAACTGCAAAACTGTCTGGATTTCAATCCCTTGAAAATATGGGATATTCAGATCTTGAGTTTTGGTTTGGCCCATTATAAACAGAGGCCAGATGCAAAAAGTGAGGTTTGGATTTTGGACACATGCGTCTATTTCTGGGAGGCTGGCTGCCAGTCCCAGAATCTGCACGTGGGAAATGCAATGCTGGCAATTCTGAGTATTTCCAAAATGGCCACCCGCATGGCAGATGCCTCTGCTTTGTCCTCTGGCTTTAGAAAGGCTTTGCCAGAGGGGATTGCACAGAGCACACAGCCATTGGTATCTCCCACCTTTATGGCCCATTGACATTCAAGACAGTGTGCCAATATATGGTTCCTCATTAACTGGTCTCCCAAATTGTGACATGAGGAGACAAGTCTGTGCACTGGCAGAATGGAGCTACAATACCAGGTAAGGTTGACACTAAATGGCTGAACATCAAATGAATAAGGTTTAATTCAGCTTTTGCTGCAAGGAGCTTACTGTGAAGTTACAGAAACTATCTTCTCCTGTGGGAGCTGCAGTCAGTCCCTGTGGACAATGGAAGTGGCATTACTTTATGAAGGCTGGATGCCAGTGTTAATACTGGTCCTTGGCACTTCTGTTCCATGTGGGCAAATCAAGGGTTGATGCTACTGGGCCGGATCCCGGACTGCATTACATGAGGGAAAGTTCGCACTGACCTGTGGTGCAAAGTTGCCCTAACACCAGCTTACCTAGCCCATAGAGGATCTTGGGGTGGCATAGAGCTGCTATAGCACTTCCAGTGGTCACTGAAAGGGGCATGGCTGGGGAAAAAGTAGTGTGGTCAAGGAAATCTGTGCCATACAGTCCTTGGTGGCCTTTTAGGCTTCATTCCTTGCTAGCACAAAGCTGCCCTAGCTTCAGCCTGGAGACCAAACTGGTGCTGCATAGCCCTGGGATCAGGGTGAGGCCAAAGGTGGCTTAAACCTTTAAACATTTAAGTGGGATTTACATGCTTCATATGTAGGGGAAAAACTTTTGTGATTAACATCATAGGTGTGCCATCTTGGAATGCCCAAACAACAACTAGGAATCCATCTTGGCTGCCCTTCTCCCCCCTCCTCAGGTGTAGTTTCCCACCCTTTCTACCACAAGGTGGGAAACCAAGCAAATCATGTGACCTGTGATCTGTCTAGTAACAGCAGGGCCTATAAGGGCCTGCACAGCAGAGGGAAGGGGCTGCCCTTCTGAATGGCAGAGTCTGGGGGTGCTGCTGCTGCTGGAAAGCACAGCAGACACCTCAGCTCTCTAGATTGCCTCAGTGGAGTACGCTGAACACCGTGCTCATTCACCTGGTTGTGGGAGGGTAATTCTCACTTGCATACAGAGAATGTGTCACCAGCTGCCACTCTTTCACTGAGGACAAACACACACCCACGACATCACAGGGGGCATTCAAGCCAAGTCATCTCTAGGGCACAGCTGTCATTGCCTGATCCTGAGGTCCACTCCTTACCTGTGGGTTCCACCTACCTGGATGGGATCCGGAGCTGTCCTGTTGTCGCAAGGGTCCTCAGAGCTGCAAGACATGGTAGTGGTCCATTGATCCTCATCCTGTTACCTAGGTCCCGTCCTAGGTGAAGGAGGAAACTTATCCTCAGTCACAGTCAGCATACTATCAGTTCTTTACTTACCTTTATTATCACCTGTGTGGGGGTCCTTGATTTACCTGTGTTCCTATTAATTTGGTTTACCTCTGGTTTACCTTGTTTAGAACTGTTGATGGTTTAATAAACACTTTGGTTGTTTACACGCACAGATCCTTCTTGGTTTACCTTTTTTTTTTTAAGGGGCTAACAACAACCCCGCAATGATAGATGCAGGTAGGGGGACATTACTCTAGACTGGTTCAACACATAGATAAAGTGGTCAGAAAACTGACTTTTTTCCTGCAGAAAATTACTTTTGACCCCCCAAAAATAAGTAAATAAACCAAGAACTTTCAGCGGAAGCCAAAAAAAAATTTGACTGAAATCTTTCAATTGGGCAATGTTACCATGGTGCTTCATGGGTGTTGTAGTTCAGGTGCCTCATTCTCCTCTATGAGCTGGGTTCTCTGACCAGAATACATTTCCCATGATGCACTATGAGCCACCACTGATCTAGCATGGGGGCTCATAGGAGATGTAGTCTAGCTGGGAAGCCTGGCCCAAAAAAGGTGAATAAAGGCATGGGGTATCCAAATTACACCTCCCATAAGGCACCACAATGACATTTACCAGTCAAAATTTTTATTTTTTTGGTTGAAAGTTTTCAGTTTTGAGATATTATTTTTTAGATAAAGTCTAAATTTTCCACAGAAATCAGGCATTTTTCTTTAAAAAAAAAACAACTCCCACAAACTTGCATCTCAAAATCCCAATTTTCTGTCAAAAAACAGTTTCAAAGAAAATTTTTAAACCAGCCCTATTCATAGGTCCTGTGTGGGCCCTCTGTACAGGGATGAATTTTGCCCTGAGAGGAATACTCTAGAGATTCCAGGCTAGAGTCTAATCACTTACAATGATATAAATCCAAGTAACTCCCCTGAATTCCATGTAATGTAGTGTAAAACCATTGTAATGAGAAGTAGAACCAGATCCTCTATTTTTCTCCCCACAGTGGCACAGGGATACTGTGTACAGTTCTATCTTTCCCTGCCCTTTGATTGAGTCCTGCTGTCTAATTAGCATGATCATTACATAGTTGTCATAAATTACGGGATCACCCTGACCATTATTAGCCAATCAGCATACAGGAATTTGAATAATTGCAATTCAGTTATTTCTAATAACTATGCAGTTATTTCTCTAAGTATTCAAATGTATCCACTCTGGCTGTAAAAATTCCTCTGCCCTGATTGCTTGAAAATTTCGAGTACAGTAGCCAATTTGCCAGCAACAAAGAGGTCGCCTCAATTTCAAATGAACTGGAAAGGTACAACATTTTCACGAAAGGGAAGAAAAGCCCCAAAGCAAAGAAAATGTAGCTGTGAAACTACTGAAAAGGAAATAGCTATTTTTTAAAAAGTGTATATATAATTCCTTGTGGGCAAATTCAGATCTTGTAAGTGTAGGTACAACTCTATTCACCTGTGTATCCTTTACATCTGTAGCATTTGGGCTGTATTCCTGGTGGAGGTACTCAGATATTCATGCTTTCTGTGATAGTTCTGTATATATCAGTTTTGTTATGTGTTTTTACTGTGCAAAAAGCCCTGTGGAGAATGATTTGGCTATTTAAGCCCAGGGTGTCACAGTCCTCATCAGGCTTCCCTTGTTGGATGCTCATCAGGTTGCTGTGTCCAGATCCCAGCACTGGGCCAGTGTGCTTTCAAACTTTACTGAGTTTGAGCCAAGTCCAGGCATTCCCTCTGTCTTTCTAGGCACATTCTCAGGGTGCATATTCTCCATCTAACACTCCCTTCTGAGATCTGAGACCCTGCCATCCAACTGCCTAGGCTCTGAGAATAGTGCCAGCTCCCCCAGACTCTCCAGCACAATCATTTCTAGAGCTCCAACCTTGATAGTTGACATGAACAGACATAGGCTTTGCAGGGGGTTTCTTAAAACAAGTACTAAGCACAAGAGATATACAGATCCAAGTAAAGTCAGATGCAACTAAACACCATCCCCTGCTTCAGTTTCTTTATCAGTCTTGAGCATTCTTTGGGATTTGGGTCAGTGTCTAAGGGTATGTCTACACTACGAGGGTAGTTCGATTTCACTTAAATCGAAAATGTGGAATCGATATTACAAAGTCGAACGTGTGTGTCCACACTAAGGACAGTAATTCGACTTTGTGAGTCCACACTAACGGGGCAAGCGTCGACATTGGAAGCGGTGCACTGTGGGCAGCTATCCCACAGTTCCCGCAGTCCCCGCTGCCCATTGGAATTCTGGGTCGAGCCGCCAATGCCTTCTGGGTAAAAAAATGTGTCGAGGGTGCTTTTGGGTAACTGTCGTCATCCGTCCGTCACTACCGCCCTCCCTCCCTCCCTGAAAGCGCCGGCGGGAAATCAGTTCGCGCACTTTTCTGGTCAGTGACAGCGCGGACGCCACAGCACTGCGAGCATGGAGCCCGCTGCGACCATCGCTGCAGTTGTGGCCATTCTCAACGCCTCGCAGCTTATCATACACCTTTCCCTGAGGCAGATGCAGAGAAATCAGGAGAGGAGGCTACGGCACCGCCGTGAGGGCCTGAAGTCGGAGAGTAGCACAGAGCTGTCAGAAACCACGAGACCCAGCGCCCAGGACATCACGGTGGCAATGGGTCATGTGGATGTTGTGGAACGGCAATTCTGGGCCCGGGAAACAAGCACGGACTGGTGGGACCGCATAGTGCTGCAGGTCTGGGATGAATCCCAGTGGCTGCGAAACTTTCGCATGCGGAAGGGGACTTTCCTTGAACTTTGTGAGTTGCTGTCCCCTGCCCTGAAGCGCAATGACACCCGGATGCGAGCAGCCCTGACTGTCCAGAAGCGAGTGGCCATAGCCCTCTGGAAGCTTGCAACGCCAGACAGCTACCGGTCAGTCGCGAACCACTTTGGTGTGAGCAAATCTACCGTGGGGGTTGTTGTCATGCAAGTAGCCAACGCAATCGTTAAGGTACTGCTCTCAAAGGTAGTGACCCTGGGAAACGCGCAGGTCATCATAGATGGCTTCGCCGAGATGGGATTCCCAAACTGCGGTGGGGCTATAGATGGGACTCACATCCCTATCCTGGGACCGGACCACCAGGCCAGCCAGTACATTAACAGAAAGGGCTACTTTTCAATGGTGCTGCAAGCACTGGTGGACCATAGGGGACATTTTACCAACATCAACGTCGGATGGCCGGGCAAGGTTCATGACGCTCGCGTGTTCAGGAACTCTGGTCTGTTTAGACGGCTGCAGGAAGGTATTTACTTCCCGGACCACAAAATAACTCTTGGGGATGTGGAGATGCCTACAGTGATCCTCGGGGACCCAGCCTACCCGCTAATGCCCTGGCTCATGAAGCCCTATACTGGCGCCCTGGACGCTGAAAAAGAACTCTTCAACTACCAGCTGAGCAAGTGCAGAATGGTGGTGGAGTGTGCTTTTGGTCGTCTCAAGGGGAGATGGAGAAGCTTACTGACTCGCTGTGATCTCAGCGAAACCAATATCCCCATTGTTATATCAGCTTGCTGTGTGCTCCACAATCTCTGTGAGAGCAAGGGGGAGACCTTTATGGCGGGGTGGGAGGTTGAGGCAAATAGCCTGGCTTCTGATTACGCCCAGCCAGAGAGCCGGGCGATTAGAAGAGCCCAGCGGGACGCGCTGTGCATCCGGGAGGCTTTGAAAGCTAGGTTCCTCAGTGAGCAGGGTAACCTGTGACTATTAACTTTGTTTAAAGAGAAGCTGAACCTGCCCCCGTTTCTTTACCCAGTTTATGTTGACTATCCTCTCCAGCTACATACCCCCTTCACCCCCTTCCCAAAAAATAAAATCTGTTCTGTTTTGTTAATGAACACCGTTGTCTTCATTACTGTTTTCGTGGGAATGTTTTAAACCGGGGACGCAGACTGTGGCAGGGGGCGGGTTTAGTGTTCTGATGCAAATGATGCTTCTAAACTCCCGTAATGACATGCTCCGCAGTGGTGGACTGGTTGTTTCAACGGAGCCTGCCAGCACTCCTGGGCGGGACTGCGTGTATGTGTCGGATATGTGACTTTCTGGCAGGGGGGAGGAGGGTTACAGATCCCCTGCTGCGTGACTCTGTGATCCAGGATAAGGACCGCTGCATAAGATCTGTAACTGCCCTCCCCCACCACAAAGTCACAGAGCAAACCCCCCCCCCCACACACTGAACATGAAAACCACCTCCCAGACTGACCAGGGTAACTAGTGACTGCACTGTGTATGTGTCCTGATGCTGGACCTGCCCCCGCCTCTGTACCCTGCTAAAGGTGACTGTCCTGTCCAATTACCAAGCCCCTTCCCCCACTTCAGACAGACTCTCCTCCAAAAGAAAATCATGGAAACAGTAATTAACAGAAACGAATATTTTATTATGAACCACACATGAAACGGGGGGTGGTGAAACTTGGACGGGGGCTTGTGTGAGGTGGGTAGGAAAGGACTTTTCAAATTTTGGGGAATGAGAGCCTTCTAGTGCTAGAGCAGTCTGCAGTGGTTGACTGAAAGTTTTAACGGCCCTTGCCGCCCCTCCTTCTTTGGACTTTCGGTGAGGGGGGTGTGGGACTTGGTGGCGGGGGAGGGCGGTTAGAGATAGACTGCAGCAGGGCTCTGTCCTCCTGCCTCCGGTCTTGCAGAACATCCACAAGGCGCCGGAGCGTGTCCGTTTGCTCCCTCATCAGTCCAAGCAGCGTTTGAGTCGCCTGCTGGTCTTCCTGACACCACCTCTCCTCCCGTTTCATGATTGCTCGGTGCATTTGGGACAAGTTCTCCCTCCACTGTGTCTGCTGGGCTGCCTGGGCTCGGGAGCAGGACATTAGTTCTGAGAACATGTCCTCACGCGTCTTCTTCTTCCTCCGCCTAATCTGCGCTAGCCTCTGGGAGTGTGATGCCAGGCTGGGTTGGGAGACAGTCGCAGATGTGTCTGTGGGAATGGGAAAAAGGGAGTGAATTCCTGAGACAGATAAATGAAGTTGTGAACAAAGAACATAGTCTTTCTCTGTGAACAAGACCATGCACTGCACCTCTCACATGCGCACTCAGGACAAGGTCGAATTTTCGGACCTCGCCTTCAGTGCCTGGGGTCTTGCAGTGGCGATCAGAGAAGCGGGGCAGGACACCTCAACTTGTGTAGCAGGCAAACATGGTAAGCCGTAGACTTGTGGCTGCTTAAAACTTTAATAGTAGCACTGGCCTCCTTTCACATTGAAAGCAAAGCCAGTCTCTGCTGCCAGCAATCCGGCAAGCATGAACTCTGCCCCTGTCCCACCCCCTCGCGGCTGTCCCAGGGAAAGATCCTTGTATGCTGCCCCTCTCCCGCCTCCACCGCGTGGCTGTAAAGCAGTCCCAGTACTAACATTCCCCTCCCTAATTCAAAGCAGGGCATCATGAGCGACATCACCCTGATGAGGATCTCGGACAGCGAGAAGGAACGCATGCTTAGGGAAAGCATGCAAAAACCAGGGCCGTATGCCGCCATGCTTTGCCGTGCAATGATCCCTGAGTACTTGATTGTCTCCTGGCGAGGAAACGTCTCATACCATGGAGGACCCAATAAAATCGCTCTCCTCAGGAACCTGATGACCAGGCTTGAACATTACCTCCAGGAGAGCTACGTTGAGATCTCCCATGAGGATTTCGTCTCTATCCCCGGACATATAGACTGGATTTTGGTGTAGCTGCACTGGCAGGGACTAAAGAGTGGAGCGTCTTGGGCAGCAGAATCATGAAAAACCAGACATTGTTAGATTTTTTTTAAATAGTTGGGACTAAATAGTAAAGCGCCTAAGGCAAAGAAATCATGAAAAACCCATTGTTAATATTATAAATATTCCAGTTCTGTTAAAAATAAAAGTTTAGATGTTTAAATCACTTCAAGAAAAACCCATTGTTAATATTTTAAATATTCCAGTTCTGTTAAAAATAAAAGTTTAGATGTTTAAAGCACTTACTGCTTGATCCTTCCCCTGATTCTGTGTCCGGGGTAACGGATGGGGACGGTTGGTAGGGGATCTCGGTAAGGGTGATGAAGAGCTCTTGGCTGTCGGGGAAATCAGCGGTGCAAGCGCTGTCGACTGCCTCGTCCTCCTCATCTCCTTCCTCATCTTCCCCGTCCGCTAACATGTCCGACGAGGAACCGGCCGCGGACAATATCCCATCCTCAGAGTCCACGGTCACGGGTGGGGTAGTGGTGGCGGCCGCACCTAGGATGGAATGCAGTGCCTGGTAGAAACGGGATGTGTGGGGCTGGGATCCGGAGCGTCCGTTTGCCTCTTTGGTTTTTTGGTAGCCTTGTCTCAGCTCCTTGATTTTCACGCGGCACTGCGTTGCATCCCGGCTGTATCCTCTCTCTGCCATGGCTTTAGAGATCTTCTCGTAGATCTTTGCATTCCTTCTTTTGGAGCGCAGCTCTGAAAGCACGGACTCATCTCCCCACACAGCGATGAGATCCAAGACTTCCCGATCAGTCCATGCTGGGGCCCTCTTTCTATTAGATTGCACGGCCATCTCTGCTGGAGAGCTCTGCATTGTTGCCAGTGCTGCTGAGCTCGCCACGATGTCCAAACAGGAAATGAGATTCAAACTGCCCAGACAGGAAAAAGAATTCAAATTTTCCCGGGGCTTTTCCTGTGTGGCTGGTCAGAGCATCCGAGCTCAGACTGCTGTCCAGAGCGTCAACAGAGTGGTGCACTGTGGGATAGCTCCCGGAGCTATTAGCGTCGATTTCCATCCACACCTAGCCTAATTCGATATGGCCATTTCGAATTTAGCGCTACTCCCCTCATTGGGGAGGAGTACAGAAGTCGAATTTAAGAGAGCTCTATGTCGAACTAAATAGCTTCGTGGTGTGGACGGGTGCAGAGTTAATTCGATGTAACGGCGCCAAATTCGACATAAAAGCCTAGTGTAGACCAGGCCTAAGAAGTCCTAGCTCCTTCCTTTCCTGTACATGGTTTCTCCTCCAAATCACGGAGGAGACTTGGACCTCTGCAGTCAACTTCCTCCCTCTCTAGTTGGTCTACCTGGCAAAAATGTTTTCCCCCAAAAGCCTGTGCATTTTTATTCCCCTCTCGCTCAGCCTCTGTGGTTTTAAAGGCTGGCACTAATTATGTCCTTTGTTCTCTCTCCTGGGGAAATTCCATTCCTTCAAACCCTAGCCCTCTGCAGAGAAGTTGAAGAAAACTGGGTTTATCTAGGATGCAGTCTTCCTCTGTTCTGTCTTATCAAGATCTGTTCAGGTGCTAATATTCTTTAACAACCAACCTAGTCATAGACAGACATGTAGGTGCCATTCCCCTGTCCCTTAGCACAAGGAGCGTGAGGTAGAAGACAGCCACAAGATATAAAGATGCAGACAGTTCATAAAATCAAAGTGGAATTCATAAGTTGTAAATAAGCAGTTTTCCCAGATTGTCAAAAAGGACAAGAAACTTTAAATTAGATGTGATGGTAAAAGTACAAATGCAATTTATTTTTCAATAAACGGATATTACATGACTATATGGGGGATTGTTTCTTTATTGATTAAATGAGAAACATTCTCTCTCTCAGAAACAAACTGTCCAGGTTATTGCATTGCCCTAGGGGATCATCCCATTTTTTTGTATTTTGGATTCTAATTCCATCCAAACAGTGCTATTGTTAAGGCAAAAGCATCCACATGTGCATTTTTATTCATGTACCTTTATTTCTAGGCAGTAATAAAAAAGAGACCCGGTTTGTTCCAAAGAACATCACACAGTGCTTAGGTCTGTGCAAAATTGATTGCTTGGCCATTAGAAATGGGACCACCCTGGGACAGGCACCAGGTGCTGCCAGTTCCAGAACTATTCCCCATCCAGGAACAACTCACATAAACAAGTATGTAGTCCAAACTGTATTTCCCCTATTCCCAAGGGTAGCTCATGAATGCTACCTTTGATTCTGGCCTCTGACAGAGATGACTGATGTGCCTGCTTTTGCTTCCCAGAGAGATATTTACAAAAAGCACTTATTGATTCGACCTTCTTAGGATAGGTTAGGGGAATATACTCTTTAGCACACACCCCTTCCATAATGCAATAAAAAGGCCATTAATTCACAGAAAACTTTGTTACTGCAAAAATTCTTTAGCAAACTTTGGAATGTAGACTTTGAAGAACTGAGCCTTGCTCTTTGCACCATACAAGCCCTTTGAATTAATGACCCTCCCTGACAAAGGAGCACAAATATTTGCAAGTAACTTAAAAATAAAATACTTGTTTATTCCAGAGTAGCAGAAGAGAAAATACTGGGCTCTTTCAGTGAATGCTGTGCTGTTAAATGCTATGGTATCTGCAGGAAAGGGTAGTCACTGCTATAACAAATTTGCATTTGTGTGCAACATGGAATTTTCAATTACTGCTCAGTAGTGTGAAAAAACGCAAGTCAGTGACCATTAATAAAACATTCTGCTAATTGATCTGTATAAGCATTTGTATTGAGCACAGTGCATCATTGCTTCCACAGTATTGTCACGAATGAACTTTGAAAAAGGGAGGACAACCAAATGAGAATGCATGCAGCATATTAAAAATGCTGCAAGATAGTCCACAGTGAATTTGTTGGGCAGATTCCAGAAAATGTGGAGTTTGGTTTGGCACGCAGTGCTAGGAATGCAATTTATTCTACCCCAGCAAGTAAGCAGCCTCTCCCATCCAACAGCTTCTGAATTAAAAAGTCAGATCAAACTAGGGTGACCAGATAGCAAATGTGAAAAATCAGGACAGGGGGCAGGGAGGTAATAGGAGCCCATATAAAAAAAAGCCCCAAATATCGGGACTGTCCCTATAAAATTGGGACATCTGGTCACCCTAGATCAAACTCCTCAATATTTCTGTATTCCAATGTCATTTTTACTCTGAGACAAGCACAGTGGGGAAGCAGTAATTATAGCAACTCAGAGCACTTGTTCAGTTTGATCTACAGCAGATACAGTTGTTTTAAATTTCCTTTTAGTTCTCTGTTTATAATTGCCCAGGTTCCATTTAATGTTACAGAATGGAAATCCTTAACATTTATTTGCATTTTCAATTTGTTGTTAGTAAAGAGAAATGCTTTATAAGATAGTTAAGATTGAAAGCATGTATTACTAGAACACAGTTATCAGGTCCATCTAGTCCACTATCCTGTCTCCAACATTGGTGGGCACTAGATGCTTCAGAGGAAGATATGAGAAACCCCACAGTACGCAGATATGGGGTAGTCTGCCCCAGTGAAGGTCTCATCCTAATCCCTAATAGTTAGAGATTAGTTTAAAACCTGAAGTGTGTTTTTGTCTCTCTTCCAATCCCATTCTTGTTAGCATTAGCTCTTTTAACTCTGGATATTCTTGTTACCCATAACTGCCCAATCCCTCTTTGAATCTTGCCAGTATTTTAAGCCAAACCACATCCTGTGGCAATGAGTTCCACAGTAACTGTGGTGTCTATCTACAACCCACACAATGTATTACCATTTTCATATAATAATTCTTCTATCTCAAAAATAAAAAGAACTCAAAAGTGTGAGTCTGGAAAGGAACAGTTAAGGTATATGGCTACTTCAGCTATGCCATTATGTTGCCTTCTCATCATCCCATACAAGTTATATCTTCTCACCTAACCTAAACCCTTTTATTGTGTTCTGGAATAAAAAGATATATTTTGGGGTTGTCACAAGGCACAACCCTCATCACTGGACTGGGTCCTCCTCCTGGTTGCTGTGGGTATTAGCTCAAGGACAACGCTCCACATCCATAGTTTGCACGCCATCGCTCTGTCTCCACCAGCAGTCTCTCCAGGAACCGCTGCACGCTCTTCATGACTCAGTCCTTCAGCCATGTCACTGTCTGTTTCTCCCCCTTCTGGGGGTCAGTACATTGCAGTTCATTTGCCCAGTCACTTCCCTCAGTGGCTAAGCGGGGAGGACCTGGGCCCGTCCACTACTCCAGGTCCCAACCCAGAGACCCTCTAGGGGCAGCCTCCTGCTCCATTCCTTCTAACCGTTCAGCACATTTCCCTGGGCCACTTCCCCACAAGCCCAACACCTACTTCACCCTTACTTCAGAGCCTCTGCTCCCTTAATCCCTGCCAGCAACTGCTCTGTCCATGGTGCTAGCACCTCTTTTACCAGCTAGGAAGCCAGTCCTTACCCCTGAAGCCCCAGGCCACAACTGCCTGGCTCGGCCCCCGCAGCTCCTTTTTTTTACAAGAGCCCTGCTAACTCTGGAATGGTCCCTGCAACCCCTCTCTGATTGGTTGAAGCCCGTGCAGCCACTCTAGGCTGCTCAGAGGACTCACCTCCACTGCTCCCTCCTGGGTTTAACCCCTTCCATGCCGGGGGAGAGGGGTACACACCCCATCACAGGGCTATATACAGAAGCAATAATATGCTATTTATTTAATTAGAACTACAAATTTCAACCCTTATTGAGTCCAAGGGTGCATTAGTAAATGTCAGAGCTGCTAGTGGCTTCTGCTAGTGAAATACACTGACTGGATGGCAAAAGGAAAAGCATTATCATCTGTGGGTTTACTGAATGTGTTGAATTTATGGACCCACATCTGCAGAGCTGACCAAGTGAGAAAGGGCACTGTTGCACGGAAGGTGCCATTAAGGGAATCAGGGATCACAAAGCACCATAATGCTCTGGCCATACTCCCTTTTCAGTCATGTCCTCTATGCTGGCCACAGAGAGAAAGCGAGTGACATAGGAGCCACTCCAGCAGCTCCTGGCCATCTGAGGATGCTGCTATGTAGGAGAGATCACCTGAGGGCTGGATCTGTTGGGTTTAGGGCCACTAAAAAAGAGGATTAATGTCTTTATGGGGTGTATCAGGGACCTTCTACCTCAGGATTGTTTTTCAAGATCCACAATATTTGGAACTGCTTGGTGTATTCTAAAGCCACAGAGATTTTTCCTTTCAGAGGTGCCTTTGTGAGTCAAGGCTGTAACAGGGTCAGTCATCACCCATGCACTCTCTCATGCCAGAGGTCACTCTGCAGCACCCTGCCTGTTTCCTCCCTGTTCAGGATCCCTTACACAGACTCCAAACACTTTTTCAGTGGTCAAAGTACCTCTCCTTAGGGCTTGGGTTTATTCATAGAAGATAAACTCAAAATACAACATAGGCCCAAAGTAAAGCCCAATCAACAACATTTCTCTTCCTCCTTTTAAACCTCCCTGCTTTGGGCCTTTCCTTCTTTGGCGGGCCACTCTGAAGCCCTACATGACTGGAGTCAAAGTCCTGACTCTCTACTAGAACCTATTCGCTCCTATCAGTCTCTGATTCCCGAGCATCCCCCTTCTTCTTCTTCTTGGGCTTTGTGGCATAGCAGACTCACTTCAATATACAGTCTATGACTACATGCACGGCACCTATGGGTGCGGGCTCTGGGGTGAGCCAGGGATGACGGGTTCAGGGTGTGGGAGGGGGCTGTGGGCTGGGACAGGAGGTTGGGGGGCGGGGGGGGTGAAGGCTCTGGGCTGGGGGTGCGGGCTCTGGGGTGGGGCAGGGGATGAGGGGTTTGGGGTGAAGGAGGGAGCTCCGGGTTTGGGGGGGCTCAGGCTGGGGCAGGAGGGTGGGGCTCAGGGTTATTACCTCACAATTTACAACAAATGCCAACCAAAATAACCTATTTCTGAGAAGACCTTTTCCCATAGAGAAAAGCATACAAATTAGATATTGTAAGCAGCAATTATTGAATTAGCTGCTGGATTTTTTTCTCTAGTTTTATACTATAGGAATTTTATTCCCAGTTTATCTAGACATTTCTGACCATGGATGGCGCTGCAATATATTATAGATGTGTACAAGTACACACTTTTAGATTAGGCTGAAAAAATCAGATTGGTGTATTAAGTAAGTGACGTTCCTTTCCTTATTCCCCACCCTTCTCTAAACAGTGGTGCTATTTTATAGCAATAGAAACCCATTCAGATTTTTGCAGCTGACTCAGAGCTACAGACCTCTACTCATTTAAGAGAAAGGTGGGGAAAAAGGTAATTTCTAAAGTGAAACTAAAGTAGCTACAAAACAAAATATTTCCAAGACATTTAATTTCATGTCAGTGCAGGTGAACCTTTATTATTTTTTTTTAATCCAGTACAACATCAAACCTGAGTACTGCAGTTCTTTTAATATACTGAAAGTTTTTTGCAATTAACAAATTTTATAAGAACAGCCATGCTTGGTCAAAACAATGGTCCCTCAGACCCAATATCCTGTCTCTGGCAGTGGCCAGTGCCAGGTGCTTCTAGCAGTTGGAGGGTTAGAGACACCTGGAAATATAAAAATCTTATTGCCACTTTAGTGAAAAATAGATGATTCCAACTTTTTTGTATAGAAGAAAAAATGTATTTTGATATATTCTGCTCTATTTTATTTTTAGATTATATTTGAGAAACAGGAATAATAATTTGCAGAGACCATGAGGTTTATCTTTATTGGCTTAATTTCTCTCTGCATGCTGATGAATGCATTAACAGGTAAGTTAACTTTTATATTTATCCTTTATTTTTTTCCATCCGCCTTAAATATTTTAATCTAGATCTGTTGACTTGCATTTGATATCAAATGTTATTAATACACCAGTCACATTTGCCTTCATTATTAACAACCAGTATTCAAATTGTATCACGGAGTGACTGGAAACAGAGAATTCTTTATTCAGCTGTTTCAAACACAGAAGTTTAGCTGTCAGTAGGCTCCTATCAATGCATTGCAGAGCTGGTCAGCTTCTGGGCTACACAGCACCTCTTTGTACACTGAAAACCCTTCCATCTGAGACCTACTACTGATTATTTCTTATTTATTTACAGATGCCCGACCAGTACAGGATGAAGACGGTAATGCTTTTCAGACTTTTTCTCCCCCTCCCCCATTCCTAAAAATTGGAAGAGCCACTTGTAACTGGCAGGCCCAATCCAAAGTGCATTATAGTCAGTGGGGAGTCTCCCATTGACTCAGTGGGCTTTGCATCAACCCCTGATACAAATGTTTTCATCTGTTGCTGATAGAGTATGAAATAAGAAGTAAATAAATAAATAAATACATACAGTGCTGCTAGGCAATTTATTAAAAATATAAACTTTTTTTGCATATTACAAAGAGAGAGGATGTGTT
Source organism: Terrapene triunguis (assembly GCF_002925995.2). NCBI lineage: Eukaryota > Metazoa > Chordata > Testudines > Emydidae > Terrapene > Terrapene triunguis. The sequence goes on from NW_020664439.1 coordinate 6,949,502, forward strand.
AGTAAAGTTAAAATAAAAATAGCAAAACTGATAGCTAAGTCATGTCCTTAGATGATCACCAAACTGTGTGTTTTACAGTGCTATCATAAGTTAAGAAACACCAGACTTTTAAATATATTGGACTTGCAGGAACCTCAGGATGCATGTCTACTTATTGGCGAGAAATCCCAACTTCCAGGACAAAAAGCTTAAAATCTACAAATGAGCAGAAAGCCAATTAAAAAAAAAATAGGAACACATCCTCAGCTGGTAAATATCAGTGGAGCTATGCAGATTTACATCAGCTGAGGATCTGATCCATAGTATGCAATGTTTGCCTTTGCTTTAAAAAAGTCATCCTAACAACATTTCAATTGCCTTATTGATAGGTTTTGGTGCTTTGGATGGTAGCTAGTTATTTCTGAGGACAGCATGGGGAAATTGTGTCGACCATATATTTGCTTAAATTCTTATTGAGAGCAAAGAGCAGCAATGCTAGACAATTTTTCTAGCACTGCTAGAAAAATGCTGAACACAAACACTATATGGCGTTCATTGAGTTGTATATTGGTATGAGAGCAAAGACTGTCTTGGATCTGCTGATATCCAGTAACGTAACATTCCACTGGAAACAGCAGTGCCCATCAAAACATGAACCTAGGCGGACAATGGGGGGCGGGGGGGGGGTGGCATGGAAAGAATTTGACTATGTTAATTGAAAACAAACACTTTTTTTAACTCCATGCAACAAGCCTCATTGGCTTGCTTTAATTACACCTCACAACTCAATTTTTTTGATACTTTTTTTCTGTGCTTTAACAAATGTGTGTGCAATATTTTATCTGAACACAGAAATAATTTTTGATGCAACATCACAATTAAATAACCACACATCTCTTCTCGATGTGTATTTTACAATATAAAATCCTAGCCGGGGTAATATTTTACAGCAAATGTGGGTTTGTTTCACATTGTGCCAAGCAGACTGCAGCATGAACCTGGAGATCAGCTAATACAAGCAGTGGTCTTCATCCAGCAAAGCACTGAAACACACATTTAACTTTACCTTTGTAAGTACTTCTTCAGCTAAATTCCACATATGCTGAAGTGATTTGTTGGATCAAGGCCCGAGTGTGCTCAGAACCTGGCAGCATCAGGCCCTGAGCTCATTGAATTGGCAACTCAAGTCCAGATTATTTTTTACATCCTCTTTAAAAACGAAGCCAAAACCTGGCTGTCTGCCAAGTTGGAAGTGTCTGCACCTGCTGGACACTTCCTACTTGGATCGCTGTTTCCATCTCTTTAGCCTTTGGTTTCTACTATCTACAGAGAAGAGACATAATTCTGAGGCTTCAGACTTCCGCAAGGCACCTTAGACCCCGATGCTGATATTTGAAGCCTTCCCCCCGTGCCCCGTCCCCCTCCCAGCAGAGCCCTATTGATGCAAGAGTCAACCTGCTTGGATCCACTTGCATGATCAGCTCTCAGAGTGGATCTGCTGCTACTCCCACTGTGTGTGGGAAGTCTCAGGATGTGGCCTGTACCAGAGGCCAGAAGCTGTAGCCAACTAAATGTTAATAATGTTATCATGGAAAAATATAGAAGAGTTCTCTGCTTTTCACAGTTTAAGGAGAAATGGTTCCAGTTTGGGATCCTCTTAGCTGATAGCAAGAATCAAACTTGGCTGGCATCCCAGCAGGACGGACAGGGCACTGCTGAAAAGTATTCCACAAAAATCATTTGCAGTGTTTATAGGAGAAGCCATCTTTATTTGCAGAATAATTAATTCAAGATGGGAAGGTCTTGGAAGGCCTTGCTGTATAAAGCCATACAATGCCATCAATTTTCATGCAAAGCTCCCATTGATTTCATTTCTCTATGAAATGTCCTAATATTGAGCACAGAATTTTCAGTTACACCCTACTCAATTTGGAGCTAGGTTAAAAATAGCAGTACTTTACTTTACAATCACTAAATGGGTAAGCACCTCAACACCCCTGTAAAATAGTTCACAAGGATTATACCTTTAACGATGTATTCCTTTCCTGTCCCAGGCAGAGGAAAAGTGGTTGAGGGGGATGGCAAAGGTGACTCAAAGCCACCTTTGACTGACCTAATTTTGGATTAGGCCTAGTCCCCAACCAGCCCACAGCACAACGTAGAGCAGCCCCAGTTCTAAGTTGTGTCACCTTCTAACAGCCCTCTGTGGGCCATTATATCAGACCACGGTGTACTTTGACCATGCCTTCTTTTGCCCCCTCCCTGCTCTACTTATCATCTCCCATGCATCAGGGGCAAAGGAGTGGGTAGTGTAGGGTTTTTACATTCACTGTCTGCCAGGCCATAGCCCTAGAGAGAATCAAGGCCTGAGTGAGGGTGAGTGACCTGCTTCATAGTGAGACCTAGGACTAGAACCCAGGAGTCTAGGCTCCCGGTCATGCTCTAACCAACACATTTCATGTTATGTTAATCTAATTCTGCAATTTTTATTGTAGACCCATATGAGGAACCTGCAGCCCTGCCATATTGGCCTTTCTGGTCCAGTGATTTTTGGTCGTACGTGGAGTATTTCCAGACCCTGGGAGCATACAACAGAATCAACGAAATGGCCAGAACCCTGTTTGCTCAATATCCTTTTGGAAATAACCTTGGTTATGATGTTCCCTATCATGAGCACTAATGATTTTGCTCATTTTGCTAAAGCTAGTGCTGAGACCTTTAAAGGAATTTACTGCTGCCAGTAAACATGCTTGAATTGCCCATTCAGTCTATGTTGTTTCAATGTTTTTAAACATTAAACATATTGTATAGTGTTTCCATGTTTGTAAAACGGCAGATAATTAGTCCGGCTTTTCCTCTCAATACAGTGTATTCTTTTGTGCAAAAATTAAAAATTCATTGATTTCAAGCCTGTTTTTCACTCTTTGTATTTTAAAAATGTATAAAAGTGCCCATTGGGTAGTCTCTGGACTTTGACCAATATATAAAGAATAACATCAAAAACTTGTTGACCCAAATCACCATAAGAATACTCCAACCCCATAATCACTCACTTTTTGCAAAAACCAAGAGAAGAGATTAGCCTTAGTCTTGTTGACCAGTAGACTTGGGTTCTGATAACCCAGCTTGGACATGGAATTCCACACCAAGGGCCCTCCACTGACAATGCTTTGCCACCTGCTCCCTGACTTTTAAATTGAGAATTTGTGGTCCCAATTCTCCACTAAGTTTGAGTGCAACAGCGCAGAGTTGATTTTGGCTCCCTCATTCAGTGCAAGTTAGTGCAGAAGAGATCCCACTCTAATTTATGCTGTTGCTACTGATAGCATAAAGTCCTTTACACCAGCAGAGGACCAAATGTTGGGCAGGGGATACTTGGCACTAGTGGGAGGGATTATCACAGGCTGTGCTTCCTCACCCTGGATTTCTCTTCTCACGCAGTCGGCACATGCTCTTACATAAATTCACACTATACACTTTTGACAACATTTTAGGCAGCTTCATGTCCCATTACCATAAGGCTTTTCTCAAGTCAGTGTATTCTCTAGCCACAGGATGAGAGGATGAGGATAGAGATCTCATTTCTTCTGTGTCTTCTGTCCAGTTTCAGCCCTGCTCTCACCCTTCCTGTCTCCTATTTAACAGTCCCCAGCTGATGAGTTGACTGCTGTTAACGGGTTAATCACCCAGTCCTAATCAATTATCTCCCAATTTGGCCTTTGCAAGAGCACTTACAAAGTGTGCAGAGTGGGAGCTAGCCCAAGGCTATTCCCACTTTGTCACACAGATACCCTTCCTCCACTTGCTGTACACAAGCAGAGAGCACCCATACACAGGGGGAATGCTCTGCTAGGAATCTCGAGCCAAGTCAAGGCTACTTTGCACTGCATAGCAATGGCCTTAGCAGAATGGACAATCTAGGACTGTTAGTTCAAGAGCCTCCATTAATCTCACGTGTCATGCTGGCAGCTAGAGAGGGATGCAGTCTTGCAGGTGGCCGGAACCCAAAGGGATTTTGAGTGCCTTCTATCTATATTTCTTATTCATCTTCATCCCCTTCCTTTTTCTATTAATGTATTTTTTCCCATGAATGATGTTTTGAAGACACTCTCAACACTAGTTGAACCAGTCTTCTACTTATCTTTGCATTAGTGCTTCACTCTATTAGATACAAACTGAGAATAACCATTCTAGAGGCAAAAAACAGTTTAGAGCTTGGTTCTCTAATGCTTTGCACCTTGTGTAGTCATCTACACCTCAGCAGAATGGACCTAAAGTGCTACCATTCTGATTTGGTTACCTTTTACAACCACCCTGCACTGGTGTAAATGACTTGACAAAGTTACAGGGCAATGGAGAAATAGAACCTCTGTCACCAGAATATCACAGTATAAGTCTCTCCAAACAGAAGCTGCCTAGCACAGCAAATTATTTATGGTAGTTCAACAATAAGGATTATCCTACCTATTTTAGGTCCTTATACTGCACCCATTACTGTAACATCTTGGTGTCTCACAATCATTAGTATATGTATCCCTACTAAACCCCATGAGGTAGTGAATTGCTATTATTCCCATTTTACTGATGAGGAACAGAAAGACTAAGTACTTCATTCAACGTCACACAGGAAGTATGTGACAGCCCATCGACCTAGTTACGGCCTTTTGAGGATGTGGATTTACTATAGTGATGGAAAAACCCCTTCTGTCACTGTAGCAAGTGCCTACACTACAGAGGTGTAGTAGCAGCACCGCAGCCATAGCGCTTATAGTGTAGACGTGCTCTTAGAAGATAAAGGCCCATTTTCAAAAGTGACCTAGGCACTCAAGGAATCTATGTGTCACTGAACATCTTTGGGACCTAAATGTCTAAGCCACTTTCGAAAATGGGACTATGTCAGTTAGGGGTGTAATCTTTTCCCTGTATAGTTATATTGGCACGGCCCCTAATGAGGGTGCAGTTATGTCAATATAAAGTGCTCATACCAGCGTAGCTTATCCCTGTTCCTGTATGGGAACAGTTATACTGGTATCAACCTAGTGCTCTTGTCTAATGGCAGCCACACCAAGAGATAGTACTGTGTTAATTATGCCAGGGCAGTTAAAGTGGTACAGCTTTGGTGTGCCAAGAAGGTCTAAATCACTTCAGTGCTTTCGAAAACGTTGCCGTGGCTCTTCTGCTGAACATGAAGGGGGGATTTTTTTCTAACCCTAATGCTGGTGGGCAGAGGGGTAACTAAGATGGCGAGAATTAGGCTCTAGTTCTGGCCTGATGACCCAGGGGGAAAGTGTGGATCTGGCAAGCGCTGCCATTGCCAGCAACTCCCCCAGGCTACGCGAGGTGCATGGTGAGCCCTAGCCCCACTGCAAAGGGCCATGGGAAATTCTGTATAGCGCAAGCAGTCGCCAAGCGCCTGGACTGATCATAGCTTAGGCCTCCTAGGAGGCCTTGGCTCCCAGCAGGGAGCCCCTGCCCCAACTTGGGCCAACAGTAGCCCTGAGCTGTGCTTCCCCTCAGAGGACACGAGCCCTCTGCTCTTGCTCTCCCCAGGAGAGCCAGGTAGTGCTGGGGGGGCGGGGCAGAGCTACAGCGGCAACCAGGGCGGCGCCTGAAGAGGCCACCCCGGCATCATAGAGAGATCGGTCCTCCCAGCTTCCAGAAGGGCCACGAGAGTGGAGCTGCGCAGACTCTCCTTACACCGGAAGCTGGCGGCTTGAACTCAGACCGGAAGTGGTTCCCGAGGGGGAAGGTGCTGCCGGCCGGGGTCATTCGCGAGCCGGGGACCTGACGAGGCGATGAAGCCAGCAGTGGACGAGATGTTCCCCGAGGGCGCCGGGCCCTACGTGGACCTGGACGAGGTGATGATGCTAGCGGGGGAGGCGGCGCGCGCAGTCCCCCCTGTTAGGGATGCCGCGGGCTGAGCTGGCGGTTACGGGCTCGCGCTGAGGGAACGGCGGACGAGGAGCTCGCGTTGCGTTACGTGTTGACAGGACGCGAGTCTGGGCAGCGGTCCCAGATCTGATTGGCTGGTTTCTAGCGCCTCCTGCAGGGCGGGGCACCCCGGGGGCGGGCAGTTCTCCCCCTCGCCCCTTCACATAACATACAAACCAGGCGTCACACGATAAAATTAAAGACGTACATTTTCACCCAATTCACAGTCAACCTGTAGAACTCCTTGCCTGGAGATGTTGTGAAGGCCAAAGTATAAATGGGTTCAAAAAAGAATAGGTCAATTAATAGCTATTAGCCAAGATGGTCAGGGATGCAATCCCCTGCTCTTTGTATCCCTAAGCCTTTGACTGCCAGAAGCTGGGACTGGACAACAGGGGATGGCTAACTGAAAAATTACCCTGGTCTGTTCATTCCCTCTGAAGCATCTGGCCTAAGGCTGAACCCTCAACTGAAACCACACACGTGTGATCCGAAGTGTTACATCTACAGTGTTAGGTGATCCTCAGAGATCCCTGCAACTGGGAGAGAAAACATTTCTCTATTTTCAGTGTATTTATTTTGTCATTAGACAGCACTTTGTTCTAGTGCTTAACTACCCTTACGGTTAGTAAGTTTTTCCTGATGTCTAGCCTAAGTCTCTCTTGCTGCAATTTAAGACCATTACTTCTTGTTCTGCGTGCCAGTGGTTAAGGAGAAAAAATTATCACCTTTCTCTTTATAACAACCTTTTATGTAATTGTTTTTATGTAAAGTGCTGAGTAGAGTGGAAGAATTACTTCTTGAGTCTTGCTTACAACACTCCTGCCAGTACATCCCAGAAAGCTGTTTGCTCCCACATAGTACATTACTGTGGTGTTCTATGTAGGCATCACAGTGTTTGTCTAGAATTTACTGCAGGATTGGGATCTTGGTGATCTCTGTCACACTTTCACTAAGAAATGTAGCATATGACAGGCTGGGAGAAAATGAAGGTTATTGCCAATAAAACAAGCGAAGTTCAAGCTCTCCAGAAGCAGGAGAGACAATCACGCCACTTAAATGAGTTGTACAGATGGCAACAAAAGTGGAAAGAAGATGGGGTAATGTATAATACCTCAAAGGGTTTAGGGATAGCTCAGGGGTTTGAGCATTGGCCTGCTAAACCCAGGCTTGTGAGTTCAATCCTTGAGGGGGCCACTTAGGGATCTGGGGCAAAATCAGTACTTGGTCCTGCTAGTGAAGGCTGGGGGCTGGACTCAATGACCTTTCAAGGTCCATTCCAGTTCTAGGAGATAGGATATTGTCATTAATTATAATTATTATGTTAATTTGATAGGTATGTAAATGTTTGTATGAATGATCAAGATAATTAAACATATACAAAGCTTTAAATAGTGAATATTATGATTTGCCACTAAACTATGCACAGTAGATGACAAAATACTGTTCTTTCTTAGGCAGGAGGAAGTACAGGTTTATTGATGGACTTAGCAGCTAATGAAAAGGCAGTTCATGCAGATTTCTTTAATGGTAAGGCAATTCAACACATTTCAGTTCCAGTGCTACTTTATTTTTATATTTTAGTTATTTTATATTTAGTTATTAATAGTTTAGTAGGTTTACAGTATTTGGTGCTGGAAATTAACAACCAGAATCATTAGTTTGGGAAGCAAGAATAGCCAAGACAAGCCTACCTTAGATTTTATCTTGAGTAATGTAGCATTACAGCTTCTGCCGTATTTGAGATAAACCTGCTTTTGGGTTATTGTGTTCTTTACATGTCTTGAACTTCAGTTTTTGAATGGAAAAATTAATTTTGTGATATTTCAGTTTGTACTTTGTCACATTTGTAATAATTAAATCACATTAAATAGAAAACTGGGCAATGTATAAAAATTGCTTGCCTGCCTCCACCATCTCAAAATGAATTTATTTATCAGATTTGGTCATTCCAAATGAAATTGCCCAGTCATACTTGCATGACTGACTCTGTGTTAGTAACTTTGACTAGTGGTATATGGAAATTGTGAACCAAGTTATTGTTTACAAAAGATTGTCTCATGTATCAGTACCTCAAATCCTTTACATGGTAAAATGGATGGATGTTACTATTTTCAAGAATAGCCAGTTGCATAGTTGAGGAATAACATAACTTCGTATTTGGCCAGTTTTGGATAGGAAATACAATGTATGCCTGGGCAATACGCATTTTCCATGTTTGGTAAATAATATAGCTTTGACAGCTAAACAGCAAAGAACTGACAGAAACCCATGGTATTACTAAAATTTGCTGTGGTTGAGGCATCATTGTCACAAACTATGGAAAATGGTTGATCTCAAAAATATCTTGAGGCTATTTAGGGTTTCTGTTTGTGTCCAAAGTGTTTTTAAGTTTTTACATCTGGTTAGTCAACCCATAAATTAAAGTGGTTTTACTTGGAATGACCCAGTTTTTTAGTGCATATGTCTTACAACTGAAAGAGTGACTGCATAGAGTAGAGCCGGGCACAAATGCCATGCAAGCATCTCTATAAAGTTCCCCCAGTGCATTTAAGTCAAAACATTGGAATAGCAAGGGGGTCTAACGTTGGACCTCTCCTAAACAGAGATTGTGAGTAATAGCAAATTGTATGGCAATATTCTCACATAAGCAAGTGTCCAACAAGGACTAGGTTTCAATGACAAGGCTCATCTGCACCTGAAACCTTGACAAGCTACAAACCCCAGATTTCAATGCACATCATAAAAAACGCAAAAGGTCTTAATAGAACAAAAGGGGTTCATCAGAAGCATATTGTGGTGAGATTACAGTGCATTCTTAGAAAAAGAAACATGGGAGTAGCAGACATAGCTATGATCTGAAACCCAGGGTCCTGAATCTGCAAAGCTCTTAAGCATGTGTGTCAAGTTCAGCTTGAATGAGTTGTATATTATCAACTAACGCCCCAATCCTGCTAAAATGTATATACATGAGACCAGTTAAATGCTTAAAATTAAATTCTTAATTGTTTTGCTGAATAGGGGCAGAGTGCTCTGTACTTCGCAGGATTGAGCCCTCTTGAACACAGTGCTCAGTCAGTTGATTTCTAAAGAACTTCAGGGCTTGATCCTGCTCCCATTAAAGTAAGTGGCAAAACTCCCACTGAGTTCTCTGATGCAGGATAAGGGCCTCAGCTGACATCTTGGGTCTGTCTTTTTTTCCTCCTCTTTTCCTACAGTAAATTACTTGCTGTAATTTTTATACTTCAGATTAATTTAGTTTGTTTAAAATGTATGTGCCTTCAGTCCAGAGTGATGAAAAACTGTATGTAAATAGCATATGCATAGGTACTATATTAATTTTCTTTTGTTGTTTTCTGAATAGATTTTGAAGATCTTTTTGATGATGATGACATCCAGTGAAATTACTCTTCCAGCTATGCAATGCTAAGGTGTGGAATCCTCCTGTAGGATTGTCTTTTGTTTGTTTAAAAAAAACCCCAAAACCCAGAGAGAATCTGTATGTTATCTCTGAAGAGCCATTGGAAACTAGAAGATTGGTAAAGATGACAGAAGAAAGGAGTTGCGAACTGTTATCACTAGGTTACGTGTAGATTTTCTTCAATTTTATTTGCTGATGTGCTTGTTGAATAAAATATGAACAAAATCTCTCCCTGGGATGTACTTTCAGTTTAATAGATGTTGTCATGCACTGAAATTCCCTGATGAGCCATAATTTTGTAAAATCATTCACCATTACTTTTATTTATTAGGCAAAGACAAATTGCAGGCTTTACCATCTGCTAGATGAGTTTTGTTTCTCGTTGTGTGGGATTAAGCTATCCAGTCTTTCTCTGAGTAAAACATTGAATATATTTGTGTTTTTACACATAGCGCAATGAAGGGAGTGTGTGTTTTACAATTTCAGCTTTTAATATCCAATTTCTATAGCTATTTTAGCTTCCATCCAGGACATTTTTTTTCAGTAACAATAAATACAGCAATAATGTAATCTTAAAATGCTAAAATGAAACACATTTTGTGATCCTAGATCACACTATAGGAATATTGATTTAAAATACCCAGATCTATTTTAATGTTTGAAAATAAATTTCTCCTTCACTGATGTGCCAGAATATATTTTAATATTTTGTGTCTCTTGAAGCAGTTGATGTGCTTATAACCATATCGAAGAGTACAAAGTACGCTAAAGTGGACTGTTACCAGGCATACATTTTATTTCCCACCTCTTAGTACAATTTATAGTTAAGAAAAGCATGTGTTTTTGTGCCTGCTCCTCCCAGTGTTCAAATACTGAGTTTTGCAATTAAGTTCAATGTACAATGGAAGTTTATAATTGGTATATGTGTTTTCATATTCAGGAATGCTACCCAGTTTAATCTTAGATTTGACTATATTCCATAATTTCTCATCAGAAAAACTAACCTTTGACCGTGATCCTTATTCTGGACTAAATTATGTCCAGGCTGCTTCTTTATAACTGCCCATTGCCTAATTGTAACCATGATTTTGACCCTAATTGTTGTATTTCACATTCCCACTCTCTGACTAGGACAGTGCCCGTTTTATTACAGTGAGACTGTGCCCTTTATATTTGCCCTTACTTGAGCAAAACTCTCACAGAGCTTGCTGTCTTTGTTTAAAAAAAAGGGAAGAGCTAGTGTCTTTGCCTTCCCTGGCTCAATTTGCATGTCTAAACCATGTAAATTCAAATTCTCCTTTTGGCATCTCTTCTTTTATACTTTCTTCATTCTGAATTGACAGCAGTATCAATGTCAGCTGTAATTTCCTATCTGGCCTTTGTTGCTGGACACTTGGGCCCTACACATCTATCGACCTTCATTTCCTTTTCACATGTGACTCCTGTTTAAAAGATTTGAGGAGGTTGAACTAAAGGCCCCACACTTCCTAAATTTCACCTATACCACTGAGAAGTGCTGGTATTTTACCATACTGCATAATAAAGCTTCAGTTTACTCAACTCTGTCTTTCCAGCTTTTCACACATTATTCTGTGCATGGTTTGATTATTTTTATCTTGAAGTACTACTTCTGGGGTAATTCTGCATCACTGCACGTGCGCAGAATTCATGGCCCCTGCAGATTTCTTTGGTTCCCTGCAGAAAAATGACTTTCTGACAGGGAAGCTGAAAGAGCACCACTCCCCAGCAGCGCAGATTCATCGTTTCAGGAACCCGGAGCAACCAGCAGAGAGGTAAATCACCACGGGGGTAGGGACACCCCAGCCCGTGGCTCCTGCCCTGAGCCAAGATCAGCTGCTAGTCTCCTCTGGGCTGGAGGCAGGAGAGGATGGAACCTCCTCTTTCCCTGCAAGGAGTGGCTGGGGCTGTGTCATACCCACCCCTAGAAACTTGCCCTGCTTCCTGCCCCCATTGCTCCTCAACGGTGGGGAGAGGGGGTCACTAGGGGGGAGCTGCTCCCCCATCCACCCAGCCCCCCATACATCCAGACCTCCCATACCAAGACACCCCTGCCAAGCCTCACCCATTACATCCAGAACCCCCTAGCCTTCCATACCCAAACACCAACCCAATGAACCTCAACCCTTGCATCTGGAACCTCCCTTCACCCAGCCCCTCTGCCTGGGGCCCCCCCCCCCCCCCCTTTCACTCAGATTCCCTGCCTCTGGACTCTCACCCCTGCATGCAGATCACTCCTCCCTGAACTCAAACCCCCACCCTGATGCCCCACCCCCTGCACCACCCTGAGCCCCCATGCCACCGACTCCCAATTAGCTGCACCCAGGCCTCCACCCCACCAACCCACACTCCACCAGCACCCAGGCCTGTCTGCTGAGCCCCCCACACCCAGACCCCTCTGCTGAGCCCCAACCACCTTCACCTGGAAGCCCCTGCACAGTACCATTGCCCCTGCACCTGTAAACCCCCCCAGCAAGCCTCTACACATCCAGATCCCCCCCCACCTAAACCCCACACTGAGCTGCCTGCACCCAGATTGTCCCACATAGAATCCTCTCACCCAACACCTGAATCCCCCTCCCCCCAACTGATCCCTTCTACACTTGGATCATGCCTGGTTGAGCGTGCCTGCCCCACACCTGGTGCAGAGGGGCAGGGCCCCATGGTGTTTCTGGGGCAGGCCCAGGCCTTGTGCTGTCAAGGTCAGGTGCAGCCTCACTGCTGAGTTGGGGGGGGAGTGCGGGGTCTGCAGGGTGATCTCCCACCTTCGTACAGCCAGTGGCCTGTGCTCCCCATTGCCATACTGGAGCCTCTGCATTTATTTATTGACAAAACCTGCAGAATTTTAAAATATTGTGCACAGAATTTTTTAATTTTTTGGCGCAGAATGTCCTCAGGTATAAAGTACTCCCTCTGTCTCTCTCCCTTTCCTTAGCTTATGTGTAGAGTCAGCTACTGTAAAATAAAGCTTGTCCTCTGAAAAGTCTTACATGATGAAAATGGGGGAGAAATTTCTCTGGTTGCCACTTTTGTCATACTCCCACAGACATAGTAGGTTCCTTTGGATTATCACTTGTGCTGCGTGACAAGAACGTTCCAGTGTCTGCTCTGCACAATGTCACTGTAGTGTTTCTTTTAGCTAATGATGTTGCTAACAGTGTGTCTTCTCTTCTTCCTCTCCTGCACACACTGCTTAAAGATGAAGGGTCAAATCCTCTCCTCACTGAAGACAACAGCAAATCTCTCAGGGTATGTCTACACTGCACACGAAGTAGGACCCAGGCTTGTGGATTCAGTGTTTCCAAACCCGCACTTGAGCATCGACATGGCATTGTGAACTTGGGCTTACAATTTCTGGAACTGGGTCTCGCAGCCATGCTAGCATGTCCATGCTGCCCTACACAGACCTGACTCAGGTCTGCAGCTTGAGCTGCATCCACACTGCAAAATAACAGGGCTTGGACCCGAGTCCGATCAGAACTTGGGGTCTGACCTGCTCCCTGCAGCAAGGTCCTAGGACCTGAGTCCTGAGTATTTGCTGACCCGCGTCAGACTGGTTTGTGTGTGGACGGAAGGGGGGCTTAGGCTTAAACCTGAGTCAGAGCCCAGGCTTAGGGTGTCGTGTAGACATACTCTCATTGACTTCAGTAGCTGCAGGTGTGTTAGTAGTAACCGCTGTTGCAACCATACTGATAGTCTAAGTGTTAGTTTACAGAATGTAACTAATCCCGAGTCTGATAAGGGATGCTAAATGGAAATGGCTGCTGGGTTGTAAGGAGGTAGCAAATATTGAGATGGTGTGTGTGTGTGTGGCTGGCTGGGTGTTGGGCCAGCTATCTTAGCCACTTGCTTCACCTAGGGAACTGTTGGCACCAGCTTCATCTGGATTGTGAAACTTTTCCTGATTTCTCATAGGGGATGCTTCTGAGGTTAATTTCTGTCTTTCTTGTATCAGCAAAGAGCTGTGGCATGTCTAGGTATTCTCATATTTGCACACACATGCTGTCAAAAAGCAGTGCATCCCACTATGTCAGTATACTAGTAGTAGTTAATCTGAATCACATGAATTGTCCACTATGCTTTCCAGCTCCTTCTCTACGGAACAACATGTTCAAAGATTAAAATCAAGAGCCAGCTTAAAGCTATCCAGGGCTTGAAACACATGCTATCTATACCTAGTCTCCTTTGTAAGCTGACTTTAGAGTGAAAATTTCTCTCTCCTATTAGGGTGAAAATGGAATACAGTTTCTGCTCTTCAGGAGGATTATAGACTCTTCAGTGAAATTTCTCATCAGGAACTGTTTGGGTTCATTTGGGAATAATATTAAAAAGCATTGGTTAACTTAAGCACAGAATTCACTTGATCCTCATATTGTCTCTAAGTGAACCCATGGTGAGGCTGTTTTCAGTCTAGTTCAGTGGTTCTCAAACTTTTGTACTGGTGACCCCTTTCACATAGCAAACCTCTGAGTGCGACCCCCCCCCATAAATTAAAAACACTTTTTTTATATTTAACATCATTATAAATGCTGGAGGCAAAGCGGGGTTTAGGGTGGAGGCTGACAGCTCGTGCCCCCCATGTAATAATCCCGTGACCCCCTGAGGGGTCCCGACCCCCACTTTGAGAACCCCTGGTCTAGTTAGTCTGCAGGCAATTTCCTGTTGTCAGGAAATAATCATAGAGTCCAAGCCTGACCAACAGAGGTTGCTTTAAAAGGGCATTTTGTCTGCCTCAACCATTTCATTACCAAAGGCTTGAGTCTCTGTCTTGCACCTTGTGAAGTTATTTACGGCAGTACAAACAAACTATCTGAATGAAAGGGTGAATCTGATTTGGTAGCATTTTACACTCATTTTGCACCAGTATAAACAGGGCCGGCTCCAGGGTTTTTGCTGGCCCAAGCGGAGCAAAAAAAAAAAAAAGCCGCGATCGTGATCTGCGGCGGCAATTCGGTGGGAGGTCCTTCGCTCTGAGTGGGAGTGAGGGACCGTCCGCCGAATTGCCGCCGAATAGCTGGACGTGCCGCCCCTCTCCGGAGTGGCCGACCCAAGCACCTGCTTGGCAAGCTGGTGCCTGGAGCCGGCCCTGAGTATAAATGACTTTACAGGCTGCAGGGCAGTAGAAAGTCAGGCTTTCGGGCCCAGTCAGAGATACCGATTTTGATGGGAGTTAAGTGCCTTGACACCTTTGAGGATCTTGGCCTCAGTGTCCAAATAAAGGTCCTGCTTGTCAAAAGACTTACGCAGGTGCTAAACTTTATGCACTGTGAATTATCCCATTGACTTCAAAGGAACTACACACGGGGCACATTCATCATGTACATAAGTCTAGGTCAGACTGGGTCCAAAGTGCTAGTGCTCTATAGCAGGATAGTGTAATGCAGAGATAAAACCAAATCATTGCAAAGTACTAAATCCAGCTTGTCCTGTGATATGCCCCTTCCCAGGAATCTGATTTCTCACCTAATATATGTTGTGTTAGAGAAAAATGTAAATATGTATATAGGTCAGATTTAACAATTCCATTTCTATTAAAGAGACAAAAGAGCCAGGCTACATCTTGTCAAATAATTGTGAGGATCTACTTGAAAGCAGCAGTTATAAGGCTACAAGGAGTTTGCTCTACTCTGTGTACAGTATTTCTGCAGTACCTCTTCTGAACTGACTACCAGCTTAGCAGGGGAACCTAAAGTTCCAGGGCGGTAGACAAGCTCTCATAAGATTAATAAACAAGATCTATTTTAGATCTGGCATGGTTTGTTAGTTTTGTTTGGTTCTTTTGTGATGGAGTTAATATTTCTGAAGCTGAAAAGAAAAGGCTGTGCCATAAATATTGCATATGAATAATGGAAATCCACAGTATTTTCTCAATGAAGAAGGAATTGATCTGGATCAATATATCGAGGCTTGGCAGAATTTGACTTTTACTGTTTATAATTTTGATGGATAATATCAGTGTTTACTTTTAATCTTTTTTTTAGATTTTTATTGTTTTAAATTTTCATAGCTTTGTGAAATTATGGGGTTGGCGGGGGGTTGTCCAGCCAATTATTGAATGACAGTAGACATTGCTATTTAAAAAGTTAAAGCTTCATAAACTGTTAACATAAATTATCAATATGCCAAATGTATAAAGTAAATATCCTTATATCAACAAATTATACCTGTTTTTACTATTTGTTCTCTAATCCATTTGTAACAAGCCTAATTCAAAAGCCTAAATCACGGGATTTTAACTCAAGGATGTCAAGCAGCATTTTTCTTTTTCTGTATATTTTGATTACTATTGATTGAAATATTTTGTCATCGCTATGTGTGCCTACGGCGAAATGGATGTTTATCGACATTTACCAATGAAAATCTAACCCTTCCAAGCCTAAATATATCAATTGACTTAATCTAGCTTCCTCAGTCTGTGAGGAATCTGGTAATTACCTTCTCACACATTCTAAATACACATTTATTCAGCATACCAAAACACACACAGTGGCACTATTCTTTGAAAATCCCAGTTATCAGGGAAGTGAGGTGAAATGTTCATGCAAAGTCAGGACTGTCCCTGGAAAAAACAGGTACAGTTTAGACTGAAGTTCTCTAAGCAGGGGAGGATTTGCAGAAAATACACCTCTACCCCAATATAACGCTGTCCTCAGGAGCCAAAAAATCTTACCGCGTTATAGGTGAAACTACGTTATATCGAACTTGCTTTGATCCGCCGGAGTGTGCAGCCCCGCCCCCCCAGAGCATTGCTTTACCGCTTTATATCCGAATTCGTATTATATCGGGTCGCATTATATCGGGGTAGAGGTGTATGTGAGTATTTCTATTTTTCGTCTTCCAGGTTTGTAGTTTGTATAATTTATCTCACCTTTGCCAGGCAGCATTGTGAAAATTCCCTAAACACCAGTATAGCCCTGGGCCCCAGCTACAGACAAGGTGGGCAGAGCCTAACGTAGGGGCAAAGGGGCAGTGGTTTTTAAAAGCAGTTTTAAGTCCAGCAGGTTGGCAAATAGGCCCCTTGTGAAAAACATGTTCCTTTTTAAATTATTGAATTTCCCATTTAGAAAATTTCCAGCCAGCTCTCCTTTCAGCCACCTTCACCTTGCCCAGCTGTACATTGGTCCAAGGGATCCATACAGGAATTGTTGGGTGCAGGGAATCCCAAGCCACACTCACTTCCCTCTGGCAATGCCCCCAACACAGGCTGCAGGGAGGGGGGCAGTGTAGGAGCCCCCAGAACTTGCTCCTACACAGAGGTGATAGATCTATGACTGGCCACCTGTGCTATCTATAAGGCTGCTTTTCGCTAGTGGAGATGTGACACTTCATTGACAGAACACAAACCTGTTTATTAAACAGCTGCAGCAGGTGGGGAAACGATAGTAACATGGCTTAATGGGAACTACACTCTCCAGGAGCTGGAGAAAGCTGCATGGGGGCCTGAATCCTGTACAGAAGCATACAACTTCACTGAGGCTAGCATTGTGCTTCCAGTGGATCCCATGGATCAGAGGCGACCTGGAGGAATGTCAGAGCTTGGAGCCAACCCCTGGTTTCTTCCACAGGGTTTGGAGCAAGCTCCAAGTAAAAGAATTCGGAGAATTCTTTGAGCTGAATCTCTCAGAGATTTTGGGCCAGATCCTCAAAGGTATTTAAGTGCCTAACTCCCATTGATTTCTATGGGAGTCAGGCACCTAAATACCTCTGAGGATCTGGGCCCTCTGCCCTCCTTGCTCCCCTCCCATGGGGTTTACTGCAGGAGGCCATAATCGAGCCGAGGACCTGGAAGAGGAAGTGGAGGTGAGTTAGGGACATTTTTAATGTCTCCATTTCCCTATCTGTACAATAGGGTAACCCTTTCCTATGCAAGAGGGTTAATTAGTTCATGTCGCTCCAGTGCTTTGAACATGGAAAGTGCTATATCAGAACCAAGCATTATTCTGTGAATGGTGTTTGCATACTGAAAGGACCTGTAACCATGTGCTGCCCAGGTAATGCCTGGATCAAACTCTGCTTACAATGGATGCCAATTAAAAATAAGTCCCTCTCATTTTCTATAGTTCCGGATGTATCAGGTTTAAAAATGGATGCTCTTACAGTTGAAATTAATGTATTGCTACAGGAGCAGGAGTCAGAACTTCCTGGGTCCATGTTCTATAAGTAGCTCTGACTGCCAAACAAATCACAGCTAAAGGGGAAGGCACCAGGCATGGGACCCTGCTTCCCACCCTCCTTGTAAAAAGTGGCATTTTTCCCCTTTAGCTTGACTGCCCATTTGGTCACCACACTTTTCTGTGGCTGTTTTTAAGGATGGGTTGTGCTGCATGGCAGCTGCCCTGAAAAGCACCCTAAGGCTCGGGGGAGCCATTCATTGAACTGCACGCTTATTAGGAGTACGCCGCCCACAGTACATAGGGATCGGGGCAGCAATTCGAAAATTTTTGCAAGAACACCTGCCGGGGCAAGATTAAAGCTATTCCAGTGGCAACCACTGAAAAATAGCAAGGTCACACAGGGCATGAGAAGGAAGGAAAGCGCAATAATCGCTCCTTCATTCCAGTGGAGAAACTACCTGTGAAAGTGCTTGTGCCTCCTGTAGAGGCAGCTCTTTTTCACTGATCATTACTGTCCCTCAATCAGCCCCAGCCAACCGCTGATCTCAGTAGTTATTTGGAATGGGAATAGGAGCTGTGCTACTTTGGAAATACTCTACAGTGAAAAGTCACTGCTGGTTTTCCTTTAAAACTTTTATAAAGGGACTGTAGGCATGAAAGAAAACAAAGGGATTGGGATAAAGCCCTTCGCTTAGCTAACGAACCATTGTATCATTGTGCAGCAAACATATGTGAATGATTCATAGCTTATTTTTCATCATTTTAAAAATCTACAAAGAAATCCTGGATGGACCCCGCCTGGGTGTAATGTTGCCAGATGTGGCCTGTCTCTATGCATCTTTGCTAGCTGGAGATATATTGCTAATGGGCTATCTGTCCAGGCAAGTTGCTGAGGCCACAGTTTAGCAAAGCACTGAAGGATATGCTGGGTTTCAAGCCTGTGAGTGTTCCTGTAAAAGTAGTTCCACATCCGGGGAATACTCAGTTGCGGCACTTTTGCAGTCCCTGCTGCTAGGGCTAGTGCAAGGACTGATCGGAGGTGAATTGTGGCTTTCCTATTTGGGGTGGCTGGAAGCTGTTTCAACCCCTGACAAAGAGTAGGGGATCCCTCGGACCCACTGTCATTGCCCTATTCACTGCTATGCCTTTCCTACATCTCCAGCCTTCTGTTCACTTCTTGTCAGTCTCTGACTGAGCTGGAAACTTCCTATCATGCCCCTGCACCAGTGATTCCTTTAGTAGAAAAGCCTCCTGAGACCTTGTTATTCCTCAGAGGGCTTATGTCTGCTCTACAGCCTTTTTGTGCCCACACAGCCTGTACAAAGCAGCCACGGGGCAACAATGAATTGGGCACAGTGTTCATAAAGCCTTTGGATGAAAAAGGGGCTACATAAAGGGAAAGTATTATTGGGACCAATGGCTTATTCTTGGACAAACTACCAAAATACACGGCAACAGGAGTGGAGATCTGTGACATGGCAATCGTGTATCTGAAATATTTACTATACAGCATGCACAATCTGCAGTGTCAAGTGTAACATACATATAAAATCATGCTAACTTGGGACCATAGGCAGAGATTTAGCCAGAACAGAAGCATCTTGATTAATTAGGAAAAGAACACACTTGCTTCACCAACTCCCAGTTCCCCCATGCCACAGGCCTGGCATTGTGCACTATATGAGCCAGATTTTCAAATGAGCTCAGCAGCACCCAGGAATTCTTAATGTGACACTTGTTGTGACCACTTTTAGGTGCTTAAATAGAAGCGGGCCCTCTAATGATTAATTTCTTTGCACCATCTAGTGGACATACATGGTAATTGCACTCCAAACTATTGCATAGGGCACTGGTTCTTGAACCTTTTCATAGGGTGGACTGCATGTTAATACAGCAATTGTCCTGAAGAACATCTGCTCCTGCATCATTCAGACCACTTATTCTCACCTGCAATTGTGTTAGATTTCTGGGAAAGCTATTTTTGGTTGTATGAAGTATATTTTATAGTATTGTTACTTGCTGCAATTGTATTTTAAGTGTCCTGTAACACTATTTGGCAGAGAGCCCTTGATAAACATGACTACAGTGAAGAACCACATTGCAAATTGGAAATAATGCATTGTACAATAAGTCAGCAGAAATGTGTCATGAGAATGTGTGAATAAAGTATGTCTATTAGAAAAGGGGAGTATGGGAATAAATCAAATCCAATGAATTGTGCCATTCTAACCTGGACAGATGCATAGATGTTTGCTTAGGCAGAGCCGATGAGTAATTGTGGAGTACTTTTAAATTGAGTTAAATTTCTCACATTTTTGTATTAATTTTTAATAGAAAAATATATTTTTCTCTGTTCACAGTCTTCAGTATATACATAGTTAAGATTTTAGTCCAAACAGTTAAAGTTCGGCAAAATTATGAGCAACTGAAAACTGGGTTTTCTGACAGAAAGTGTCAGGCAACCTTACCTATAGGCAGTGCTACCTGCACCATCTATTAGGGGCTTTATGCAGAGTTTCAGATGCAAATGATAGCCCTTGAATTAGGTTACAAAATCTTGATGTCTCTAACACTATTAAGCCCCAGGCCCAAGATGAAAAGTAAAATATTCAGTGACTGAATTAGAACTTGCAGAAAACAAGAGTTTAGGCCACTTGCTATAGCAATCACAATTTGATGTCTGTCTCTGAATTCATATTAGACAGACAAGATGGGTGAGATAATGTTACCAGAAGAATTTGTATTCAGTTGCTCTGTGAATTTAGCTAACCTGGTAATCAAGGTGGTGAACCGCCCTAAGGGAATTGCCAGGGAAGCAATCTAGCCTTGCTGACCCTTGAAAGGACATGGATACAGCCCTCCAATCAGGAATAGACAAGTAAGCAGTAATACTTTTTGAAACAGGAATAATATTTATTAAGAAGTAAATGGTTACAGTAAAAGAATAGAGAGATAAATGACAAGGGTTACAACTAAAGAATGAAGCAGCACATCAAATAAAGGGACACATAACACTTCTCGGCTCTCTGTGAGCTGGGAGGTGAAAACATTATTCACTTAATACTCTGTACTTTACAACAATACAACCATTAAACTTTTCACTTTATGACATATAACAAGATAGCCACTAAACATATAAGCTTTCAACATTAAATACTTAACACTAAACACTTAATACTATACATCCAGTAAGCACTGGCCGGGAAATTACTAGACGGGTAGGGGGAAGATCTCACTCAGACCATAGACATTCAGCTTTATTTACACTTGAAACCCATACATTCTAGGATATTAAACAGAAGAAGGTTAAACTTACAGAGGCTTCCTAAAATCCCTCTGATTCGTCTCTGGATCTGTCCTTCTGATCTGTCAGATTAGTACTTAGTGAGCGCCATCTGCTTACGGTCGCTGGCTGCTTCTGAGGTAAAATGGCTCCCCAGGTGAGAGAGAAACAGAGGCCTGTGAGCTGCCATGGCAGCCCTCTGCTGGCTGGGTGGCAGAAGCAGTCATTGCCCCGGTAACCCTGAGCTGCTGCCACTGCTGCTGCCATAGCCACTCTTCAAGCAGCTCTCTGCCTTGCAAGATTCTGTTGGTGCTTCTCGGATGGCTTCTTCTGTGTAAGTGTATCTTCTATTCTTCTTTGAGGTCTTGGTCCCATTACGATCCCCTGCTACCAGAGCTTCTGTTCTTCTTTACGGTCTGGTCTCACTACTATCCCCAACTACAGGGTTTCGCCTGTTGGCTCTCACTCTTATATATTGTTTGCTCTCGCAAGCTTAGCCATTAACATAATTTATGATTGTAATTCAGCCAATCAGCTTTCCTGTATTAGCATATGTCCATCAAAGTTAACTCCTCCCCTGCCACCATCTTGGGTTCTAGGACCATCTACAAGGTTCTAGACGGTCCTAGGACTTTACCGGAAGTCCCATGTATTTTTATGGGCTGCAATGTATTCCTATGGGGTTTCTCTTAGCTGACCTGTAGATGACCCCTAGCTGCTTCTTGAGTGAGATCCTCATATACTCCTAAGGACTCTAATGTATTTCTATGGGGTTTTGCTTAATCATTCCCCACAGGAAGTGAAATTACATCACCCTATGGCCATCCTTACTGAATTTTCTAATTTAAATTATTATTAAATTGTCTTTATTTTTAAAACAAATTACTACTCTAAGCATTCTAAAGGGTCCTGACACTATCACCACTCTTTTTATGTCCAATTAAACAAGTTATACATTCTCTGGATTTAAACTCCTTCCGAGGCTTTTCTGCAAACATTTCATTTGAAGTGCTACAAGGTGTTTCAGGCAACTGAGGCCAAATTCTTGGTCACAGTAATATCTTTTACTGGTGAGAGAGACAAGCTTTTGAGCTTACACAGAGCTCAAGCCTGAAGATGAGCTCTGTGTAAAGTTAGAAAACTTGTCTCTCCCACCAACAGAGGTTGGTCCAATAAAAGATATTACCTCACCCTCCTTGTCTCTCTAATACCCCGGGATCACCATAGCTCCAACAACTCTGAATTCATATGTCTTTTTTGCCCTGTGTGCTATTGTCCAAATGTATTTTCTTTGTAATTCCTCTCTGTAGGGAGCTTAGAAATTTCTGAATAGGCCTAAGGGGCAAATTCAAACTTTTATGTAAGCAGATGTGCTCAATGACGTTGCACCTCTTTACATCAGGTTTAAGCTGGTCTTCTGTCTCTGAAACTATAGTTCTGGTATATCACTCTCAGAGTCCTGATGGTCCTTGTCCATCGAATTATTCCAGTGCAGCAGCAGTGCCATCTAGTGGGCAATCGGTTTTCGACACTTGTCCCTCTGTTTGCAGCTTAATTTCTAAGTTGTTTTGGAATTGCTGACATTTTGCCTCCAATTCATCTGTCTGGGATCTCCTCACATCTTTACAGCAAATGATTCTGCCTGTAAGCTCCCTTCTCAGACCCAACAAAACCCAAACAGCTCAGCTCTGGAGTCTATGTTTATGGCTCCTTCATGTGTTCATTATGATGCAAATTATAGTGTTCTTCATTACTAACTATCTTCAAACAATTCATAATGAGGCAAAATAAAGCCTTAAACTTTACAAAGTTGGTTACAGCAGCTCAGAGAGAAGTATGGACAAGGTATGTACAAAATAAAAAAGTGATGAAACATACAGTGACAGGTAAAAAGAGATTATATTTAATAAAATCTGTTATTCTTATAGTGCTTGATCTGTTCAGAGCATTGCAGAGACATTAATTGATCAACTCGCACGATACGCCTGTGATATGTATATATATGAACACAAATAAGGAAACAGAAAGGCTCAGTCAGTGAGTCAGTGGCTGAGCAAGGATTAAAATCAGCACCTCCTGGCTCCCAATCCTGTGCTCTTCCCTACACTTTAAAAGTGGGTAATGATGTAAATTCTTGCAGACTAGTGACAGTAAAGAGATGAAAGGATGAAAGTAGCTGATGGGAAGGTTCAGGCTTTTGAATCAGTCTTTCATTAGGGGCAAAATTATCCTTGGATCCACACTGTAGCATTGATCTATCACATGTGCTACTGTAGTTTTGGATGCAAATTGCCACGAGCATTGGTGAAAGTTCTGCAGGTGGAAGAAGTGCAGAATACGCAATCGACATTCACAATGTGGATGAGAAATCTATAGTGTGGCTGGGAGTTGGGAATTTTGTCCCCCAAATTTTAAGCACACAACATTAAAATATGTAAAGAAGTAGTCTGTGGCACTGTCAAGAACTGGACCCAGGTCTTCTGAGTCCTAGTCTACTGCCTGAACTGCAGAATCATCCTACCTTCCTTACTGGAAGTGCATGCAATCCGTTCCTGGTATATGGGGCAACACTAGAAGCACATTTGTACCTGCTGTGTAGGCAGCCCTGAAGTGGTTTTTGACATTGGTTTCCTTCTAGTAAACCAGCTTGGGAATCTTTAAATTTGGTTTTACTCCCAGTGCTTAGTCCAGTTATCTGTAAGCACCATATTCATTTCTACTTTCATGCCTTTCAGAAACTTTAGATCCTCAAAATTTAATAATGCTATAAAAGGTCTAACCTAGGTGCATTTGGTCTAAGCCTCTTATACCATTAGGTACAGCAGTCACTACATTTCTGTCCCCTTTCTTGCTTATAGACTAGTTTGTTTTTCCATTCTCTTGATATTAATATGCCTGGCAGGGAGGAGTGGAGGGGGACCTTCTCAAGCTGGCTGCATTAAACATGATCAGATCTAGCATCAGATTGATTGTTACTAAATCCATCATTGACATTTCCCTATTGAAATCTCATGGCCCTTAGGGGATTTTCTCTTAGGGAGGCCATTCATGATGGATTTAGATTCATTGTTAGCTTTGGACAAACAGTCTGGAAATAAATATTTCCACGAGTTGTTCTCATTATCTTATGAGAAGGCTATCAAGCAGGTAACCAGAGGTCTCTGTGTGTGGCAGGGCAGAGAGAGAGAGACAATTTTTTTTTTGCATATGCCACACAAAAGTGCTTAGTGGAAACACATGTGAAGCATTGGAACAATTTTCTAATCATAGGACAATATATCATAGGATTGCTAAAGTTGTCTTATTTGAGAAGAAGAAGAAATACATTGTAAGGTGCACAGAGACTACAATGGTGGATGAGATATAAAAACCTGGATGTAAGGTATGGTTGGGTTAGATAGGGTGGGTGGGTAGATGGATAGATAAATCTCCTTCGGATTTGATGAGAAGAATCCTGTCTTACAGGAAGCAAAGAGCAACTTACCATGGACATAGCTTAATTCTCCTCTTAGGCCTGGTCTACACTAGGCTTTTATGTCGACTTTAGCGCCGTTATATCGAATTAACCCTGCACCCGTCCACACCAGGAAGCCATTTAGTTCGACATAAAGCTCTCTTTAAATCGATTTCTGTAATCCTCCCCAACGAGAGGATTAGCGCTAAATTCGACATGGCCATATCGAATTAGGCTAGGTGTGGATGGAAATCGACGGTAATAGCTCCGGGAGCTATCCCACAGTGCACCACTCTGTTGACGCTCTGGACTGCAGTCAGAGCTCGGATGCTCTGACCAGCCACACCCCTGGGAAAATTTGAATTCATTTTCATTTTCCTGTCTGGGCAGTTTGAATCTCAGTTCCTCTTTGGACATCGAGGGGAGCTCAGCAGCAGTGGCAACTATGCAGAGCTCTCCAGCAGAGATGGCCGTGCAATCTAATAGAAAGAGGGCCCCAGCATGGACTGATCGGGAAGTCTTGGATCTCATCGCAGTGTGGGGCGATGAGTCCGTGCTTTCAGAGCTGCGCTCCAAAAGAAGGAATGCTAAGATCTACGAGAAGATCTCCAAAGCCATGGCAGAGAGAGGCTACAGCCGGGATGCAACGCAGTGCCGCGTGAAAATCAAGGAGCTGAGACAAGGCTACCAAAAAACCAAAGAGGCTAACGGACGCTCCGGATCCCAGCCCCACACATCCCGTTTCTACGAGGCACTGCATTCCATCCTGGGAGCGGCCGCCACCACTACCCCACCCCTGACCGTGGACTCCGAGGATGGGATCATGTCCGCGGCCGGTTCCTCGTCGGACATGACAGCGGACGGGGAAGATGAAGAAGGAGATGAGGAGGACGAGGCAGTCGACAGCGCTGGCACCGCTGATTTCCCCGACAGCCAGGAGCTCTTCATCACCCTTACCGAGATCCCGTACCAACCGTCCCCATCCCTTACCCCGGACACAGAATCAGGGGAAGGATCAAGCAGTAAGTGCTGTAAACATGTAAACATTTATTTAAAACAGAACGGTAATATTTATACTATTAACAATGTACATTTATAAAAGTTCTGTAAACTAGTAAAAAAATAATCAGGTACAAAACAGGAATATTTACAAAGGTAACAAATGGGTTTTCATGATTTCTCTGTCTTAGGCTCTTCTCAATTTAGTCCCAAGTGTTTTAAAAAATTTTCACAATGTCCGTTACTCCATGATTCCCAGGCCCAAGACGCTCCACTCCATAGTCCCAGTGCACCTACGCGAAAATCCGGTCAATGTGGCCAGGGATCGACGAGAAATCCTCGTAGGAGAACTCCTCGTAGGTCTCGTGGAGGTAGAGCTCAAGCCTGTTGATCAGGTTCCGGGGTAGGGCGATCTTAGTGGGCCCTCCGTGGTAGCAGACATGCCCCCTCCACGCCACAATCAAGTACTCCGGGATCATGGCCCGACATAGCATGGCGGCATACGGCCCCGGTTTCTGCATGCTTTCCCGCAGCATGCGTTCTCTCTGGGTGTCCGGGATCCTCAGAAGGGTGATGTCGCTCATGACGCCCTGCTTTGAATTAGGGAGGGGAATGTTAGTATTGGGACTGCTTTACAGCCACGCGGTGGAGGGAGAGGGGCAGCATACAGGGATCTTTCCCTGGGACAGCCGCGAGGGGGTGGGACAGGGGCAGAGTTGATGCTGTCCTGATTGCTGGCAGCAGAGACTGGCATTGCTTTCAATGTGAAAGGAGGCCAGTGCTACTGCTGGAGTTTTAAGCAGCCACAAGTCTGCGGCTTACCATTATTGCCCGCTCCAGAAGTTCAGGTCTCCAGCCACGCTTCTCAGATCACTCCAAGACCTCCGCAAGTCCACAGGCACTGAAGGCGACGGCCGAAAATTCGACCTTGTCCTGAGTGCGCATGTGAGAGGTGCAGTGCATGGTCTTGTTCACAGAGAAAGACTAGGTTCTTTGTATACAATTTCATTTATCTGTCTCAGGAATTCACTCCCTTTTCACAATTCACACAGACACATCTGCGACTGTCTCCCAACCCAGCCTGTCAGCACACTCCCAGAGGCTAGCGCAGATTAGGCGGAGGAAGAAGAAGACGCGTGAAGACATGTTCTCAGAACTAATGGGATGCTCCCGAGCCCAGGCAGCCCAGCAGACACAGTGGAGGGAGAACTTGTCACAAATGCACCGAGCAGTCATGGAACGGGAGGAGAGGTGGCGTCAGGAGGACCAACAGGCTACTGAAAAGCTGCTTGGACTAATGAGGGAGCAAACGGACACGCTCCGGCGCCTTGTGGATGTTCTGCAAGACCGGAGGCAGGAGGACAGAGCCCCGCTGCAGTCTATCTGTAACCGCCCTCACCCGCCACCAAGTCCCACACCACCCTCACCCAAACTCCAAAGAAGGAGGGGCGGCAAGGGCCGTTAAAACTTTCAGTCAACCCCTGCAGACTGCTCTAGCACTAGAAGGCTGACATTCCCCAAAATTTCATAAGTCCTTTCCTACCCACCTCACACAAGCCCCCGTCCAGGTTTCACCCCCCACGTTTCATGTCTGGTTCGCAATAAAATGTTTGTTTCTCTCCATTACTGTTTCAGTCAGGTTCTTTTGAGGGAGAGTCTGTCTGGAGGGGGGGAAGGGGCTTGGTAATTGGGCAGGACAGTGACCTTTAGCAAGGTACAGAGGCGGTGTCAGGTCCAGCATCAGGACACATACACAGTGCAGTCACTGGTTACCCTGGTCAGTCTGGGAGGTGTTTTTCATGTTCTCCATTGAAATAACCAGTCCACCAGTGCGGAGCCTGGCATTCCGGGAGTTTAGAAGCATCATTTGCATCAGAACACTGAACCCGCCCCCCGCCACAGTCTGCGTCCCCGGTTTAAAATATTCCCGCGAAAACAGCAACACAGACAACGGTGTTCATTAACAAAATCGAAATGATTTTATTTTTTGGGAAGGGGAAGGGGGTGAAGGGGGTATGTAACTGGAGAGGATAGTCAAAATGAACTGGGTAAAGAAACGGGGGCAGGTTCAGCTTTTCTGTCCACAAACTGAAAAGTCACTGGTTGCCCTGCTCACTCAGGAACCTAGCTTTCAAAGCCTCCCGGATGCACAGGGCGTGCCGCTGGGATCTTCTAATGGCCCGGCTGTCTGGCTGGACGTAATCAGCAGCCAGGCTATTTGCCTCAACCTCCCACCCCGCCATAAAGGTCTCCCCCTTGCTCTCACACAGATTGTGGAGCACACAGCAAGCTGCAATAACGATGGGGATATTGGTTTCACTGAGATCACAGCGAGTCAGTAAGCTTCTCCATCTCCCTTTGAGACGGCCAAAAGCACACTCCACTACCATTCTGCACTTGCTCAGCCGGTAGTTGAACAGTTCTTTTTCTGTGTCCAGGGCGCCAGTATAGGGCTTCATGAGCCAGGGCATTAGCGGGTAGGCTGGGTCCCCGAGGATGACTGTAGGCATCTCCACATCCCCAAGAGTTATTTTGTGGTCTGGGAAGTAAATACCTTCCTGCAGCCGTCTAAACAGACCAGAGTTCCTGAACACGCGAGCGTCATGAACCTTGCCCGGCCATCCGACGTAGATGTTTGTAAACCGTCCCCGATGGTCCACCAGTGCTTGCAGCACCATTGAAAAGTAGCCCTTTCTATTGATGTACTGGCTGGCCTGGTGGTCCGGTCCCAGGATAGGGATGTGAGTCCCATCGATAGCCCCACCGCAGTTTGGGAATCCCATCGCGGCAAAGCCATCTATGATGACCTGCGCGTTTCCCAGGGTCACTACCTTTGGGAGCAGTACCTTCACGATTGCCTTGGCTACTTGCATGACAACAACCCCCACGGTAGATTTGCCCACACCAAAGTGGTTCGCGACTGACCGGTAGCTGTCCGGCGTTGCAAGCTTCCAGAGGGCTATGGCCACTCGCTTCTGGACAGTGAGGGCTGCTCGCATGCGGGTGTCCTTGCGCTTCAGGGCAGGGGACAGCAACTCACAAAGTTCGAGGAAAGTCCCCTTCCGCATGCGAAAGTTTCGCAGCCACTGGGATTCATCCCAGACCTGAAGCACTATACGGTCCCACCAGTCCGTGCTTGTTTCCCGGGCCCAGAATCGCCGTTCAACAAAATCCACATGCCCCATTGCCACCGTGATGTCCTGGGCGCTGGGGCTCGTGGTTTCTGACAGCTCTGTGCCACTCTCCGACTTCAGGCTCTCACGGCGGTGCCGTAGCCTCCTCGCCCGATTTCTCTGCATCTGCCTCAGGGAAAGGTGTATGATAAGCTGCGAGGTGTTGAGAACGGCCACAAGTGCAGCGATGGTCGCAGCGTGATCCATGATCGCAGTGCTGTGGCGTCCGCGCTGTCACTGACCAGAAAAGTGCGCGAACTGATTTCCCGCCGGCGCTTTCATGGAGGGAGGGAGGGCGTTAGTGACAGACGGATGACGACAAATTTTTTTTACCCAGAAGGCATTGGCGGCTCGACCCAGAATTCCGATG
The DNA here is from genome assembly GCF_002925995.2 of Terrapene triunguis. Classification (NCBI taxonomy): domain Eukaryota; kingdom Metazoa; phylum Chordata; order Testudines; family Emydidae; genus Terrapene; species Terrapene triunguis. The sequence continues at coordinate 6,978,244 of NW_020664439.1, forward strand.
GGCAGCGGGGACTGCGGGAACTGTGGGATAGCTGCCCACAGTGCACCGCTTCCAATATCGACGCTCGCCCCGTTAGTGTGGACTCACAAAGTCGAATTACTGTCCTTAGTGTGTCCTTAGTGTGGACACACACGTTCGACTTTGCAATATCGATTCCACATATTCGATTTAAGTAAAATCGAATTACCCTCGTAGTGTAGACATACCCTTAGTGGTTCATTGAAAAGGAGTCACCCTTTCAGTTCACCTGATAGATCTGTTGTCTTGGGCCCATGAGGCTCCTGATCAGAGTTTCCACTTCCTATAGTTGCTGGTACAGGAGAGGCGGGTCTCTGTTCTCCAGTCTGCTGCAGGACTATTCTCTCTCCTAGGACGTGTCTCACCTTCATTATAATTTGTTAGTGCAATAAAATGGTGAATTATTAATTTATGACACTGTAATCCTAAGTAGGCCAATAGACGCATTTCTAGATATTCAGGTTATAGAAGACATATTGGCTGCATCTGTGACAACCCACATCTTAGAAGAGTTAAATGCTTGTAAATTGGACCCCAAACAGATGGCTGCTTGTGCATTTGATGGAGCTGCAAACTTCTCTGGAAGACATGGTGGAGTACAAGCTTTGCTCAGAGAAAAGTGTAACCCTAATCTCTCCTCTACACATTGCAGAGACCATCTTAATTTCAGTACCTGGAAAGATAATGGAGCAAATAATTAAGCAATCAATTTGCAAACAATTAAAAGATAATAAGGTGATAAGTAACAGTCAGCATGGATTTGTGAAGAACAAATTGTGTCAAATCAAACTAAAAGCTTTCTTGGACAGGGTAACAAGTCTTGTGGTTGGGGGGCAGGAGTGGTAGATGTGGTATATCTTGACTTTAATAAGCCTTTTGATACTGTCTTGCATAACCTCATAAACAAACTAGGGAAATACAACTTAGATAGAGCTACTATAAAGTGAGTGCATAACTGGTTGGAAAATCGTTCCCAGAGAGTAGTTATCCCAGAGAGTAGTTCACAGTCAAACTAGAAGGGCATATCAAGTAGACTCCTGTAGGGATTGGTCCTGGGTCCAATTCTGTTCAATATCTTCATCAGCAATTTAGATAATGGCATAGAGAATACACTTATAAAGTTTGCAGATGATACTAAGCTGAGGGGGGTTGCAAGTGCTTTGGAGGATAGGATTAAAATTCAAAATGATCTGGACAAACTGGAGAAATGTTCTCAAGTAAATAGGATGAAATTCAATAAGGACAAATGCAAAGTACTCCATTTAGGAAGGAACAATCAATTGCACATATACAAAATGGGACACGACTACTTAAGAAAGGGTACTGCAGAAAGGGATCTGGGGGTCAGAGTGGATCACAAACTAAATATGAGTCAATAGTGTCACACTATTGCAAAAAAAAAAAGCAAATATAATTCTGGGAGGTATTAGCAGAAGTGGTGTAAGCAAGACATGAGAAGTAATTCTTCCACTCTAGTCCACGCTGATATGGCCTCAACTGGAGTATTGTGTCCTGTTCTGGGTGCCACAATTCAGGAAAGATGTGGACAAATTGGAGAAAGTCCAGAGGAGAGCAACAAAAATGATTAAAGGTCTAGAAAACATGACCTATGAGGAAAGATTGAAAATATTGGGTTTGTTTAGTCTGGAGAAGATAAGACTGAGAGGGGACATGATAACAGTTTTCAAGTACATAAAAGGTTGTTACAAGGAGGAGAGAGAAAAATTGTTCTCATTAACCTCTGATGATAGGACAAGGGGCAATGGGCTTAAATTGAAGCAGAGGTGGTTTAGGTTGGACATTAGGAAAAAGTTCCTAACTGTGAGGTAGTTAAGCACTGGAATAAATTGCCTAGGGAGATTGTGGAATCTTCATCATTAAAGGTTTTTAAGAGCAGGTTAGAAAATCACCTGTCATGGATGGTCTAAATAATATTTAGTCCTGACTTGAGTGCAGAGGACTGGACTGGATGACCTCTCAAGGTCCCTTCCAGTCCTATGATTCTATGATCTACTCAACTAGCACTAGTACGAGCTGCAGAATCTTCAAAAGACATTAAAAAAGCCATAAATTTAATGTCTTCGTTATACTCATTTTTTCAACAACAGTCCAAAAAGACTGAACGTCTTGGAAAAAATAGAAGATGCTCTGGGACTGAAGTTCAAATTAGTCCAACATGGGAATACCCGCTGGCTTTCTCATGAGCGATCCTTGGCTGATGTCTTAAAATTACTGCAACCATTATTACTGGCTTTGAAAAGTATCTACCAAGATTGGACGGATCTAAGTAGTGAGGCTGGTTGACTACTTTTGCTTCTATGTTCAGAGAAGACAATCGCCATTCTGTCTCTTGTAAGTCTTGTGTTGAAACCACTTGGGTCATTAAACAATAGCATCCAGGCATCTGCTACAATAGTAGTAGATCTTTGTCCAGCAATAGAAGCTATACTTGGATCAATCAGAAAGATATCCATTGAAAACATACTGAAAGAAGCAAGGACTTCAGTCCAGAAGGTGACTAATGAAGGAACTTATATTGATTCCTTAAGTGAAGAGGACAAGAAGTGTTTGTTAAACCAACACTCACAAATCTACAACAGCGACTTCTGGATGTATCTTTTTCAAATGCCTGTCTTATAAAGCGTCAACAGTTGAGTGGAGGGAGGTACTACCAGCAATGGGGCTGCCATGTGATTAGGGCAGAATAGAGAATTTGAGCACAGAGTGGAATGTCATAAGATGAATGAATTAAAATTTGACTTCAACTTCTTTTTTGTCATTACTAGTGGCTTGACCTGATCTTTGTGCTATGTTTCCTGTGATGCAAGAAGTAGGAATTCTTCTCTTGCTACTCCCAGTCACAACAGCTACAGCTGAGCATTCTTTTTCATCATTGAATATATTTTTGTGTTCTGAAAGAAGTCACCTTCTGCCTGATCATGTGAATGAACTAATGAGCATGTCAACTGAAGGACTGGAAGTATTGCATTGCATTTGGAAGTACTGCATTGCATTAACAGAGTTGTGCAAAATTACAACAACAAAACAAGAAGGATATAGGTGTAGTATTTCATAGAAGGCTTGAGTAGCCAACTTTAATTTGTGTGATGATTTTAAAATATGAGTTAAATCTAATAAAATGGTTTTCTGTTTTTACTATTGTGCCATAAAGCCCACCTTTGCCCTCACGGTCTCATCCCTTGGCCCTCATCCCTCCCTGTAATTTCGAACCTCCCCACCCCCCATTTCAATTCCTGGGGAAAACAAGTGTGCATCAAAAAAGGACTGAGTACCTTCTTATGTTAGTTTTAAACAGCTTAAGAATCTTTCAGTTTTCCTCCTAGATTTTTTTAAATGGCTCAGCACCTGGCTTTTGGGCTGCCCATCTGTGTTAGGAAAAAAATGTCCTTTGTCAACCTCTCCCAAAATAACAAGAACACGATGACAACAACAACAAGAAGAACAACAAACCCACAGAGAGATCTTAGTGAGAGAGCCAAATATTTTTATTTATAATATATTAATTCATTGGAGTGTAGAAAATACTGCTATGAAAACAATTTTTAGTGGGAGCAGTGATACTATTCTACATTTAGAGTAATGTGTCAGTTTAGGAACCAACCAAAACAACCAACCTATCAAAGCAAAACTGGATTCTTCATCTCTAAATCTATCAGAGAAGCTGATTTTCTTTTAGATAAAATCAAACAAGAAACTATGAGAGAGATCAGCTCATGGTAGGAATGTTACTACGATCACCAATCCTAATGATCATAGCAACATAGAACTAGTCTTGCAGATAAGTGGGCCAGCTCCTCTGCTGGCATGAATCAGTGTTGCTCTATTGATGTCAATGGAGCTATGCTAATTTACACCAGATGAGGCTCTCCCCCAGAGGTGTTCTAATCATTAATGGATGTCTGTTTATAGGATGGAAAGGTGATTGCTAATCTGAAGGCACTACTGGCTTTTTCATAGAGAAGAAGGCACAGAAGATTCTAGGTGAATTAACAATTCATTCCTGATCTCCAGCTGAAATTAAAGCTATAAGATACTGTCAAACAAAACAAACATTACAGCACGAGTGCTGAACTGCTACATCTTTAAATACAGTGCAGATCCAGTGTTCTAATTAGAGATGTGTTTATATTTAAATATCTGCCCAGCTGCCTGTTGGTGCCTCCCATTCTCCAAATACCTGGTATGTTGTTTGCAGGGGGATGCCATGATTTTAGAACAGTCACAGAAATATGGTCTCGAAAGAAGTGAAGCTTCTGGAACAATCTAATATTCAAGATGGTAGTAGCCACGAGTTGTTTTTATGGTTATTTGTGTAGCCCGATAGGTGTATGTAATGCTTTCCAGATAAATAAAAAGACACAACACTAGCCTACAGAGCTTGCAATCTAAATTAGACATAACGTTACTAGGAAAAACACTAAACAATGGGAGGAGTTAGAAGGCCTGAGTAAATTGCAGGATTACAATAGCAATGGGATGTGTTTATTGGAGCTGGGTGGAAAACAGGAACAAGTTTAATATAATTTTCATGTAATACTTTCTTCCTTATTTTGGTAAAAATTTGAAATTTTGACTGAAAAGTTCACCAACATTTTGAAAAATTTCAGCCAGCTCTAAATTGTGAATTTTGTCATTGACATTCAAAATTTGTCAAAATTGTGAATTTCAAAAATATTTCAAGGAGCTGTTTTATTTATGATATTTATTATTTGAATTATCATAGCACTTAGGAGCCTCTGTCATGGAACAGGACACCAGTGGACTAGGCACTATGTTGCTCTGTCTATTTCTTTAGTGAATATATTGATATTTGGGCTCAGGGTTTGGAAAGAGGGCAGAAGTGGCGATGTGGGGTGAAATTATGGCCCCACTGAAGTCAATGGAAAAACTCCCATTGATTTCAATGGGGCCAGGATTTCATCCATGGTGATTATAATACCTAGTCTAAAGCCCTACAAAACACTGTGTTTGCTAGTAACCAGAGTGTGGAAATAGTGCTTAGGAAAACCTAGAGTGTTCCCAAATCAATTCCTTGGCTAATCCTTCCTTTCCTCCCTCATGTACTGGACTCACTCTTTAATGAAGATCCAAGTCTGGATAAAGGAGGAAACCTGTGAAAGTAGAATCATTGATATTATCAGCATAGATACCATTGTTTTCTTTTTCTTCTTCTCCATACACTTGAAGCCAAACTTCTTCTCCGGCACTCAGGTGAAGCAAAATAGACCCGGAAGCTTGGTCGACATTGTTTTTCTGGAACTGATCATAGGTGAATAGCACTGCCTTGTCCTTCTTGTACAGACTGACTTTCACATCTGTTATATACACAGTGAGGTGGTATGCAAAATAGTACAGGCCTGGGATGCTGCAGCGGAACTTCCCTGTGGTTTCATCGTAGTGATTTTGTTCATTGTAGAAGATTTTTGTGAATCTGATGGGAATGTTGGGGACGGGGGCTCTGCTTGTGAGCCCAACGCTGAAGGCAGATCGGTAAACATAAGCACCTTCTCCCTTCTCCCCTTTCATCCCTGGGATTCCTGGAAATCCTCTTGGGCCTTCAGTGCCAGGAGCTCCTCCCTCTCCAGTATCCCCTTTGGGGCCTGGCTCACCTACAAGGGAAAATTATTTTGATTAGAGTGATCATGTTGGAAATTTCCAACAATAAACCAAATCAGACTCATGTCAGCATATGTGCTGATATAATAGTTCTGTAGTAGGAGATGATAAAACAATCCCTGTTTGAGAACAGTGGGAGATGTTGGGCGGTGGCCAGTTGGGCGATTTTTAATAGGCTCACTAATGCCTATTGAGAACAGGCCCATGAGATTTTAAATCCTTATTCAAAAGGCTTCAAAAAAACAAAAAAAACCAAAAACAAACTCCAGCATGGAGCTCAATTTATCTCAGAAGAACAAAGGGTTGACTCAACCCTGCTGGAATTCACACCCATACTTCAAGGGAGTGTAGCTATTTCAAATCTGATGCTTAGCTTCATTGAGCCATCTCAGGTTGCAGTGGATACTGCTGCAATGGTCCATTGGTGGTCTTTGGGACGATCATTTGCACCCTGCATGGACATATATGGCATACTTTTAGCCCCATCATAAAATCCACTTTGAAGTTTTTCTGTTACAATTTTTTATGATTAATTATTTTACTGATTTTCATAAAGAAATAGACAATGAAAAGGACAAAAAGGGATTGACTTACAGCTAGTGTATGTTTCCAAATACTGCATGCTTCGTGGGATCTCCAATAGAATGATGGAATTACACAGTTTTACAAGCTGTCAAAGCTGCAAGGCCTGACCAGATAATACTGCATAGACATAAGGTGTTAGGGTGGGGGTAACAGTAATAAAACAGGAGAAGCCAAGCATGAATAAGGAGAGGGAAGGAGTGGACCGGACGAGGGCAGGGTGCACAGGAGAGGAGGGGTTAGGTGGAATGAAGATCTGCCATTCTTTGAGCCATCTCAACATTTTTATCCAAAAAGGTGGGGGGGGTCCACATTTTTTCAAATCAATATAATTGCTCTCTACGGCCATAAGCTATTCTTTCTTTGGCTGCTAACTCAGACAGGTTCAAACACCACTGCTTTATGTTGGGCATAAGACTATTCTTCCATTTTTGTAAAATCATGCACTTGATGATCACTGCTGCCCTCAAAACCCAATGACTTTATGGCACAGTTAAACCCAGCTTAGCAGATAAATAACCTAGGATATCATTTTCAGCTGAAGCTGAGCATTATTTTAACTCTTGAGACTGCCTCTTTCCACAGCTGCCTGACTTTTGGACAGTCCCATTGCATATGCATCAGAGTTCCTTTTTCTTTGTTACAGCACCCACAAACATCAGAGGATACAGACTTTTGCAACCTGTGTTTTGTTGCAGCAAGGGCAGCCTGCAATCCACCGAAGCATTTTTAATTTTTTGTAATATGCTCTGCCATTGGGGTTCTTTTAAGGGCAGTGATAAATCCCCTTCCCACACTTTTTCAAAGAACTTCAGACTAATCAAGTTCCTCTTCATTAACAAAGTATGCATAATGGACGTGGGCCTGGGGAACTTTTCGAGCATTTTAAAGGTTCCCAGTACTTCTGGGCCTCAGGCAGTCCTAGGTCATCTGGACCAAATTGATACGTTAGCAAATGTCTGAACTGAAAGTACTGCCACTCTGCTGAGGTTGGCAGATCATAACTTTGTTTTAGTGTTAGAAAAGGGACAAAGCCCTCATAGCTGATTAATTTGGAAATCCATACGATGCCCCTCCTCAGCTTGTACTTCCAAATTGTAGGTTTGTTCCCAATTTGCATGTCTGGGTTGTCCCAAATAGGTGCTTTTGCATGATGGCAAATTGGAACCTCTTAGCTAGGATAGCCCTGATCCTTCACGCAGCCATCACTGTAGGCCAGTGGTTCCCAAACTTGTTCCGCCGCTTGTGCAGGGAAAGACCCTGGCAGGCCGGGCTGGTTTGTGTACCTGCCGCATCCGTAGGTTCGGCCTATCGCGGCGCCCAGTGGCCGCGGTTCGCTGCTCCAGGCCAATGGGAAGCGGCGCGGGCCGAGGGACGTACTGGCCGCCACTTCCAGCAGCTCCCATTGGCTTGGAGCAGTGAACCGCTGCCACTGGGAGCCGCAATCGGCCGAACCTGCGGACACGGCAGGTACACAAACCAGCCCGGCCCGCTAGGGGCTTTCCCTGCACAAGCGGCAGAACAAGTTTGGGAACCACTGCTGTTGGCACCTTATTTTTATTCCATTGGACAAAAAGAGGAGACCTGTGGGAGAATTAGATGCATTAATACCTGCTCAGTTTCCACCCATGTGAGTATAAGGGTGTTGGCATGCTGAACCATTTTGGCATCTGTGACATGATAAGAACATCAGAGTGGCCATACTCGGTCAGTCCAATGGTTCATCTAGCTCAGTATCCTGTCTTCTAACCATGGCTCATGCCAGGTGTTTCAGAGGAAAGTAACAGAACTGGGCAATTTATCAAGTGATCCATTTCCTATCAGCCAGTCCCAGCTTCTGGAAGTCAGAGGTTTCGGGACATCCAGAGCATTGGGTTGTGTCCCTCACCCTCCTGGCTAATAGCCATTGATGGACCTATCCTCCATGAAATTATGTAATTCTTTTTTGAACCTAGTTATACTTCTGGCCTTCACAACATCCCCTGGCAATGTGTTCCACAGGTTGACTGTACATTATGTAATGAAGCACTTCCTTTTGTTTTAAACCTGCTGCTTATTTTATTTCATTGAGTGACCCCTGGTTTGTGTGTTATGTGAATGGGTAAATAACACTTCCTTATTTACTTTCTCTACACCATTCATGATTTTATAGATCTCTATCATATCCCCCCTCAGTCGTCTCTTTTCGAAGCTGAACAGTCTTTTAAATCTCTCCTTATACGGAAGCTGTTCCATATTCCTAATATATTTTTTTTTTTGCCCTTCTCTGTACTTTTTCCTATTCTCATATCTTTTTTAGATGCGGTGACCAGAACTGCACACAATATTCAAGGTGTGGGCGTCCCATGGATTTATAAAGTGGCATTATGATATTTTCTGTCTTATTACCTATCGCTTTCCTAATGGTTCCTAACATTCTGTTAGCTTTTTTGACTGCTGCTGCACATTGAGCAAATTTTTCAAAGAACTATCCGTGATGATTCCAAGATCTCTTTCTCGAGTGGTAACAGCTAATTTAGACTCCATTTTGTATGGATAGTTGGGATGATGTTTTCCACTGTGCATTACTTTGCATTTAATCAACATTGAATTTCATCTGCCATTTTCTTCCCCATTTTCTATGATAAAAGCATAATATTAATTTTGTAGGTCTGGGGGACCCAACCCTGTTGGCTTTAAGGAATTGGAGGTGGTAGTCATGGTCTCTGATCAGAGCCTCACAGGAAGGTTCTAATAATGCTATTAAATTTTCTAAAATAAGTTGGACAGATATATAGATCTAAGCCAGAGCGATATATACAGGTCTGCCACTTAGGGTATGTCGTCTGCAATTAGACACCTGCGGCTGGTCCATGCCAGCTGACTCAGGCTTGCAGGGCTTGGGCTGTGGAGCTGTTTCATTGCAGTGTAGTCTTCCGGGCTCTGGGACCCTCCCACATTGCAGGGTCCTAGAGCCCAGACAGTATAGACATACCCTTTAACTATAGAGGAGTTTAGGCAGAATATAAATTTTTATTGTGTGAACCCTTCCCCACAGCCTGAGGGACGGATGATGGCCCCTATTTGTATCACTAACTATTTGGAAGAGTACAGAATCTAAAATTATTTTCACTAGTTTGTTAATATTTCTTGGTACTTTTATACCTAGGTACTCACATGCATCAATTTGCCTTTGGAAATTCCATTGAGAGAAAGCCCCATTAGCTGCCAACCAGGAGATTTCCAATAGTTCTGATTTTTCCCAGTTTATTTTGTAAGCAGATATCGATCCGAAGTTTTGAATTAGTGATAGCTGTTAGAAATGTTAATGCACGTGCATGGTAATTGAAATAATTGTCATTTTTTCATTTTATTTCTAGAATCCTCAAAAGCATAAACTGCAGTTTTTCACCTGAAAAACCAAAGCTAACCAAAAAGTTAACCAATGATAACCCCAAAATTTTCTCAGCTGTTTGGGAAGAGACCTTCTAAGCCAAATTTCAGGTGAGAGCTAGATTTTATAAATGACATAAAATAGTTGCTGAAAATGGAAATGCTGGCAATGTTTATAGCTGATGCCGCTGAATAACATACAGTGACTTCAAATACAAACAAATATTGGCAAACTTGACTAGCTTTCTCTGTATTGCAAAATAACTATACACTGCATTGAAATAAAAACAATCAGATCCTTAAACATTCATTTACAACTCTGACACTAACAGGAGCAGGTAATTACATAGACAGAGAATCAGTGGTTTGTTTATAGGGAAGAAGCCAGGGAAATTCTTTCCTCTAAACTGTTACCTGGCTCCTAACATTTCAGAACTTTCCATCCAAAGAATATATTTGTCCCCTCTTCTATATACACATTCTGTGCCTTGTGCTCTCATTTGCTAAATATGGGATGACACATTAGCTCTGAGAACTTTAGGCCTGATTCAAAGCCAGTGGAAGTCAGTGGAAGTCAGTGGAAATCAGTGGAAATCTTTCCATTGACCTCCATGAACTTTGAATCCTGTCCCTACTGAGGCTTCCTTCCCTCAGAAGTCAGGTCATGTTTGATTGAAATGGTATAGAATATTAAAGCCTCACACAGACCTGGCTCTCCGTTCTCTCCCTTTTGCCCATCTTTCCCATCCTTTCCATCTCTGCCTGGGACGCCGTTGTGGCCTGGGTAGCCTGGTGCTCCTCCCATCCAATTTGCACAAGGCCCTTTAGGTGGCTGTGGTTCTTCATCTGTTGTTTCAGTGTGATACAGTTGCACCAGCAGCAGCAAGCAAAGGAGGAGGTTTGGCACCAGCTTCATTGTGAACTCTGAAATGGACAATGACTCTATTAGCATTTTAGACCAAGGAACCTGAATGCCAAAGTGGCGATGGTCATTGAGCCAACAGAGACAGAGGACAAGCAGTTGAATGCATAAATCATTCCCTGGGGAAACTCCATTCCACTCGAGATTGACACGTTAGTTAACAGGGTATAATTCTATTCCTTGAAATGCCTCTTCTCAACTCAGAGTTGGGCACCCTCCGCTCCCATTGAAATCCCAGGATCAGGCCCTCAGAAGCAAATGTACCCACCAATGCCTGGTTGAGTATCTTGATTAAGTGCTGGAATGATGCTGGCTATGGTCCCTGCTCCTCATCTGGGCCACCCCCACTCCCATGCACTGCTACACAAGGAGCCCCCTGCATAGCTGGGTTCTGCACTAAACAGAAGATGACCTTGCATGGCCATTCCCAAGCCCTTTCCTGCTTTATGCTGCTGAACTCTTTTCCTGCTAGGGGCTCTTTGCACCCAGAGATGGAGTGGGGGGAGAGATGTGAGCAGGATTTGCCCCTCAATGCATAACCTCTCTAAGCTCCAGGTCAACTCAAAAGCTTGTCTCTTTTGCCAACAGGAGTTGATGCAATAGAAGATATTACCTCACCCAGTTAGTCCCTCTAATATCCTGGGACCAACACAGCTACAACAACGCTGCAAACATTTTGTGAACATCAGAGGAAATTTCACTTGTCTTCTGTCACTTACTGAGTGGCAATAACTTTTATATATTTTCCAACACTCTTTATGGTATCTTCAATGTTTTAAAGCAATGACTAATCAGAAACAGTCCTAATTCTGACCTCTCTTACCCTATTTTAAATTAGACAAAGGAGTTTTTCTGGTGCAAAACTACTGTGAAATGCAAAACCAAACCCTCCAGGACAGATTCTGAGCTTACTACTCGTGTAAATCCAGACTAATGCCATTGAAATCAACAGAGTCTCCAGTAAGTCCATTGACATTAATGGAGTTTTTTTGGATTAACACCAGTGTAGCTGAGGTCAGAATCTTGACCTTAGATTTTTATGTTGCATATGGTGATGCCACGCCACCATGTCTGTTGTCTGCTTCTTTTGCAATGTTCCAGTCAATTAGATGATGACACAATCCAACGTTCTGCTTGGTTGAGTGAACAGCTGATGTAAAATACAGTCTGGCAGAACTCATAACAAAATCTCAGATGCCACCATGCTGAACATGCAATATATTGTTACAGATACAGTACACTAACCTTGGAGCATCTACTGTCAGCAATCTACATTCAGATTGCCAGCCTCCTATAGGTGATCCTATCAGATTTTAATGCTTTTTTGTTTTCCATTGAGATCTGTCAATGGGGAAATGGAATCTGATGCACTAAGTATCTGAGAGTTATATTACCAGATTTTTGCTCTTTCAAACTGGTTGCTTTTATATTAGAAGCAAACAGTGTGACTTCCCAGATTATCTCCTGAGGTAGTATTTAAGATCAGGTTTACAGAATAAAAATCCTAAATTCACTATTTAAGGATCAAATTCACCTCTATGCAGAGGGACATTGGATTATACAATGAAACAAAAAGTAATCCCTGATCTGATGATCACAAGAGGCATGACAGATAATAAATTTTAATAAAGGGATGGTGTTGCGGGGCCACATGGTTAAGTCAATACGGTTGCGCTCAGCCACTGGGCTGTTTAGTTCAATGGCCGGAGTCAGTAGGACTTCTCTTAACTGCAGGGGAGTGTGGCCCAATTTCCGGAGTCAATAGGTTTTCCCTTGTCTGCAGGAAAGCATGGCCCAAAGGCCGGAGTCAGTAGCACTCCCCTTAACTGCAAGGGAGTGTGGCCCAATGGCCAGAGTCAATACAACCACCCTTGACTATAGGGTAGTGTTGCCTAGTGGCCGGAGTCAATATAATCACCCTTGGAGGCAGGGTAGGGTGGTCTAGTGGCTAGAGTCAATACATCCACCCTCGGAGGCAGGGTAGGGTGGTCTAGTGGCTGGTGCCTGGGGGCCATCACCACGGAGGTGGCAGCCCCAGTAGTAGGGCTCAGGCCCAGCCGACCCCACCGGGCCCCGACCCAGGGCTCTAACAGCGTTGGAGTGGTCCGCCACTGGGTCAGCAGGGAATTCCACTGAAACACACTGACCTCATGAGGGTGGGAGGTACCACTCCCTCAACCTCCCTGGGTCACTTCCTACCGGCTTTCCTGCAGCAGGGTCCATAAGGTATCGGGGCCTCCAGGCTCCTCAGTGCTGGATGCTCCCTGGGGTTCCGATAGCGGTAATGGCTGTAACGGCTCCTGGGCTGGAGCCCCTACCAAGCGTCCTTCCTCCTCGGCAGACAGCCCAGACTGAGCTATGCTGCTCCCTTTTACACTGCAGCAGCAGTTGGAGCATGCCCAGCAGGGTTGAAGGGGCATGGCTTCGGCTGCTGAGATCACTGCTTTAACTCCTTCTGCTCCAGTGCGGGGCCAGTCCACCCTGTCACACACTCTCCCCCTGAAGAGGGCACCTACCTGGTGTCCTTCCTTGTCCTCCTCCCTATCCCACCTCGAAAATAAATCTGTGTTGTCATGTGCCTTACCCGGTCGATGGAAGACCTGGAAATCATACGGCTGTAGGGAGAGGTACCAACACATGATCTTTCATGCTATTAAGCCAGTGAAGGGATGCATGGTCAGTAATTAGTTGGAAAGGGTTCCCAGTAAGTAATAACGCAGGGCCTCCACTGCCTACTTCACGGCTAGCGCCTCTTTCTTGATGGTCAAATATCGGGTCTCCCTGGGGTACAGTTTCCGGCTTAGATATTGGACCGGGTGTTCTTCCCCATTGACTTGCTGGGAGAGGACTGCCCTGAGCCCCGTTTGTGAAGCATCTGTCTGTAAGATGAAGGACCTCATAAAGTCTGGGTGTGTTAAAACTGGCCCCTGAGCTAGCCGTTCCTTCAGCATCTGGAAGGCCACCTCGCATCTCTCAGACCACCGGACTGTCTGTGGTTGCGAGTTCTTTGTCAGGTCCGAGAGAGGGGCTGCCAGCGTTCTGAAATTGGGTACGAATCAGCGGTAGTACCCCGCCAGTCCTAGAAACTGCCTCGCTTGCTTCTTTGTCGTGTGGGCAAACCAGTTTTTTAGGGCTTGAATCTTATCCGCTAGGGGCCGCAGCTTGCCCCCACCCACTATGTACCCTAGATAGGTCACCTCCCATTGACCAAGGTGACATTTGGCTGGTTTTGCCATGAGTCCGGCCTCTTTTAGGGCTCCTAGTACATTGGCGACATGCCGGAGATGCCCTCCCAGTTGGCGTTATATATCATGATGTCATCAATATATACCACGGCATACTGGTCGTGGGGCTGCAGGATGGAGTTCATGAGCCACTGGAAGGTGGCAGCAGCACCGTGCAGTCCAAAAGGCATTCTCACAAAATGAAATAGGCCAAATGGAGTAGGGAAAGCTGTCTTTGCCCTCGAGTTTGACATAAGGGGTATTTGCCAATACCCTTTTGTCAAATCAAGCCTGGAGAAGAACACAATTCCTCCTTGCCTCTCCAAGAGCTCCTCCACCTGGGGCATGCATCAAAGCAGGAAATGGTGTTGACTTTCCTAAAGTTGATATAACAGCGGGTGGTCCCATCTAGGACAATCAGGCTACACCATTCGCTCCTTGATTCTTTCACTACCCCCAGCTCCAGCATGGTGTCTAGTTCCCTCCTGGTGGCCTCCCACATCTTCCTCGGGAGGGGTCGGTGGGCGTCACAGACCTTTTGGCCCGGTATAGTGGCTATATGCTGGTGCATGACTTCCGTCCGCCCAGGGCAAGCGGATAAGGCTTCTGGAAAGGCCTGCAAGACCCGCTGCAGCTGTCCCTGCTGCTCAGGGCTCAGCTCGGCACCCATCGTGGCCAGCCCAGACTCTAGGGTTCTGTCGACCAGCAGTCCCAGTTCGGGCTCCGGAGGGAAAGGGGTAATGGTCTTCCCTGGCCTTCCACGTCTTCAGCAGGTTAACATGGTATATGTGTATCTCTTTCCATCTCCCCGGTAGCCGGATCTCATAGTCCACTGGTCCCACCAGTCAGGTGACCTCGTAGGGTCCCTGCCACTTGGCCATCAGTTTGGAGTCTGTGGAGAGTAACAAGAGCAGGACGTCATCTCCTGGCTCAAATGCGCAGAGTCTGGCCCCCTTGTTGTAGTGCTGTTCTTGTACGTGCTGAGCCTGTAACAGATTCTTCTGGGCAAAAGTCCCCAGAGTATGGAGCCATTCCCACAGTTGCAACACGTAGTGGATCACCCCTGTGACCCGGGTTGCTTGCTCTTCCCAATCCTCCCGAACGAGGTCGAGGATGTCCTGGGGTTGCTGCCCGTAGAGGAGTTCAAAGGGGAGAAGCCGGTTGATGCCTAGGGTACCTCCCATACAGAGAGCAGCAGGGCTGGAAGTAACGTGTTCCAATGCCGGGGGTCCTCTTCCAGAAACTTACGCAACGTCATTTTCAACGTCTGATTGAAACGCTCTACCAGCCCATCTGTCTGAGGGTGGTACATTGACAACTTGAGAGCCCGGATGTTGAGTAAGTGGCAGAGTTTGGCCATCAGACAGGACATCAGGTTGGTACTTTGATCAGTCAGGATTTCCTGTGGTATCCCCACTCTGATGAAGACTTTAACTAGCTCAGTGGCAATCATAGGTGCCATGGCCATTCGCAATGGGATGGGGCTTCAGGGAACCGGGTGGCATAGTCCCTTATCACCAGGATGTAGCAGTTCCCCACCACACTCCTTTCCAGTGGCCTCACCAGGTTTAGGCTGATACACTCAAAGGGAACCCCATCACAGGTAATGGGATGAGGGGTGCTTTGGGTACCCCCTTTGGTCCGGCACGCTGACACTCTGGGCAAGAGGCACAGAAATCCTTTACCTTCTGGTGGATGCCTGGCCAGAAAAATCGTCAGGCCACCCTTTGGAGGGTCTTCTCTCTCCCCAGGGGCCCCGCCCATGGCACCGCATGGTCCAAGTGAAGGAGGTCACGCCGCAGCCTGTGTGGAACCAGCAGCTGTCGGAGGTCTTCCTGTGTCTAAGGGTCTTTGACCACGCAGTATAGGTGGTCCCGCTGGATCTCAAAGCGTGGCCCTTGTGGGTAGCGGGTACAGTCCCCAACTTCTGGGCCTGGGGTCGTTGCTTGTTCCCAGGCGTGGCTTAGGGTCGGGTCATCCTTTTGCTCCCGGACGAAGTCCCCGTTGGTCTCCAGTTTCCTCGGGGCCTCCTCCATGGAAGTCTCTGCCTGGGGCAGTGGGCCATCTCAGGCCGGGGAGGTGTCAGAAGGGCCCTCCCCCAGGTCAGGATCTGCCGATCGGCCAAGTAGCCCTCCCCATGGAGTTGCTGCCTCCTCCCCGCCTGGATTTCAGTGCCCGTAGCCCCTTAGGAGCTCCTTGAACCAAGGTCAGTTATGCTCAAGGATCACAGGACACGCTAGTCTGGGGAGTGACCCCAACCTGGAGGACTGCGTCATGCAGAGCGATCTCCAATTCAACCTTAGCCGTGGGATAGAGCCCTATGTCCCCATGGATACACTGTAACTGTATCTCCTTCCCTGTAGGCTCACCCCATCGCGGACGAGGGTCTGGCTGCATCCAGTGTCCACCAGGGCCAGTGTCGGGCCCCATTTACCCTCACCGGGACTACAAGTTTCTCTGAGCCCTTCCTTCAGGCACAGGGGCTGGCCACCCATATTTAGCCATAACTGCAATCCACATATGGGCAATCTAGGCAAAAGTGTCCCTCTTGCCCGCACTCATAGCACTGGTCCCAGCCTCCCCCGGAGGGTGCGCTCATCTTCAGTGGGGGTACCCCCTCCGATGGGACTCCTCCTTTCCAGGCTGGTCCGCGGCCTGCTAGTCGCCTTTCTTGGGGGCCCATGCTGTTAGCTGAGGTTCAGGATAGGCGCAGTGCTCTCCCCAGTTCGTTGCGATGAGGGGTCCCTTCAGCTGAACCATCCTTCCTCTACAGGGTTGCTGGCATGTGACCCCGGGGTATCTGCCACCAGGTAGTCCTCCATTAACTCGAAGGCGTCAGTGAGGGTTGCTGGCCTATGCCGCTGGACCACCTCCTTCCCTCCACTGGGGAGCATCTGGGTGAATTGCTCGAGGATCACTTTTTTGGTGACTTGTGCCCCTGACTTCCCTTGTCTCCCTTTTATACTGCAGCAGCAGTTGGAGCATGCCCAGCAGGGTCGAGGAAGCGTGGCTTCGGCTGCTGAGAGCGCTGCTTTAACCCCTTCTGCTCCAGTGCGGGGCCAGTCCACCCCATCAGAGATGGTGATTACAATAAATCATCTCATTTTCTCCTGCTAAAAATAAAAGTTAAAAATAAAATAAAATAAAATAAAAGTAAAAATAAAATAAAAGTTGCTTCCACATTTCAGGATGGATTTTCTTATGAAATGTAAATGTCATATTTTGAATGACATGTTATCAGCTATGATACAAATATGTGGTTTAAAGGGGAAAAAATAAAAGAAACCAAGGACAATGCAGTTGTAGGAACTGGGAAGTTTAAACAAACATTGAGAGTTCTACATTGAAGGCCTGTAAGGACCAAACAAGACTTACAAGCTCTAAAGCATTTTTACTCAAGGCCAGATCCTGCCATACTGTAGTAGTAGAAGTAGTACGGTAATAGTATTTTACTCTGCCAGCAATCCCATTGATTTTTATGGGCCTGTTCACGGAGTAAGGCACTATGCAACATGAGCTGACCCTCAGTGACTAGACAGGTCTATAGGAATTAAAAACAATTAAAACGTTTGTTAGAAGTGTCTTTGTCCCTCTCTCAGAGAAGTCTGCTGCTCCACTGGAACAAGGGACGCAGCAATGGTTTCTGAGCAGGTGGGGACAAGTGAGATCGATGCCTGTAAATGCCAAAAAAATATTATCTTCATGGTGAAGGCATCTCTGAGAATGTTTGGCAAACAGTGGGGTACATATCTGGGCATGGTCTAGCAATGCCTCTTCACTGTACCCAGGGGACTGAGATAAGCAAAGGAGTGCTGGTATGGTTGCTATTTCAGGAATACATATTCAGGATCCAGCTATGCTCAGAACACATGCATCTTCAGTGTGCCAACTAAGTACTCTGTCCAAGCTATCCGTAATGGCTTTGCTGACACTTGTATTGCCCAGCTTTATTGTTAAATATGATATAATTCAATACAGCACGGTTTTAAAAAATTAAAATTTTTAAGCAGTGTGTTTTGATGATCTTATTGGGGTCATATTCTGGTATCACACAAGCCCCATGTGTCTGACGTTTCTGTGTGATATTACAAGCTGGTCATATTATACAAGCCTTCGGCAGGATCCTCAGTGGGTGCAATTTGACTTCAATGGAGCGACACTCACTTAAACCCGCTGAGGGTCTGGCTCTTTCTGTTGAAATTACACTAAAATGGAATTCTGAGATACATGAAATCAAATGACTTTCAAGGATGCTTCTGATTATATTGAAGGGACAGGAAATCAGTTGCAAGTCCTGTAATTTAACAGCAAAACACCACCGACCGCAGAACCCAGGGAACAGTATCTATTTTCCTTGTCAGAAAGGGAAATCACAGTGCAGACGACAACCTTGTTGAGTCACGTAGAAGCTTAGAAGGATGAGTATATAAAAATAAAATGGACAGATTAGAGCATTAGGTATGCATTTGGCAGTCAGCATGCAGAGTCAATTGTAGTTAAAACTATTTTTGCTGGCTACATTTTTATGTATTTCTCCTCTCTGATATGAAAAGCAACACTTCACCACAATGTGTTAGTGAGGATTCATGGCAACTGGATACAAAGCTATTCTATGTTTGACTCTAGTCCCAAATCCTTTGTACATTACTTCTCAAAGATGCCAATTCGTTGGCCATAAATATGTTGCTAAAGGGCACTGTTGGCACAAGAACAAATGGGTATAACCTGTGCATGAATAAATTTCGGCTGGAAATTAGAAGCCACCTTAAACAAATCAATGGTTCTGTAACTGCCTCCAAATTGGAGTTGTGGGCAAACAACCTAACTAGTTTGAAAATGGAGCTTGATACATTTATGAATGGGATTATATGATGGGGTTGCCTGCAATAGCATGGATTGGATTTGATGACCTAGGAGGTTCCTTCCTTCCAGGTGTCCTTTGTTTCTATGTCCTATGCTGCACAAAATAAAAATGTTTAGGGTGTGTTGCACATTTGCAAACAGTTGTGAAGAAGAACAGAACTCTGCATTAGGTATAACACATTTACACTGTCTGCATTTCCATTCCTCTTTGATCCTAGCATGTATCAGCGTAATATAAAACCATACAGAGATATATGAAATGTATTGGGGGTTCAGTTTGAAAGGCTGAGCTGATAAAAATTGGTAACTAATGGATGAGCTAATTTTAGTGGGTCTCAGTTAATTTAGTAGCTATCAAGAGAATTTAAATTAAAATACATTTTATAAAGTGCATTTGTTTATCAGCATCGGTCTGCATAACATTAATAGAAACAATGCCATTATTCCGTGGTTAAAGAATTATTTTTGAACACTGTGCTAAAGCTGTGTCAAAAAGCCTTGTTGCATATTGCACAAAGCCTAGAAATAATGTCATGTTATATTATCAAACTCAAACATTTTCTTTCAGAGGAGTCTGACTAATGATGTGGGTATTATTATTATTATTATTATTTATTTGGACTAAATGCAGACAGACTGAATGCTATTCAAGACACAACTACATTTGCAGTGACTGCCCCAAGGACCTTACAACCCAAAGCTGTGCTATGAAAATCTTTACAGTTCTGTATGGTAAGTAAGTATGTGAACTACTCATAGTTTACAGATCATTGGAGCAAAATCAAGCTTTCCATGACTTTTCTAAGAAAAAGGAGTGAAATCTAAATGTAGTAATTACCTTAAATGGTCCCTTGTTTTCTCTGTTGTTCCAGATCGGTTTACAATTAGTTTTTTGATTGCTAACTCAATGCAGTGCTTTTGAAAGCAAAGATCACCCACTGCCTTAAAGAGATGTGTTATTCTGGTTTTAAAATAATTACTTGGTTTACCAAGGATAACAATACCTAACTTTACTAACAATAAATGGAGTTTCCTTAGAACATGAAAATCTATATGAATGATTCAGTCCAAAAGAAAAAAAACCCAGAACATTAACAAAAATGGGTCTTACCAGCAGCTTTAGTGTCCTGGCCCGTTTGCTGCAGTCCCTTTAGAAATGCAGTGGAGAGAATAGTCATGCCACCACATCATTATCTCCAGGGGGCATGTGGAACTGTCAGTTAAGATGCTCTCCTTTCTATTTGCTATTGAGCATGCTGATTTAAGGTGTGGTATTTCTCATCAGTTTTCCTGTCTGCAGCTCAATTTTGGGCCACTTTTCTAAATTCTAATCACAAAGTGATACGCTTTATTCAAAAAAATCAGCTGATGTTTAGAATTTTCAAGCCAACTGCAATTTATATTGATTAATTCACTGTTTGGTAGAAAAGTCTATATTTTAAGTTTTCAGCTGTCAAAGGCTTGGCTTTTATAATCTACTATCAACATCTGCAGCATAATGTGACATAGGAAGAATTGTTAGTAGTCCAGGGAGAAAATATGTTCACAGATTCTGATTAATACATCCTGAATGGGAATGCTATGTTTTCAATAGTATTACTTAATGAATGGCTGTGTGACATTTGTTTCTTTTGCTTTTTAACAGAAAAGGCATTCAAATCTTCTGGAATATGTACACTATGATGTCAAATTTATTATTTGTACCCCCACCACCACCCAGGGAATGGACTGATGAAGAGAGCAGTGCGGGTTGCTAAGAGAATTTGACAACAAAAAGACCCTGAGCTATATGGCAACCCAACCCATCATCAGTCACCAGAGTAATTACAGTGCAGCTGCTTATGGGTCAACATATCAGAAACTTGCTACCAGCCTTAGAGGTACAAATAAGTCTTTGTCCTATGTGGCCTTCCTTAAAGGATGAGAAGTTAAGAGATCTCAAGCCTAAGAGGTCTTAGGCTTTCTTCTATCATCATCAGAATGCAGGCAAAAACTTCCTTAAATGTAAATTAGGAGACTGATAAAAATGAATGAGGACAAATATTATACATGTGCTGTTGGAATTGGATGTAGCTGAACAGCAAGGTCCAGGACCTCAAAGGTGCCTAACTTCCATTGAAAGCTCTATAGGCACCTAAAATCAATGGGAGTTAGGCAACTAAGTGCCTTTGAGAATCTGGGCCTGAGATCCTACATGGCTGAACATGACCAAGGTACTAAATACAGAAGAAATATATAGCTTCTGCAACCACTTCCACGTGCAGCTGAATTGCGGTGTGACCCTAGTAACAGGTGGCATAGCATTAATAAAGGACATGCAGTCCTCACACAGAGCCATACCTCTCACCTGCCCAAAGCCCAGGTTCAAGGGTGATGCATGACTATGTGGATCTGTGATTTGCAGTAGCAGCTGTGGAGTTGCTGAACAGATGCTTTACAGCCTAGGGGGAGGATCCCATCCCACCGATCCCATATGACTTCCCAGGACAAAGAACCAGGCTCAGATCTTCCATGGTCACTTCTACAGCCCATCCATCTGCACAGTGGCAGATTCACTTCCTCTTCCCCAGTGCTCCCCTACAATACCACCAAGACCGCTCTTAGATACAGACTCCACCAAGACCCCTGCACAGATAAGCCATGTGGTGCACTACCACAATGTGGACTATCACTGCATGAGTCTCCTGTGGCCTTCCCTCTCCTGTGCAATGGAATGTCTTTCAGTGTCTACAGGTTTGTGGGGTGGATGTGAGAGAGGAGCAGAACTTGTCCACAGTCCTTCCTTACTTTGGCAAAATCTGCAGTAACTCCAGTGGGAATTTTGCCTGAGTAACCAATACATGATTCGACCCAGTTGTATTGAAACTAAAAACAATTTGGCAAACCGGGAGCTCAGTTTTTGAACCCCTTCCTTTGGAGGGTCATGTGATGGGTTGGATCACAGCAACCCCCTTGGGGCTGCCAACTGATGTGCCAAGACTACTTCTGCCCCTGCTTTCCCTGTCCTCCCAGCTTGGGACTTCAGTGCCCTGCCTGGTTTGAGCCAGACTCAGTAGCCTGCTGCAAACCCAGACCCAGGTCTGAACCATGTCCCTTAACAGCTGTAGGCTTAATTGAAAGCAGATTAAGACAATTTCCTGTCTTTAACACTCAAATGCTCAACTCCCAAATAAATCCGTTTTACCCTGTATAAAGCTTATACAGGATAAACTCATAAATTGTTCGCCCTCTATAACACTGATAGAGAGATATACACAGCTGTTTGCCCCCCCCCTCCAGGTATTAATACATACTCTGGGTTAATTAATAAGTAAAAAGTGATTTTATTAAATACAGAAAGTATATTTAAGTGGTTCCAAGTAGTAACAGACAGAACAAAGTGAATTACCAAGTAAAATAAAATAAAACACGCAAGTCTATGTCTAATACAGTAAGAAAACTGAATATAAATAAAATCTCACCCTCAGAGGTGTTCCAGTAAGCTTCCTTTTACAGACTAGTCCTCTTCTAGTCTGGGTCCTGCAATCACTCACATCCACTGTAGTTACTGGGGTACAATGTCACAGGTCAGTTTGACAGTAAGGCCTGTTTTCTGTGCCTACAAGCCAAACTCAACTCTGAAATGCTAGATCTGGACATCTTATTAAGGTGCCCATACTTGAAAAGTGATCCCAATATGTTTAATTCCTGGTGTTTCTTTTAAGGAATGGCATTTGGATTCAGCTGTCTGCAAAATACAGTGGTGACAAATCAAACACTATTAGCAGCTTGCAGAATATTATCACCAATTTGCAGAAGACGTGCAGAAAGCAGCATGACTGTTTTGTGTCTGGAGAAACAAATCAACACATCAAGCCTCCTGCAGCCTTTGACATTTGCAGTTATTTATGTTTTATATACACTTGATTTGCAAATCAGTGCAGGTCTTAACACAGCCAGCCCTTGTTTTCATCAGCCAAGTGAAATGTTATATGATCCAGTAAGTTATATTTGGCTACATGATGCGAAAGCACTTGAAATGCTCTGCATTCTGCCTGGTGACAAGCAAAAACCACTCCACCAAATTAGAACTAGAACAGTGGTGTCATATGTTAAGATGTTATTCAGAGGCATCTGGTCTGGTTGGGGTTGCTGTGCCTTTTCAATGCAGAGATAATGGCGGAGCCCATGAGCCAATTGTATTCTTTCAGTGCACTTTCTGCTTTCAATGTATTCACCAGATCAGCAGCACAGGAGAGTGGTCCCACTATAGTAACAGAGCTAGGGATCCCAGTATGGGTCTAACACTATTTTCTGTCTTAGTGCCTGATCCAAAGCCCAGTGGCAATAATTGAAAATGCCCATTGACTTCATGGGCTTTGGATTGGACCATTCCTTACAAACAAAAACTAAGCAGAAAGTTATTTTTAAAGTCATGTGAACGTGAATAAAAATATAGTGGGACTGAGACTGCTTTCTATGTCATCTATACTCTGTCTACATGGGGCCTAAATCATCATTGGTGTAATTCCACTGACATCAGGGAAGGGGGAATTTGGCCCTTGATTTTTTAATATCGGTATGTTAGAGACACATTGTTATTGGCAAAACTTTCCAGGGCCACTGACTCTGGTGGGAGACACTTTATATTCTACTTCCCCAGGCTGGGCTGGTCCCAACCACCAGGGAGGATTCACCTCTACAGAGGGCACTGCCTGCCCTTCCTTGGGTTTTATACCATCTGGGGCAGATGTAAAATCTCCATAGGAACCCACTGAAGCTGCTGAGGGAATTTGCGGAATCAGTGCAACCCTGGCCACTCAGGCCATTGCCCCTTTCTGGCTAACACCACTCACTTTTTGGCCTGTGCTGGCTCTCCCTGGCAATTGAGTGGTTGTGGCTGTTTTGCACTGGAATAAACCGTGATTGTGAAGATGGGGACAAAGGAGCCGAGAATCCAGCCAGTCCCTTTTCACTAGACCTATCTAAGCTAGGTTTGCAGTGACTTCAGATTTCCAGATGTCTAAGTGGAGGGAATCAATCAACAACAGCAGAAAAACTCCTATTCAGACAGTGGTCGTTTCACATTTTCCTCCCACATAAGTAAAAAATGATCAGGCCAGGCATGTTTGTAAAAGCTGTTTTTACACTGCCTGGGCATCTCTGCAGTGGGCATACTGCTAGAACTCCTTGAGTTTATAAGAGTGTTTCTGATTCCAGCAATAGTCCCTATACCTACAGCAGGGGATCCTGTGTGGACCACTAACACCGTAAACTGAATGGATTTGGGAAGCAGGCCCAGTGTAGAGTCTGCTCCTAGAATTCAATAAAGTCCAGACAGATTTTTATTAATTATTATTATTACTCCTAGGCTGAGGATTTCTATTCTGATTATAAGGCATGATCAAACTTGCATGACTAAGTTTGAGACCCTTGGAAACATGGCTCCTAATATAACAAGGACAAATCCTCCTTACTGCTAGGGATATAATTCTGTGTACAAGATAAAAGGCCTTGTTCACTACATGTCCTGTTGGGTGGGTGTTTCTCTCAGTGTGTGGCACTGCAGTCCCAGAAGTGGCTAATAACTAATCATGAGGATCCGTTAGTTCTTTGTGGAGATTCTAAGGGAATAGACAGTAGGCTTGTAGGAACTGATCCAAACACTGCTGAAGTCAATGGGAGCCTTTCCACTGAGTTCAGTGAGCTTTGGATCAGGCCCTATTATTGTTATTTGGAATTAATGCAAATTAAAGCAAAACAAATTACCTAGATTAAAAAAATAGTCACAATTACAGTTTTAATCATACTGTTAAACAATAGACAAGAACATGTTTGTTCAGCCAATTGCTAAGACAAACAAGTTTGTTTACATTTATGGGAGATAATGCTGCCCACTTCTATTTACGTTACCTGAAAGTGAGAACAGGCATTCGGATGTCACTGTTGTAGCTGGCATTGTAAGGTATTTATGTGCCAGATATGCTAAAAATTTGTATGCCCCTTCCTGCTTCGACTTGCAGGACTTTAAAGTTTTATATTGTTTTGTTTTTTGAGTGCAGTTATTTATAAAAATAATAATCCTACATTTGTAAATTGCACTTTCACGATAAAGAGATTGCACTACAATACTTGTATGAGATTAATTGAAAAATACTCTTTTGTTCACCTTTTTTACAGTGCAAATATTTGTAATAAAAATAATAATATAAAGTGAGCACTGAACACTTTGTATTCTGTGTTGTAATTGAAATCAATATATTTGAAAATGTAGAAAAACATCTAAAAATATTTATAATAAATTTAAATTGGTATTCTATTGTTTAACAGTGTGATTAAAACTGCAATTAAGCGTGAGAATTTTTTTTAATCTTGTGATTAATTACGATTTTATTTTAAATCGTTTGACAGTCCTAATCAGTGGTAAGATCTTGCAGGTGGAATTCTCTGCCCAGTTCTGTTCAACCAGTTTCAGCAAAGATATAACCATAATAGAAGGGGTTCTGTGACATGAGGAGTCATGCGAAGATTTCCTTATGGAGAGAGACTGAAAAGATTGGAGCTGCTTAGTTAAGAAAAGAGATTAATATGAAGGTAAAAGACAGAGGCAGGCAAACTAACAAATGGAAAAATGGAACATTCAACAAAATTATAAAAATTACAATTTTTAAAATAAGAATGCACAATTAACCTCAGGAACCAGGGCCGGCTCCAGGGTTTTGGCCGCCCCAAGCAGGCAAAAAAAAAAAAAAAAAAGCCGCGATCGCGATCTGCGGCGGCAATTCGGCGGAAGGTCCTTCGTTCCGAGCGGGAGTGAGGGACCATCCGCCGAATTGCCGCCGAATAGCTGGACCTGCCGCCCCTCTCCGGAGTGGCCGCCCCAAGCACCTGCTTGCCAAGCTGGTGCCTGGAGCCGGCCCTGTCAGGAACTCAGTGCCACTAGATATCACATAGGCCAAGAGCTTAGCAGGATTCAGGAAAGGTTTGAGCATGTACGTATATAAACAAGGAAAATATTCACAGCTACATTAAGTAGGATAAATTTGTATATAAGTGTAACCCTTCTGCCCCTCTGAGTTGGCAGCAACAAGGGCCGGGTTCAGTATCTAGGGGTTCCGTTTCAATAACGCAATGCAAAACCGGCTCGAGCCCCCACCCAGTGACCTGGGACAATTACATACCACCCCCCGGGGTGCCTCTAGGAGGCAATACTTCCCCTCTCGCAAGCACAGAGTCTGAGTGTAGCAACAGCCTTTTAATAAAGGAGGGAAACAATGCGGCATTATGTTGGGGAAACACCACAAACAGGATTCATAACACAAACCATGAGCAAAAGACCCACCTCCAAGTAAGTTTGGCAGTGTCCTTTTCCCCTCAGGGTCTTAAGTCCAATCACCCCAAAGTCCAACAACCCCAAAGTCTCTGTCCCTGGTCAGTGCCGCCCCAGAGTTCAAAAGTTTATCTGCAGAGTTTTACCCCCCCCAGCCTGG
>NW_020664439.1:7049330-7050372 GCF_002925995.2 Terrapene triunguis
GGGGCGGGGCTAGGGCGGGGCTCCTCCCGTCCTCTTTTTTGCTTGCTGAAATATGGTAACCCTACCCAATCAGATAAAAAAGAGACACCAGATTCCTGCATCTGTTGGGGCTCACGTTTCTTTTCTTCCCCAATTACTAGGCCTCTCTCTGCTCTGTGCAAGAGACTCAATCTGAAGAAGCTTCTCCTTGTCTGTTACCTCAGCCAGCCTCTAACTGACTGAGCTAATCTGCCTCTCCCTCTCTGACTGTTTGTTCCTACTGCACTTTTGGCAGTTTTCTGCCTCAAGCCAACTATCTACTTTCCTGCTTCAGTTTCTCAGAACCTTCAAGCTACAACATTCCTTCCTCTGCTGCTTTTAGTACCCCAAAACTCCCACTTTCTTCACTATTGCCCCTCTTTGAAACTCTTGATCTGCTCTTTGACTAGCAAATGTAGGAAAGTAACATTAGCCTTATTGTCCCCTTTGACACGGCCGCGAGTGCCTGGCTCAGAAAAAGTCATCTGAGTGCTTCTCTTGTTTCAGACTCTGTACATTTGGGTCCTGGCTGCTCTGGATGAAATACTGATGAGGTTCACAGAGGCCCAGCCCACTCCAAAAGGGCTGCAGAGCATTTTCCAGGTATGATGGTAAGAGGGCACAGATGTTTTCCTCAGGTTGCAAAGGGAAGGTTTGAGCCTTTAGGCCAAACCCTGTTCTCGGGTGTTAAGTGCAATGAGGTGGAAATTCAGAGCAAGAAAATTGACCTCAGAGGATCATACTGTGGATTAGATACAATAGCAGAACTGACGCTGGCTACAGAGGCAGCAGGATTTTGCCACCAGTGAGCATTGCTGTTCTGGGTCCATGCCCCATACACACTTGTCTGATATCCACTAACCTTTAAACAGGAGATAAAACTGCTCATGATCTGTCAGTTATTGAGCCCTAAAGTAAATAAGAGATGATTACCAGATTTCTTATTTCTCGTTTGGTATTACCATAATGCCTAGCAGCCAGGGCCGGCTCTGGCTTTTTGGCCGCCCCAAGCAAAAAAAAAAAA
>NW_020664439.1:7050472-7065298 GCF_002925995.2 Terrapene triunguis
TGGTTCTCCGCACCGCCGCCCCCTACAGGGCGGCCGGAGCGGAACAACAACAACAACAAAAAGCGGCCGTGCCACCCTAGGATTGGGCAGAATGCCGCCTCCAACAATCTGCCGCCCCAAGCACCAGCTTGCTCAGCTGGTGCCTGGAGCCGGCCCTGCTAGCAGCCCTAGTCATGGACCAAGACCCCATCATTGTAGGTGCTACACAAAAACAGGACAGTGCAGACAGAGGCACTGGGTCTCCATCACTCCTGATAGAGAGAAGCTGCATAAAGCAACCCAGCCAGATCCTACCAACCAGCACAAGTGCTGGCAGCAAACGAGGGCCCATCTGTTTTTTAGAGAGAGGGTGATTCTGTTCAGTGTCCCGTCCTGGTTCTGCTCCAGGAAGGAGAGCTCAGGCTTTGCACATGCCCCTACCACCTGCTCCCAGGGTTGGGGCAGTAAGCAACTGTGCAGTACCCATACACTGCTGTGCACCAGGACCCAAGGCCCAGCTAGCTTGATGTGTACACTAGTGCAAACTCAGGACTTTTAAGTTCACACGTGCAGCATCCACACAGGGGAGTTACAGCACAGCACTTTGTGCACAAAGCTGTTCACGTCCTCACAGTCCAAACTGCAGGGCAGTGTAGACACAACAGGTATTTCCAAGGGTATAACACCAAGCAGTAGGCTAGCAAATTAGAATTTTCTTTTTGATAGTCACAGAAATAAGGAGAACATTTACGTATGTCTCTAAAATGATGGGGAGCATCAGTACAGTATTAAGAGCCCTCAGTTGCTTATTGTGCCACCTCAATGGGGAATTGTAGAAATATAGGGTTGAAAGGGATCTCAAGAGGTCATCAAATCCATCCACCTGCACTGAGACAGGACCAAGTAAACCTAGACTATCCCTAAAGGACAGTTACCTGTTCCGTAACTGGCATTCGAGATGTGTTGCTCCTGTCTATTCTACAGTAGGTGTGCGTGCTCGCCATGTGCACCGGTGCCGGAAGTTTTTCCCTTAGCAGTACCCGTACTGGGGGAGCATCACGGCAACCCTTGGAGTGGCACCTGTATATCGCGCTATAAGGGGAGCCACGGGCTCCCCCCACCCTCGGTTCCTTCTTGCCGGACAGCTCCGACAGAGGGGAAGGAGGGCGGGGTGTGTAATAGACAGGAGCAACACATCTCGAAGAACACCAGTTACGGAACAGGTAACTGTCCTTTCTTATTCGAGTGATTGCTCCTGTGTATTCCACAGTAGGTGATTCCAAGCAATATCTGTTGGAGATGGGTAGGAGTTCACGATGGTTCAGGACGAAGTACCGCCCTGCCGAACCTGGCGTCATCCCTAGACTGGGAGACGATCATGTAATGTGAAGTAAAGGACAGTTACTTGAACTGAGGCCCAAGTGGCTGCCCTACAAATGTCCTGGATGGGGACATGGGCGATGTAGGCAGCTGATGAGGCCTGAGCCCTTGTAGAGTGTGCCCTGACAATCGGTGGCAGGGGAATCCCTGCCAAATCATAACACGTGAGTGATTATAACACAGGTGATCCAGTGGGAAAGCCGCTGGGTGGAGATAGGCTGCCCCTTTGCCCGCTTGGCTGAGGCAATAAAGAGTTTAGAGGATTTGTGGAATGGCTTAGTCCGATCCAGATAAAAAGCCAACGCCCCAAGCACATCAAGCATGTGTAGGCGGCGTTCGTTAGAGGAGTGGGGCTTAGGACAGAGCATGGGGAGGAAGATGCTCTGCTCCATATGGAAGGCGGAGACCACCTTTGGGAGGAATGTCGGGTGTGGGCGGAGCTGGACTTTATCCCTATGGAAAACCATATAGGGGGTTCTGAGGTTAAGGCCCTGAGCTCTGAGACACGTCGGGCCAACGTGCTCGCCACAAGGAAGGCCACCTTCCACAAGAGGTGTGACCAGGAACACGTGGCCAGGGGTTCAAAGGGGGGTCCCGTGAGATGGGACAAGATCAGGTTGAGGTCCCATTGCGGCACCTAGCATATGGGAACAAACAGTCAAGGCCCTTCAGGAAATAGGAGGTCATCAAGTGGGAGAAGACCGAGTGGCCTTGCACCGCGGGTGAAAGGCCGATATGGCCGCCAGGTGCATCCTGACGGAGGCAGGTGCCAGTCCCTGGGCCCTAAGGGATAAGAGGCAGTCCAGGATAAACTGGAGAGGTGTGGCGGAGGGGGACATTCCCCGCTCACTCGCCCACCTGGCGAACCTGGACCACTTCCCCACGTACGTCCGACACGTGGACGGTTTCCTGCTTTCCAGGAGGACTCGCCTTACCTGCTCTGAACACCTATTCTCCTCCTCATTCAGCCATGGAGCAGCCACGCTGTCAGGTGAAGCGCGGCCAGATTGGGATGGAGGAGGCACCCCCTCCGTCCTAGGAGAGGAGGTCCGGGCGGAGGGGTAGCACCCTCAGGGGGGCCGCTAAGAGGCGTAGGAGGGGCTGTACCAGTGCTGGCGGGCCCATGTCGGGGCTATGAGAATGACTTTCGCCTTGTCCGCTTTCACCTTCTGAAGGACCTTGGCGATGAGGGGGAACGGGGGAAAGGCTTAAAGGAGCTGGCCTGACCAGCTCAGGAGGAACACGTCGGAGATTGCACCTTCCCCCACCCCTCCCCTGGAGCAGAACCGGGGGCAACGCCGGTTCTGACGGGTTGCAAACAGGTCGATCTGGGGAGCTCCCCACTCTTGGAAGAGCTGGTGAGCGACCTCCAAGTGGAGTGACCACTCGTACTGGGGGGAAAAGACCCTGCTGAGGCATTCCGCTTGCTTATTGTGGGCGCCCGGGAGGTGAGCAGCCCTCAGGGAGATATTGTGGGCTATACAGAACTCCCAGAGGTTCAGGGCTTCCCGGCAGAGGGCTAGGGAGCGAGTCCCGCCTTGCCTGTTGATATAGTACATGGCAGCAGTGTTGTCCGTGAGGACTCTGACCACGTTGCCTCGGAGGTGCGTGAGGAAAGCCACGCACGCCAGCCGTACCGCCCTGAGCTCCTTGAAGTTTATGTGAAGGGGCAAGTCCGGGGCCGACCACGTTCCTTGGGTTTGCAAGACCCCCATGTGGGCTCCCCAGCCAAGGTCTGAAGCATCAGACATCAGGTCTATGGATGGGTTGGCCTCCCTGAAGGGAACCCCTTGCAGCATATTGCTTGGGCAGGACCACCATAGGAGGGAAGCCAGTATCGGGGACGGGACCGTGAAAACCTTGTCCAGACCGTCCCGAGCTTGGGAGAACTGGGAGACCAGCCATATCTGGAGGGGCCTCATACGGAGCCTGGCATGGTGGACCACGTAAGTGCATGCCGCCATGTGTCCCAAAATCCCAAGACACGCCCTCGCCGTGGTCACCGGGAAGGCCGTAACTGAGGCGATGAGATCCCTTAAGGTCTCGAACCTGTCCAGGGGGAGAGAGGCTGTGGCCCTGGAGGAGTCCAGCAGGGCCCCAATGAACTCTATGCGCTGAATGGGCACTAATGTTGATTTGGTCTCGTTCACAACCAGGCCTAAATCAGCACATGTCGAGAGGAGCAGTTCCACATGGGACTCCACTTCGAAACGAGACTCCCCATTGAGGAGCCAGTCATCCAGGTAAGGGAAGATTTGTATGCCCTCCTGCCTGAGGTAGGCCGCCACCACAGACATACATTTCATGAAAACCCTGGGAGCCGTGGATAGGCCAAAGGGGAGGACCGCGAATTGGTAGTGGTCCATCCCTACCATGAATCGGAGGAAGCATCTGTGCCCCTTGAAAATATGGATGTGAAAGTACGCGTCCTGGAGATCCAGGGCCGCGTACCAGTCCCCCGGATCCAGGGAGGGGATAATAGAGGCCAGGTACGCCATGTGGAACTTGGAACGAGTTAGGAACCTGTTCAGGTTGCGCAGGTCCAGAATAGGCCTGAGACCCCCTTTCACCTTCGGGATCAGGAAGTATTGGGAGTAGAACCCTTTGCCCTGGAACTGAACCGGTACCCTTTCCACCGCCCCTAGGTGGAGCAGCTGATCCACCTCCTGACGCAGGAGGTGGACATGGTCCAGGTCCCCCGGGGCCATCATGGAGGGCGGGTGATTTGGTGGGGGGGAGGTGAACTGCAACACGTAGCCCTTGGAAATGGTACTGAGGACCCATTGGTCTGAAGTTATGTGGGACCACGCCCTGAGGAAGGCAAACAATCGGTTGCAGAACACAAACTTTATTAATCGGGGGGGTCTCCCTGGCAACAGGCCTGGTGCCCCCCTGCAGATAGTCAAAACCGCCTCTTTCCCTGCCTCTTGCCCTTAGAGGGACCAGGCTGCGGGGCAGAGCGGGACTGCTGCTGAGACCGACGCTTCTGGTCTCTGGGCCTTTTGTACGGGGGCTCATATCTGCTCCTCGCATGCTGAGCTGCCGGAAGCGATTTGGCCTTGTCTTTAGCCGGAGGGACATAGAGGCCCAAGGTCTGCAAGGTAGTGCGGGAATCTTTCATTCCTTGCAGCCTGATGTCTGTCTGGTCCGCAAAGAGCGCCTTGCCATCGAACGGGAGGTCCTGCATCAGTGATTGCGTTTCCGTCGACAGCCCTGCGCATGGTGATTGCGGAAGCCATTGAGCAGGCCGCCATGTCAGCAGCATCGGATGCCGCTTGCACGGCCGCTTTAGCTGCCGCCGACCCCTCTTCTATCAGAGCCTTGAAGTCCTTCCTGTCCCGGTCTGGGAGGAGGGGCTCAAATTTAGGCAGGGACTCCCACAGGTTGAAGTCGTATCTGCTCAGTAAGGCCTGGTGGTTAGCTATGCGAAGCTAGCTGACGAATAAAATTTTCTGCCAAAGGAGTCCAGTCTCCTGGCATCTTTGTTTTTGGGGGTGGGCACGGGCTGGCCCTGATGCTCTCTGTGGTTTACAGATTCCAGAACGAGCGAGTTGGGTGCCGGGTGGGAATACAGGTATTCATGGTCCTTCGCCGGCACAAAGTATTTCCTCTCGGCCTTTTTTGAGATTGGGGCCAAGGAGGCGGGAATTTGCCACAGGGAGTTTGAGATGTTGGCAATACCCTGGTGCAGAGGCAGGGCCACGCGGCTCGGCGCCGAGGGAGACAGAATGTTAAAGAGGGAATCAGACGGACCCTCCATCTCCTCGGCTGGAAGTTGGAAGCCACCCGCTTTAGCAGGTTCTGGTGTGCCTTGAAGTCCTCCTGTGGGACCGATGGCAGAGGCACCGCTATGGTGTCGTCTAGTACCGGAGAGAGGGCCCGTACGGAGCTGGGCGCCTCGGTCGGTGCCGGGGCATTGAGACCGAGGTCAGAGTCCTGGCACAGGTCTGCCGACTCGTGACCTGCCGACTTGTCCTGTGGGCGGCCAAAGGAGGCCAATGGAGCCCAGGACGCTCTGGTGACCGAATGGGCCTCCGCTTGGGCCTGCACTGACGGCCACGGTGCCCACTGGCACCACTGTCCTTGCCACGAGGTCCCTTGACATTGGTTCGGCTGAGCGTGGGATGGCAATATGTGCCCCAGTGGAACGGTGCGTGCCAAGGTTGGGTGGACGGGTGCCAAGGCCGAGGTTGCTGAAGAACGCTCGGTGCCGCGAGAGCAGTAGGAGCGGTGTTTGTGGCGTCGTCTCCCTCGGGACCGGGATCTCGATGACAAAAGGTACCCACGCGCCGAACTGCTTCGGTACGCATGACGGCGATGCGAAGCCCGGTGCCATGACGCCGAGGTACCCCGAGGGGAGCCTCTGGCATGATGTCTAGATGAGCGGGAGCTGGAACAGGAGCGCCGACATCTGTCCCATTGAGATTGGCTCCGGTACCCACGTTCCCGGTGAGCGTTCCCGGTGCCTCCACTCGCTGGCAGGCGACGTAGAGGGTCCCCGCGACTCCCGTCCCGACGGCGGCCTGGACGGTCTGGACGGCGTCGAGGGTGGCCGGGAGCTGTCAGAAGAGCGGTTGCTGCGCGCCGAGCGGTGCGGGGAGCACTCTTTGCAGCGGTAACTGCGACTGCTCTGAGAGGTCTGGTGGGCAAAGGGCTGGTGCAAACCATTAGACGACCTAGGCAGTCGCCTAGGGCACTAGCATTTGGGGGGTGGCATTTTGGGTCCTTCGGTGGCGACCAGATCTTCGGCCGCCCCGGTCGGCGGCGGCATTTAGGCGGAGGGAGCTGGGACAGGGGAGCGCGGGGAGGGCCGCCTGCAGCAAGTAAGGGTGGGGGGGCGGCACGCAGGGGAACTCCCCGCCCCAGCTCACCTCTGCTCTGCCTCCTCCCCTGAGCATGCTGCCTCGCTCTGCTTCTCTCCCTCCCAGGCTTGCGGCACCAAACAACTGATTGGCACCGCAAGCCTGGGAGGCGGGAGAAGTGGAGCGGCAATGGTGGGCCGGGGGGAGCTGCCGCAGGGGGGCACCTTAGGGTGGAGGGGGGGTTCAGAGAGCTGCCACAGGGCTCGGGGGGGGGGGGTGCAAGGTGGAAGTTTCGCCTAGGACGTGAAACATCCTTGCACCCGCCCTGGGTGGGCACCCAAAGGGGGCTTGCCTCATGACCTAGGACCCATACCCGTTTGCGATCTCGGGACGGGCAGAGACATAATGTCCTTCGCAGCCTGCACAGCCTCCGGCGATGACGGCATCCATACCGGCAGGGATGCCTGGGTCGACGGTACCGGGCTGCTCCGCTCCACACGAGTTGGAGCCTTTGAGCCCGGGGGGATCGAGGGACCAGCGCGGGACCAGCCTCCCCCTTGTCCTTATCGCAGTGGCGTTGCGAGGCCGAGCCCTTCCCTTGCTTTTTGGAGGGAGAGCGGTGCCGACTGGTCGAAGGGGCCTTGCTATGTACCGACGACATGGCGGCCGGCGCCGAATCTGATCTGCGCACCGATGTCTGAGTCAGCGCCGACTCCATCAGGAGAGCTTGAAGTCTGAGGTCTCTCTCCTTCTTGGTTCTTGGCTTGAACGACCTGCAGATCTTGCAATGGTCGCTGATGTGAGCCTCGCCCAGACAGCGAAGACACTCAGCGTGAGGGTTGCTCTTGGGCATAGAACAGCGACAGGAGTCGCACGACTTGAAGCCTGGGGCACGGGGCATGCCCCGAGCCCACTCTAACAACTGAAGAACAATGTGGAACGGCACCACTAAGGTCGAGAAGAAGGGCTGCAGCAGAGCTGGAGCACAAAAGTTCCGACTACCTTCACTGGCGGCACGAAGGAACTGAGGGTGGGGGGAGGCCGTGGCTCCCCTTATAGCGTGATATACAGGCGCCACCCCAGGGGTTGCCGCGGTGCTCCCCCAGTACGGGTATTGCTAAGTGAAAAACTTCCGGCACTGGTGCACGTGGCGAGCACGCACACCTACTGTGGAATACACAGGAATAATCACTCTAAGAAGAACAGGTACTTGTCTAATCTGTTAACATTTTCCAAATGATTGGGATTCTACCACCACCTTTGGTAACCTGTTCCAGTGCTTAACTATCTTTAGAGTTAGGAAGTTTTCCCTATTATCTAACCTAAATCTCTCCATTACACTATGAAGAGCCCTGCATTCTCCATTGTGTTAAAGGTCAATTGATGTGTATGCAGCCTGAAATACTCAGAATTAGAGGTCCATGTTGCTAATTCCCTTCTGACCAGGCAGAGCCACACGGAGGATCAGGGAAATGCAGGGTGTTGGTCAATATTTTCAAACTTGGGTACTGAAAGTCAGACACCCAAATCTACATCTAAGAAACTAAGCAAACAGCCTGATTTTTCAAGATGCTGAGCCTCTACCTCTGTCACTGACTTCAGTGGGAACTGGGAGCCTTTGGCAATCAGGCAGTTTAATTCAGATGCCTAAAAGTGGATTTAAGAGCCTAACTTTAGACACCTAGGTTTGCAAGTGCTGACTGTAGAGTTTAAAGGCACAGTCAATATGGCCTTGGTATAACTGGTGGTGTTTTGTTTCCCAGGTTCAGGATTACACAATGAGCTCCATCATCTACTCTTTGCCACTGCTGCCTCCTTATTAACAACAAGGCTGCTGATATGTAGGCCTGGGCTTTGGATGGTTCCATCTTTCCTGTCTCTACATTATCCATTCCCTCTCTCCATAGAGAGATCCTGTGCAAGGAAACAATGTATATTGCACACAGTTAGCTGCACAGCCATAAAGGTTGGCCTTGTCTATGTGGAGCGTTGCACCAGCTTAACTAAAGTTCATTTAAACCAGTTTAGTTAAACCAGTGCAAACCCTTGAGTGTATGCTCTTAATTTTGTTTGAGTGGCCTTTTTCACTTTACTTTGTTTGTAGATCAGGTTTAAGCTGAACTGAATTGTTTTCCCAGGTCTTTCACTCCTGTATGGTGTGAACTGGAGAAGCACTGGGCTTCCTTGAAATAGTTTCCATAGTAGAAAATGGTGATTATTAAACTTAGCCTCCTTTTGTGAAAGGCTTTCACATGTAGGGATCTAAATATTATCTAGGTATGGTCTTTAATAGCCCTTTGGTGCACATTTCAGAGCCCTTATGAGGCAGGATGGCAAAGGCAAATTGCTGTACTTCAACCATCTTCCCTCCTGAGTAGTCATTAGATCTCCATTAAATCTCCCCAGCAATTCTTAAAAATAAGAACATTCAAATGTGGTTGATAAAGACGGATCCTTCTTTCCTGGCTCCTACTTATATTGCTTCTTGGAGTATGTAACTGAGAAGCAGTGGATGACTGAGGATATAGAGCAGCTGCTCAACTGTATGTCACTGGGCCAAATTCTGTCCTTGGTTACACTCCCACAATTCCTCCGAAGCCATCACATTACAGAGTAGAGTTAGCCCTTGTACTACTACTTTGCTCTCCTATGGAATGGTTCTAGCTCCTTAGGGAGGCACTGGGGGTACTGTGGATGTTGATATTTAATATCTGTTTAGAGGGAACATTGTTTAGAGGGAACATTTTCTATGACTTCACATCTCTGGGGGCTGGGCAGATACTCAGTGGTGGCTGCCAGTGGTCCCATTATGGGACTGCTGGGGAGGGCAGCCACCTCTTGTTTCTTCAGGCACCATCCACATTCATCTCAGCATTGCTCCCTGTCATGTGCACATTGAGGTGCCTTAAAATACAACTCAAGGACAGTCTGGAGAAAAGGAGTTGTGGAAAGAATTCCACTGAAAAGAAAATCCAAATCGCCAAGGAAAAAGATGGACTGGATCTCCAATGCCCCAAGCTGCAACGTGAGTAAGGGCAACTGATTTATAGACAAACTCTCCAGGAAATGGTAACAAGTGAATACTCACATCTGGGAGACTGAGTCATGGACAACATGCCTGTGATTTTAACTCATGGAGATAACAGACACTGATCTGTATTTAAGAACTATTGCTCCTGGTGGTGCGTGAGCTGGCCAATGTGTGAACCTGACCAGAGGGAAATGGCTGTAATCTTGATATGGAGAAAGACCATGTTAGTCAAAGATACATTGGGGTCTTGCCCCTTAAGCCACAGATTTTAGCAAAGTCCCACTCAGGTCAATAAATATTCTTCAAGATTGATCTATTTATTTAAAATTAGTTCACATAAATACTAGAAAAATAGAGATTAGGCAGCAACATTTTCCAGAAAGTGAATGTACCCCCCCACACCCATAGTCAAGATTGTCCACAGGCAGCAGTGTTAGTTAGAATTTCCTTAACTCCTTTTTAAAATAAATGAGCTGAACCTGTCTCCAATTCATCTTTATAGATGACCATATCATAGTTGTGTAATGCTGCTGAAACTTTGGAAACTTGTTCTGTACACTGAGTTTGTTGATCCTCTTGCTAGTGGATGTGACTCTGAAGTGTTGTGTTCCAAATGTCATAGTATACAGTCAAAAAGCTGATGACAGATCTTATTCATACATCAGAGTCCCAAGTACATTATAGAGCAAATAGAAATTGAATTTTCTGTCAGGAAGTCCCAAAAATATCTAATGATTTCATCAGAGATTATAAATAACTATAGTGAACAGGCTTGATCATCTCACAGATTGAGAGTTCCCAATCTCAACAGCACAGCACCTAGAAGCCTGATCTCAAGGTGATTTGAATGCAGAAGTGTGTGTGTGTGTGTGTGTGTGTGTGTGATTTGAATGCAGAAGTAGAGGTCACACACGTGTAGTCTAAGAAGTCTAGGGGCCACAGACTTCTGTGTAAGAACATAAGAATAGCCGTACTGGGTCAGACCAAAGGTCCATCCAGCCCAGTATCTTGTCTACCAACAGAGGCCAATGCCACGTGCCCCAGAGGGAGTGAACCTAACAGGTAATGATCAAGTGATCTCTCTCCTGCCGTCCATCACCACCCTCTGATAAACAGAGGCTAGGGACACCATTCCTTACCCATCCTGGCTAATAGCCATTAATGGACTTAATCTCCATGAATGTATCCAGTTCTCTTTTAAACCCTGTTATAGTGCTAGCCTTCACAACCTCCTCAGGCAAGGAGTTTCACAAGTTGACTGTGCGCTGTGTGAAGAAGAACTTCCTTTTATTTGTTTTAAACCTGCTGCCCATTAATTTCATTTGGTGGCCCCTAGTTCTTATGTTATAGGAACAAGTAAATAACTTTTTCCTTATTCACTTTCTCCACATCACTCATGATTTTATATACACCTCTATCATACCCCCCCCTTAGTCTCTCTCCTCTTTTCTAAGCTGAAAAGTCCTAGCCTCTTTAATATCTCCTCATATGTGACCCGTTCCAAACCCCTAATCATTTTTAGTTGCCCTTCTCTGAACCTTTTCTAATGCCAGTATATCTTTTTTGAGATGAGGAGACCACATCTGTATGCAGTATTCAAGATGTGGGCATACCATGGATTTATACAAGGGCAGCCCACACTGTCAGGGAGTGAGGCAGCCGCCCCACTACAGCCCCACACACTCTACTCCTGTGGCCCCCAACTGCCACACAGCTTTCCTTTCCCTCTGAGCCTCCTGAGTGGTAGGAACAGAGCAGCCACAGATTCACTCCCTATGGATTCACCACACTGCCCTCCCCTCTGAAAAGGATGTGTCCTTGCTTCTGTGTGAAACTCACAAAGGGATCCACCATCTTCAAATACCCCCAGGGCTTGGCTGTGAAGTAACAGTCCAACAAGATCCACCTTAGTGGCCTCCTCTCCGCCGTTTATTGTTACAGCCCACTCAAATGATCCAGTTTGCTAGGTCTCTGCCATCCAAAGTACAGCTGGGCAAAACGTTTCAGATGCAACCTTTTTTGTGTGCCAAAAATGCAGATTTTGGGTCAACCAAAATATTTCACCATTTGTGTCAAATGTGTCAAATTGTTTTGGTCAAAAAATCCAAAATTCCAAAAAAGTCAAAACATTTTGACTCTGACTTTTTGTTTTAGATTTTACTTCAGCTTTATTCAATTCTTTTACAAGGTTTAAAAAAAGAACTCAGAAAATATGTGTAGCATATTAAGGTCTGGCCTGTGATATACTATGGGATTTCAGTGACGTTTTCACAGAATGGGATTCTTCTGCATCTTAATTATGGAGAAGCAGTAGTGGGCTGGGCATTGGCTGTGAAATTAAGCCATGTATGTTGTAGTTTGAGTCTGACACTTAATTTCCCAAGACTTTGAATGATTTTTACCTCCTTTGTAGTGTGAAGTTGAGGCTGTGATCTGTGAGCATGGGTGGTTAACTTAGCTATGTGGACATGTGTATCTTGTCAGGATTCTGCAGGAGCCACTACTAGGTTGGCCAGTATTACTCACTCCTTTATAGTGTCATAATCTGCTGACATGTCCCATTCGATTTATTTAAAACTTTACAAGCTGTGTCTAGCAGGGCCGGCTCTGGCTTTTTTGCCGGGGGGGGCGGCCGGAGCCCCTGGGGGAGGGCGGTGAGCCCCGGCGGCGGCTCCGGTCTCCCCCCCGGCGGCCAGAGCGCCGGGGGCAGGGCCGCGAGCCCCGGCGGGGGCTCGGCTCTCCCGCCCCTCCCCCGGCGGCCAGAGCGCCGGGGGCAGGGCGGCGAGCCCCGGCTGGGGCTCGACTCGGCTCGGCTCTCCCCCCGGCGGCCAGAGCGCCGCGCCGCCCCCCTCCAGGTGCCGCCCCAAGCACCAGCTTGGGTGCTTGGTGCCTGGAGCCGGCCCTGGTGTCTAGAACCAAAAACCAAGTAAGCTGCTGAATGACAAACAGCTTCGTTATGGATGTCATCACTTACAAAATCCAGCGGCTCAAACAAGGAAATGAATAGCTAAAGGCATCATAAATCTTACACTGCCCACATAGTAAGTAATTCTTATCAAGAATAAGGAATACATATTTCATGAAAAACAACTATATATATATATATATATATATATATAAACACAACCCATGTTAAAAACGTTTATTTTTGCTTAATAAGACTGTGTTTATGGCTGTGGGTTGTGCAAGATTTATGATGCCCTTAAGTATTTATTGCCTTGTTTTTAAAGTGCTTGAGTTTTGTAATTTAGGCATTTAAATTACAAAGTTTTTGTTTCTGGTATTAAACTAACCTTTATTGTGCCCGTGTTACAGAATTTCATACAAGGGGAGCCAATGGACTACCAATCCCACAACAACCTATGCTAATATAGCATATTTTACAAGCTTTGGAAAGCAGGCTTTTCAGTTTCTCAGCAAGGCAGATAGCCAGAGCACATCATCCATATTTCTGACTGCTTCATAATCTCACTGTGGTCTGACAAAAAGATTTTTAATTAAAAGCTAAAGACCGGATTTTGCAAATGCTAACAAAATAGGTTCTCATCCAATCTCCTTTGGCATCCATGAAAGGGATCCCATTGATTTCAATGAGCATTGCCTCAAGCTCCTAGTGCTTTCTGTTATTGACCATTCCTGGCAGCAAGAGTTCGAAGGAAGGAGCCCTACTGAATTTTCTAATGAGAAATAGCAAAGTGACCCATTTGTGAGTTTCCAATTGAAAATAATACAATTTTCACCAATGGGGTTGCTCTCCTGTTGTTGCACACCATGTGCTTAATGTTACTTCATTTAGGGTCCTACATTTAGAAAGCCCTCTAAAAATTCACCTACAAAACATGCAGTTGCATCTGTTTGTGTTTGCAAAGGCCCTCGTTTACAGATGAGTGTATGTTTGCATGTAGGCACTGGGTAAATGCATGTGCAACAGGCAGCTAAATGCAGTTACTCTATCTGCACATGACTGACACATCCACAGATCTTGAAGGTGTAGTTGGGAAGGTCCTTTGAAATTATGTACCTATCACCAGGTTCGGGAAGTAAACAGTGTTTTGCCTTTTTTAAAAATTAAAGACAAATCATTCTACGCAGGTTTTGATCACTATGCAGTGCAGGTGCAGAGCATTGCATAGATAAATGCAAAGTCAAAAGGGATTAGCAGGACATGCTGCTCTGGGGACCCCAAAATCTTAATGAGCATGCTACTCTGGGATCACCAAGTTGTTCCAGCCTAGTAGCATGAGGAAGGCTACAGAGAGGCATGTGGAGCTAAGTGCTATGCCTACAGCCCAAGTTTTGTTTTCTTAAACCTTGGGCTACTGACAGTAAAGGAATGATTGTGGATGGAGGTTGAATAGAGAGTGCACTGCCTACTAATAGTTAATTTTTGTGGCACCCACGTGTGCCCTCTACTCGCCAAAACCTGCCCAGCTGCACATCTTGGGCTTGACCCTGCAAGTTGCTGCGCTCCCTGGCCCCAATCTAGCAAAGCTTCCTCTTCAGTCTGTGTACAACAATGCTGGGCAAACCATCTCTTTCACTTGCCACTCCAACCATCTCCACTCCCTCTTGGAATCCCTCCGTTGGCTTCTGCTTAGCTTGTCTTCCAAATCCATTTCATGTTCCTTGTCCTGCAAGGCTCTGTTCATGCTAGATTCTGTCTACTCCTCTATGATCTTTGCTTCTTACGCCTCCTCATCCTTTCTGCCCAAGCTACATGCCAAACCACCGCCTTATTTGTTTACTCCCACTCATCTCTATGCCCAGGCAGCCCCACTCCCTTCCGGACCACCAATGAGTGTTCAGTAAAATGTCCTCAAATCCTAGAAAGTCAGCCTGGAAGTGCATGATTCATTATTCACTGTTGTTCTTTTTTTTTTTTGTTTCAGTTATCCAATCAGGGATCAGCAATAATACCATCTGACTTCCTGCAGGCAACCAACCATGCACCACTGAATAGTCAAAAAAAAATAGTACATGAGCAAACCATGGAGCCAGACCTCCCTGCCCCCAGCTGCTGTCAATCAACATTTCTCCATTGACTTCCATGGCAAAGATTGACAAATAGCAAATTATGAGGGCTGTGCAGGAGAGAATCTGGCTCTGAAATCACTGTTTGTTTCCTGTCATTTGCTTTGGCTCTCCAATTATCTTCATTAGACTTTGAAACATAAATAATTGTTTAAGGATTTGCCATTTCAATTTGTGATGAACCTGCAAATATCCATTTGTTTATTATTTTTGTTTTTATTGTTTCCCACTTTCCTCTCAAAGTGCAAACTTTTGTGAAATGGGGTTATGAAAATAATTGGGTTTGATCACTCTTTATTTCTTTTGAAATAGAGAAAAGTGGTGGACTAGCCCCCTCCGCCTTAGCAGGTGTTTCATATTTAGTATTGTGTTATGGTGCAATTCAATAAAGGATCCTCCTGCTGTCCCAACAAACTGTTTTCTCCCTTTATTAACAACTTACCCACCTTAACTTTTTTTTTTTTAAATAATCTTGATTGCAATGTATTAGTAACAGACATTCCCTTCAGGGACAGCACGATCAGTCTGCATCTTTAGTAATCTTCAAAAGTTTAGCATATTTATCCCTTTTTCTCAATTACTTCACTCTAAAATCCAGAGTAG
>NW_020664439.1:7070298-7089126 GCF_002925995.2 Terrapene triunguis
CCCCCCCCCGGGCGGCCCTGTTTGAGGCTGATTCTCTTTTCACAGTTGTCTGAATCAGGAGTAACTCCTTTGAAATCACTGGAGTCACAAGTGCCAAACCAGCAAAAGAGAGAGAGAGAAGAATCAAACCCCAGTATCCATGTCAAAGGTAATTAATATGTAAGATTTTGTAAGATCTGTTAGTTTACTCAGATGTCTTCGGGGTTTGGATTTGACAGGTTTGGAGGCCGGAACGTCACCTGGTGTTAGTCAGTGTAGCTTCAGTGAAGTCAATGGAGTGACATCAATTTATGCCAGCTGAGGATCTGGCCTATGATCATTAAAACGATCTCTGTTGCCAATATAAGAAAGCTGTTGCTGTGTTGTGGAGGGATGCACTTAGTATGATGTGCTTCTGATGAGCCCAGAGATTGCTGCTGGTTGGAGTGCTCAGTCAGTTGATGAGCTGTTCACTAGCATTAATAACTTTTGGTTTGATACAGGTGCTGTTCCATAATGGGTCGATACCAGCTCCTTTTTTGGCTGTGTATCTGAGCACTGAAGATGAGCTCTACTTTTTGCTAGGATGCTCAAGGACAGGGGCTGGAAAAGAGTCTTCTAAGAAGCAGCACTTGTCAGAATGTTACCTTGTTGGACTCAAATTTTATCTTCAGAAAACAAATACCTTGTGGGTTGAGGAGACAAGCGGTATTGATCTTACCCTTTTTAGTTCTTCCCTGTCAATATTTACAGGTATCTTCTTGGCCTGTGTGTTTATTATATAAGGGACAAGGGAATTCTCCCTTGACTCTGGTTTTTAGGGTCCCTGGAACTGAAGAAGCCATGTTATCCATCCTTCAGTTAAGAGAACCTTCTGAGGCTGATAAAACCAAGGATTTAGATAAAGCTCTGCCCTTGTGGCCATCTAGACACATGGAAATGAAGCCTTGTTTCTAAAAGCTCGAATGAAAAATACGTTGTTGTTTTGTAAAATGATATCTATCAACCAAAAACATGGAGATTGGAAAAGCCTAATTAGAAAATGCTTGAGTGCTAGAGAGGCTGAGTCTTATAAATTTAATCTTTGAGATGAAAGATAATGTACCCAATACCCATCATTTAAGTAGGTTTTACCTTGGTAAATTTTGTGGGGTTTGTTTAGTTTAAAGATATGCTCTAGTTCAAACAGGAATTATTTGGGGGAAGTTCTATGGCTTGTGTTATCCAGGAGTTCAGACTAGATGATCACAATAGTCCCATCTGGCCTTGGAATCTATGAATCTATGCTCCTTTGAGCCAAATTCCCAACTGATGTAAATTGGCTCCATTGGCTTCAGCTCAGGATCTGGCCCAATGACTTCAAAGTAGTTACTTACGTTTCTCACCAGTGTGAGAGGAGAATCAGCCCCATGAATATCTGCACATCAAATGCAAATCCATGGAAAATAATATCCGAAGCAGAACTCTCCGGAATCTGGACTGCCCAGCTAGTAATGAAGGAATTGATCCTCATCAATTTCACAAATACAGGGCCAGAATCAATGAAGCTCTGCCATTTTACACCAGCTGAGCAGATGGCCTACTGTGATTAGAGAATCTTTAAGACTGATTGGTGACATGGCTACTGAGGTTTGATGCCCTCACATTTTTACTCAGCGCCACAAAAGGAGAGGTTACATACATGTACAGCAACTGCAGTTCAACATCTTTTGTCTTTATGGGTGCTCCACCACTAAGATGTGTGCACACCCATGCACGCCTGATTGGAAATTTTCATCAGTGGCCATGCCTGTGTTCTATATATCATCATGCTCCATTGCAAAGGTATGTAGGGAAGGGTGAATGGCAAGGAACCTGTCCTTTTCCTTTGAGTTATTATCTCTGTGAGAGCTCCATGGTAGGAGACACCCAAGCAGTATTTGAACATAAAGGCAAGTGCTGAAGAATTGGATGCAGCACTGTTTAGAGAACAGCATCACCAAAGACCATATCCATCTTGGAAGTAGGCAGGATAGCATAGTGCTTGTAGAACATGTGAACAGAGGACCAGTTCACAGCCCTGCAGATGTCTGTGATGGGTATGCCTTTAAGAAGGGCTACTGAAGGGGACTAACCCCTGGTGGAATGGACAGTTACTGTTGGAGGAGGATGCACCCCAGAAGCTTTGTAACAAGCTGAAATGCAGCCAGAAATCAACAGAGTTTTTGAGTTGAAATCAGCTGACCCTTCATTCTGTCAGCGAAGGAGATAGAGTCTGGGGGAAGCCCCGAAGGGCTCTAGTTCCATTGAGGTGAGAGGCAAGGGTATGGAGGATAGCCTCTTCCCCTGAGGAATGAAGCTTGGGATAAAATGCTGGCAGTCAAATGTCCTGACTGAGATGGAATTCTAAGGAGACCTGAGGCAGGAAGTGAGGATGGGGATACAAGATCACTTTATCAATGCAGGTCATAAAGTGGGGGGAGGGTCAGCCATGAACACCCTCTAGCTCGTCTACCTTTCTGGCTAAGATATGGCTACAGGGAACAAAGTCTGAAAGGACAGATGGAGGAATGAATAGCTACACATAGGTTCAAATGGAGGATTCCTTCAGGGGTTAAGAGTTAGGTTAAGTTTCCAAGGAAGGGTAGGTTCTTTGATTTGAGGAAACAGGTAGACAGGCAAGTTGTTGTGGGGTGCATGAAAACAGAAGACTCTTCAATGGGTGGGTGGATGCTGTAGTGGCAGCCAGGTGTACTCTAACTGAGCTGTCTGACAACCCTTGCAT
This sequence comes from Terrapene triunguis, assembly GCF_002925995.2. Taxonomy (NCBI): domain Eukaryota; kingdom Metazoa; phylum Chordata; order Testudines; family Emydidae; genus Terrapene; species Terrapene triunguis. Next base: position 7,073,042 of record NW_020664439.1, read on the forward strand.
CTTTAAATTCAGCAGGTAGTCAAGTACATTTGTGAGGTGGGACTCAGAAGGTGATGTGGATCTTTGGGTACACAAGGTCTGGAAATGTTTCCACTTTGCTGGTAAGTTTCCCTGAGGCAGTTTTCTACTGCCCAGGAGAAAAGATTTGATTTTGTGAGAGCAGTCCAATTCTATAACTGAGAACCATTGAGTAACTAGACCTGGAGGTGCAGAGGCTGGGATGGATTATAGTGCTGATGTCAGGAGATCTGCTCTGAGAGGAAAGCAGAGAGTCATTTGCAGGGGGAGGCGAATTAAATTCGGGAACCATGCTTGTCTTAGCCAGGGTGACGCTAAGAGAATAGTTACTGCTTACTCTTGTTTCAGTTTGTTCAGGACCTTGAGAATCTATGATAAAGGGTAGGTGTACAAGGAGGTGCAAGGCCTTGGGTGAGCAGGCATCCTCCACAGAGTTAAATCATAACACCTGCTTGAGCAGAACCATTGGCACTTACCATTGGATGGCAATGCAAAGAGATCTACCTCTGGGAGACCCCCATGACAAGCAAATGTTCTGAAAGATCAAGCTCAGGGAATCTGCTATGGTATTTTGCAGACCTAGAAGGTAGACCACCAAGATGTCTATGCAGTGGGAAATGTACCAGTTCCACAGTTTTAGTGATTCTGCAGATAAAGATTGGAATCTTGCTCCCTCTTGATGATTTACGTAGTACATTGCTGCCCTGTTGTTGAGCAGCCCTTGATGTTGCAAAGGAAGTACTGATACCTGTAGCAAGCTGCCCTGCATTCCAGAATGTTGACATGGAGAGATGCATTGGAGTGTATTGCCCAGTGGAGTCTTGGAAACAGGAACCCCAGCTCAGGAGGAGGTGTCTGGGGTAATGAACCTTGATGGCAACAGATGCAAAAAGGGGACTTCCACACAAATCTTGTGAGGATCCTTCCACCAGTTGAGAACTCTCAGGTATGGTCACTCACTTGGAAAGAATGTGTTGGCTAGGGGTATAAACAGACATGAGCCAGGCCTGAAGACATTGAAGGTGTAGTCTTGCGTGGGGTGTTACGAATGTGCAGGGCAACATGTGGCCTGTTAGCTAAAGGCAAGCCCTTGCTGTGGATTGTGAGTTCTGCTGTAGTGTGGAGGTGAGACTGGCCACTGTGGTGAATCTGCCCACAGGAAGGTAGGCTCTCGCAGTTGAGGAGTCCAGAGTGGCTTCGATGAAGTCTATGTGCTGTACCGGTGTTATTGTAGATTTCTCCAGGTTTAGATGAAGATCCAGGGAATGAAAGAAGGTGAGGGCCTTTCTGGCTGCTAACTGGACTTTGAGGAAAGAATGACCCTTGAGCAGCCAATTGTCCAGAAAGGGGAAGACAGTTATTTCCCACTGATGCAGGTGAGCTACAATGACAGAGAGGACCTTTGTAAAGACCTGCAGGGAAGCTGAAAGGCCAATGTGGAGGACAGAATACTGATTATGCTCTGTGCTGCTGGTGAAATGTAGGCAGCATCTGTGGGATGCACTCATAGCTATATGAAAGTACACATCCTGGAGGGCAATGAACCAATCCCCAAGATCTAAGGATGGAATTATCATTGCTAAAGTTACCATTCTGAAATGCTGCAAAAGGATAAAGGTATGAAGTCCAGGATCAGATGCCATCCTCCCTTCCTCTTGGGAACCAGGAAATACCTGGAACAGAACCCCCTTCCAGTGAATCTGGTATGGGGACTGGCTTGATTGCCCCCAGAAACAGGCGAGATTGAACCTCTTGCCTTAGGAGACACTTGTGAGAAGGTTCCCTGAAAAGGGATAGGAAAGCGAGATGGGAGGGAGTGAATGAAATGGAATTGGACGGACTATTCCATTGAAACCACCTGTAGGATGTGATGAGTTCCCAAGCAGGTAGAAATGGGGGAGAGAGGGCCCAAAAGGTGTGTGGAGAGTTGTTTCATGCAGCATGAGATCCAGAGTGGGGACAGTTGATAACCCTCAACCAATCTGTCAAAATGGTCATTTGAAAGAAGGCATGGACTGTGAGGTTGCCATCAAGGTAGGCCCCTTTTTATAAGGGTAGGTTAAGAAAACAGCATTTAAAAACATTAAATAATATTGAAAAATAGGTTAAAAATGAACACACCTGGCCAAAAAAGGGAATTTACTAAAGCAGAGACTGTTTAGTAAGCACATGGTAAAAAGTATAAAGGGAGGCTTGTCTTTTAAAATGTTTATTCCTTTACAAAACTTAATATAACTTTCACTTGTATTTGTTAAAAAGCGGGCGAAGAAGCAGCCTTCTTGTCTCTGATCCACTGGCTTACAAAGGCTGTTTTTGCTAACAGTGGCTTTGCTGAAAAAGCATGCTGCTTCAAATTGTCCTTACTAAAAAATGACCAACATTTGTCTAAAACATAGGAGGAAACTTCTTTATCACTATAAGTTACTTTTATAAACCGGTTCTCTATGGTGTTAGTCTAAAACATAAGGGAAAACTTTTAAAAATTGTTTGTTACTAAGTGCTTATGGTTTTAACCTTTATTAAACTACCTATGTAAAAGGGCTACATGGCGGGAAAGATGCTTGGGCTCTTTTTTTTTTAAAAGATAAGAATAAGGCAGTTAAAGTGGGGTGGGGGGAGTAGGGAAGAGAGATGGTTCTTGTTTAAAAATCTTGGGACTATAGGCTTGGTTCAGGAAAATGTATTCTATGACGCAGCTGTAGAACAGCATCTGATTGGTCCGATCCAAAGGTGGAGATAACTAGCCTGAGGGGCTGTGAACCTGGAAAGTTGCCTCTTTCTCCAGGAACAGTTGGAAGGATAAGATCTCTCTCAACCACATGCTGTCTATCTTTGCTCTTTGCAAAGGGGCTTTCTTTTCCCTTTTCTTGCCCTGTTCTCTCTTTTAACCTATCTTTATATCTTTCGCTTTTATTTAACTCTTTTTAAATGCTCTTTTCTTAACCTACCCTTATATACTGGGGAGGGATAGCTCAGTGGTTTGAGCATTGGCCTGCTAAACCCAGAGTTGTGAGTTCAATCCTTAAGGGGGCCACTTGGGGATCTGGGGCAAAATCAGTACTTGGACCTGCTAGTGAAGGCAGGGGGCTGGACTCGATGACCTTTCAAGGTCAGGTCCCTTCCAGTTCTAGGAGATGGGATATCTCCATTTAATACACCTTTTACATTTATCTCACAATTTTTTATTCTTTAATAACATACCAAACTAGTCCTTTAAAAACATCTCCTTACTAAATCTAATCAAACTTTCTTTTTTTAATAACTTGCCTCTATTCTTTCAAACCCTTTAAAAAACAAATATCTCAATTTTTTAAATGTTCTCTTTCTATTCTTTAATAATATGCCAAACTAGGCCTTTAAAATCATCTCTTCTTACTAAACCTAACCAAACAATCTCTCTTCTCTTTAATAACCTTTCTTTCCTTTTTTCCCCTCTAAACCTTACCAAAGCTTTCTTTTTTTAATCTTTAAGTTCTCTCACTCTATTCTTTCAATCTTTTTCCTTAAACAATCAACCAAATGTATCAGAGCACAAACGCACAACATTCCCCCTATTCAAACCTAAAAATAATCCAATTTTTTTTCCAAAATGGTTGACGGCACCAAACCTTGAACCAATAGGAACCGATGGTGGGACATAAGCCCTAAATAGGGCGTGGAAAACTGTCAAAAATACATGGTGATGAATACTATTGAGGTTATACTCCTGGTCTTTGAGGGTTTGACACCCGAGCCATGGCATAACCTGAGCAGACAACGAAGTTCAAGTGCAGAAGGCCCTGGCCATGGAAAGAAGGGATTGGGGGAGCCCCTTCCTCCAAAAAAAAAAAAAAAAAAAAAAAGAGATGCTGAGAAGCTGGAAGTGGACACCCCAATGCTTCAACTTGAGCCGAGGGCAACTGAGAAAGAGCTGGGGAGGCAGCAGATCCACCCCTGCCACTGGAGCGAGAGGATGTGTATGTAGGGCACATGTGCGGACCCACTCACACTGCTGACTAAAATCTCCAATCAAGACTGCACAGAAGCATGCACATCCTGCAGAAGAGCACCCACAGGGACAATAAATTGAAGAAGAATTGATCGTAACAAAGAAGAGGGCCATGGGGGCGGGGGCGTGACCCAGGCGATGACCATTATGTTTATCTTTCTATTAGGGAGGCAATGTGATCTAGTGAATAGGGTACTGGACTGGGTGTCTCTTTCCAGCTTTGCCATTGAATAGCTGTGCAAACTTGGGTAAATCATTTTAGCTCTCTATGCCTCAGTTTCCACATCTGTAAAATAGGAATAATGATACCTTCCTTTGTTGAGTACCTTCAGAGGAAAAGTTAAATATTTTTAGTGTTTTATTGTTGTCAATAATGTTGGCAGAACTAAGCAAGGAGTACATGGTGACTTTAAGGAAGAGAGTGGGCTCCTACAGGAAGAAGAGAGCAGAAAGAGCAGGAAACAGTAGCTGGAAAAGAAAGGGGATCAGTCCCAACTCTTGTAAATACTCAAAACACTTGTACGTCCTTTGCATCATTAACAGCTTTATATATATGTAGTGTGTATGTATGTATGTATATGTAAAGCTGTTAATGATGCAAAGGACATACAAGCATTTTGAGTATTTATATATATACACACACCATTCTTGAAGGATTTGTCTGACAAAGCATCAGTGTACACATGAATCTATTTACCTTGTGACTGATACTGTTGGATGGTCTTTTCCTCAGTTTTCCTTAGTGTAGCCAAGTCCGTGTGTTCTTGGAGCAAGGTTCCAAAAGGGGGAGAGATTTACTAAAGTAAATATGTTCATGTGTTCCAATTCCTGACCAGTAGTATGTGATCAGGGAGATGAAGCATATTCAAGTATTGGGCAAACTATCAAGCACTATCTTGTTTTCAGTGCCCTAATACACAAACCCCAAATGATGCTGGCAATACATTGAAGAAGATTCAGTCTCTTCCTTGCTATGGCTGCCATTTTTATCACTTGTGGTCCAAACCTTAGTTCTGTGCATCCCAGGTTCCTCTCAGTGGCAATGCCTTCTCCAGCCAATGTCAATTTCAGACTGTAGTTGCATCTCTTACAGTTTGTGGTAAGGTAGATGGACTTTGTTTTTGCTAGATTCAGCTGGAATTTGTTTCTTTGCCCATCTAATTACAATTCCCAAGGCCTCATTCAATTAATTCTTCAATACATCTGTTTCATGACCTGTGATATGCAGCACAGTATCATCTGCATGTGTGCATACAAATGATTTCAAGTGGCCTAACAGCGTGGAGGAGTTCAGCCAGAAAAGAAGAGGACTTAAAACTGAGCACTGAGGAACTTCTATCCTGAGTGGCCTAATCTTCAAAAAAGTACCCCTTACTCTTACTGTTATTTTCCTGTACTATAGGCAATCTCTCATCCAGAGGCACATTTTGCCACAGACTTTCACTAAGAGCTTATCATGTCAAACTCTGTTGAATACCACACTGAGATCCCAAATGACTCCCATTGATGACTGTGGTGGCTTTTGTTGGAATCCATCAATAATAGGCTGACTGAAGGCAATCAGTAGGTCTGTGGTTGAGTGCAAGGGCCTGTAAGCCATTTGGGTAAGTTCTATCTTTCCTTCTTTTAGAACCCACCATAGAAGACTTGATTGTACAATTCCTTCCAATATCTTACAAAGGTGACGAGTTAAAGATACAGGCCAATAGCTGCTCAGCGAAGAGGAATCTGTGCCTGTCTTACGAAGACAAACAATAACTGCTTACTTCCACCATTTAGATATCTCCCTTTTGTCTACAATTAGTTTATGATGTTCAATAACCTGGTTTTAGCCCGCTTGCCCAAGTGCTTTATCATATGGCCGTAGGTAAGGTCCAGTCCAGGGGTTGCTTGGTTTGAGCTTCTCTATTGCATTGTCTAACTCATAATACAAATAATAATAATCAATTTTAACTTGTTTGATGTGTTGGGCACAGAGGTCGTCAGCATACATTACATGGGAATTCCCAGTCATCTAAATATAAAAATGTGCATACAGATACTGCTGAGTATCCTGGTCTCAGAAATATCTTTTTAATATGCGATAATGTGTAGGAACTCCAGTCAGGCACCATTGTGCTAGGTATTGTACAAACATAGAACAAAATGATGGTGCCTTCCCCAAAGAACTTACAATCTAAATAGAACAAATATCTGCATCTTTACTACCAATACTGTATATTTTTGCAGAGGTTCAGTGTAATCATAATATAGCTCTTTGTTATATAAATACATGTCAATGGGCTGAGTATCATTTAACATTAAGGCTCACCTGGAACCACTAGCTCTCTTCCTTGTTTTAATATGTTGCCTGTAATAGCTTGTTGCCTGCCTTTTAAGGCAGACTACAAGCTGAGCATGATCCTGGTACTGGTTACATCCAGAACAGGGGGATTCTGGGAGTTGTAGTTCCCAGGCCACATGCGAGCTATAGACCTATAAGTCAGGCATAATGGGAAGGGAAACTATAAAGACAGGTCTGTTTCTGCTGTGTGAGGGGGATCACTAGGGAGGGAGAAAGACTTGCTCTTGGCTGTGTGTTGTGATAAGCCAGGAAGGAGCTGGCTGTGGGCCATCTACTGAAGGGAAAACTGGGAAATGGGCAAGTGCTCTGAGTTTTGTCAACTTTGGAAGAAGCCTGTGAAAAGGGCCTAGAAGAAGGCCCAAGATGTGCACACACATAAGGAAAAGAAATGCCTAGGAGGGAGAAAACTGTGTGGTCTTTGAGTACTGAGCCTTGCTGGGGATAGCAACTGGAGGGTTTCCTGGAATACCCTGAAGCAGGGCAAAGTGTATTGGGGTAGCTTGGTGTCAGACCACACAACTGTTCCACTGTGCTGGAGTCATAGAAAGGAGTAGGTGAGCTCTACATTGGCTTTGGTGGAGAGAGAGAGTATTACTGCTGTATCCTGGAGAGAGAAGAAGGCTGATATACCCTTGACAGAGGACTGTGACTCAGTGTGAGGATGCACAGAGCTTTGGAGGGAAGCGGTGGCCCAGAGTGAGGAACTGGGTGGAGGATTGCTGAGGGGGCAGCTCTTGTACTATGGGGCTCTTAAAACCCTGGAACATGTGGGTTGGTTTGACCATAAGGCTAGATTATCCTACTAGAGAGGGAAACTGAGGTGTGGCTGCCTTACCCTGACAGAATGGTAGGTTGTGGCTATATTGTTGTCAAGGCTGATTCCCCACTCTGGCACTTTGAGTGCAGAAGGTGGGGGCCCACAAGGATTCTAAAAATTAATACTGGCCACTCCAGGCTTGTATTAAACTCCCAAGGTTACAGCTTTTCTCTAACCTTGGATCGGTAGATGTTGCCACCACCCAAGTGCAAAAACCCCTTTGAGAAACCAAGAAGGTGTGGAGTACGCTCAAGCCCTTTCACCCCAGCTCCGGGGAAGAGCTGAGAAAGAAAACAAAAGGAAATCAGCCGTTGCCACCAGCTAATTCAACAACATGTGCACAAACCTCTTAGGACACAAAATCCAATCCTGTTCTTAAAAAAGGTAAATTTTATTTAAAAAAAAAAAAAAGAAAAGAAAATACATTTGAAAACTCAGGCTATTGCTAGATTTAAAAAACCCACTTACAAGAATTAAACATCGAGAATAACCTTCTTGAGCTCAAGCTTAAAGGTTACAAGCAAAACAAAAGCATTTGGGGTTAGCATAGAGGAGTCCACAAGCCATAAAGAAATAAACAGAGATAAACCTAATTGCATCTTCTTAGACATTTCCTGATCTACTTACATATCTGGGGTTTTAAATGAGTAGTTTCTAGGTATGATCTGATGATTTTTCATACCTGGTCCAAAGCTTCTTACAGCATCGCTGATCTGTCCCTTCTTCTTCCCGAGAACAGAGACAGACAAAGGGGAAGTTTCCCCCCCAATTTTAGAAAGTTCTAGCCTTCCCATTGGCTCTTTTGCTCAAGTGCCCACTCCCTTCCTTTTACCTACGCAGGGAGACTTTTTAACCCTTTACAGGTAAAGCAAGTAGAGAACAACTACTAAGGGATTTTATAGCTAACTGGGTGGCTGGCTGTCCATAAAAGGGAGCTCTCCCCCCCACCCCACTTCATTTATCACAATTATAATGGCAGTTTGGTTTGCTTTTGGTTAAGGCCTGTTGTTTTTCTCCCTTGGAGCCCTGCCTCATTGCATATTCCTTTTAGATCAACCTATGAACACTGAATTAAAAATTCTACTCAGGTTTCTTAAGCACTGTTCACAGAGCAATCTGGTCATTGAGAGATTGGTACTTGAGACAGACACTTATTGTTAAAGAGCAGTAGGCATGCATGTGCTCTATTATTTGAACCCTTATAACTCAGTTAAAGCAAACTATGTATATGGGGTATACATCCAAATCCTGAGCCCACTGTTGAGTGACAACTTCATTGTTACTTAGGCAAACTTCCACTGAAGTCCATGTAATTGTATTGAATTTGGCCAAGAAATTCCTAAATATATATTTATTTGTTGGTAACTTTTTAATTATCTTTTGGATCCCAGCCCAAGAATACTACATACTTTTCCTTTAGCAACAAACATTTCTTCTCTTTTGCCTCAGCTGTACATTTTTCCAATGTACTATGTGTTTCAAAAGCAATTATAGTACCTGTAGTAGTGCAGTGTTTTATAGTAAGTGCTCCTGGTGCTCAGTCTACAGAGCATACTTTGCTTTCATACACTAGTCAATAGTCCTTGACAAATTCTTCCATTAGAGCCAGCTGCTAAGGCAGAAAAGTAACACAAATAGTTCTGTTTTGTACCTTGAGTACATTCAGTTTCTCATTTGTGGGACTAGAAAATAACCATACATCAACACAAGTTGTTTGCCTCCTCCTCCACTAAAATATCAGTGGGTTTAAGGCCTGGTTTTTAGAGCTGTTGAGCTCCGTAGGTCTGCTCAAAGTCAGTAGGAGCTGCAGGCACTCAATATCTGAGTATCAGACCTTACTTTTACATGAGAACGTGCATTAGATATGACAATCATGTGTTGGCATGAGAATGTAAGCAGCTCTGTAGCAAAGCTGCTGACTCACCAGTGCAGCGCCTCCTGCTGGTCAGTCCGGGAACTAACTTATCTAGCTCAGGAGCACCCTCTTCTGGCTGGTTTCTCCCTGCTCTTACCTGCCCCTCTAAAGTACCTTTCTTTCCACCCTGTGTAGGCCTCATGTACCTCACGGACTACAGTGCCCCTTACCTTGGGGTGTTGCTCCTCACCCAGGGAACCCCATTCCCCAGAGCCCACCTCACCTCAGTGACCCATTGCCAGTCTTCATCTAGCCCTGTCCCTCTGGGCAAACTGCAGTCTGAAGTAGCCACTCATCATTGGCTAAGGGGTTAAACCTGCTGCCTTTCCCTGCAGCCCCAGTACCTCCTTAGGCCTTCCTGTCAGGCCTCAGCCTAGGAGGTCACCAGGTCTGAGCTCCCCAGCTCAGCCTGCCCCTTCCCCAGCCCTGTTCTGTTGAAGGTACCCTGTACTCCCAGGCAGCCCGATCCTTCCCATCCCAAGGCTGGAGTGAGACTCTCTGTCTCCTAGCTCACAGCCCTTTTTATACCAGCCCTACCGGGCCTGGATTGGCTGCTACCTGCCTTTGCCTGATTGGCTCCTCGGGGCAGCCCTTTCCCAGAGCTGGTTTTAACCCCTTTCTCCCTGAAGTAGGGTGCTCTTGCCCCGCTAAATCCCCCCGCCCCCGCTCAAGATCACCACCCCTGGGGGTAAGAGGGTCTCCTCGCCTGGGCTAGTCCCACATGCGCCTCCAGAGCGGCTCGTTTCTTTTCCAACTCCTCCAGCTGCTTACGCAGATGGGTCTCCTTCTCTACGATGGCCGCATACTCTTTAGCGAGGTCCATGGCGTATGCCTCAGGCTCGCGGCGGGCCTGCTCTGCAGCCTTCAGCCATGCACGCAGGCCAGAGTCCCCCGGGCCCTCTTCCTTCAGGGTCTGGGTCCCTACTGCAACCTGCTCCATGAGTCTGGGTCCCGGCCTCTTGCTGGGCCCACTCTGTCCCAGTCTCCTTTTTTGCCATCCCCTGTTGGTGGCTCTCGGGCAGGTCTACTGCCATTACTGCAGCATCAACCCTGCCAGCCTTCGACCCCCCTGGGGTCCTTAGGTATCTTCCCCTGTACCCCTCAGCCCTTGAGGGGGCAGTGCCTCTTAATATAGCCCCTCCCCTGGCACAAGAAGCAAACTCCTTGCCTCCTCCTGGCCTCGGGCCTTTCCAACTCCTTCCTGGGCCTAGCCCTCCCTGGGCTGCCCTGGGCTGTGCTCCCTGGGTCTGGGCAATCCCTCCATAGGTGCCCTCACTGCCCACAGGTCCAATATGTCCATCCCCTCTTGGGTTTCTTCACCCAACGGGCCTTCCCAGGGTCTTGTCCCTTCCCTTGTTCTGGGTGAGGCTCCTTGCCCCCAACCCAGTAGGGACAGTCCCCTCTCAAATGTCCCTGCCTGCCACAGGCATAACAAGCCCTGTAGTCTACCCCAGGACTCCTGGCCCTTTTATGCTTAAACAAAGCACACGAGATCTTTTATAGAGGAGAAGGCAACACGCCGCATTTATTGAGAATACAGCAGTTAGCATATGCTTCTCAGTCACACACACACACCATTCACAAAGTCCCGCCAGTCGATGTTTATAGTTACCAGTCCAGAGTCTTGATCAATCTAGTGGCCAGCCAGATTGGTCACAGAGGGGAGCCGGGCTCTGTCGGTCGCAAGCCGATGCTCCTGGAGTAGTGGCAAGATGAACCCAAAGCCCCATGGCAAAGCACCCTGTTCTTATAGTCCTTTTTCTCAGTTGAAGTCTATGGATATTGCTGTGTCACTTTATGACCGGTTACTCCTTAATTAGTATTCTCTTTTGATGTTAACATTCCAAAACACCTCTGAGAGGGTCAACCTGTCCCAGATTTGATTTAATCAATTGTCTTTAGGGGTGCCAGCCTCAACCTCGGGATCGTCAATCTGCCCATCCTCAATCATGGATGCGCGTTGAGGGTTCTCTTGCGTCAATAAGTCTCGATAAGTGTCTTCGCTCCTCCTTTCTTGACCATCTGGTTTAACAATGGCCTTCACACCTTATCTTTTCCTGATGCATGCATTCCTCATTCACTCAGTCTTTTACAGAGACCTTTGAGAATACAAACAGCAGTATTTTATATCGAGTGAAAAGACATTGTAAATTAAACCTTGCTAAATTTTATAACCAAAACAATTCACATTGAGGCCCAGGCCTTCAACGTTCCTCTAATCTACTTAACATAGACACAATACAGGATCCTGTCTCTTACTAACTAAACCCTAAAACAAAAAACTAAAAGGGTCCAATTTGTAATGCATATGGGAAACGTAATCCCATAGTCCCAGAGGGTCATTCCTTTCTGCTATTCAAAAAGAGTGGCTGGCAGGATGAAATCAAATCATACATTAATTCTCATAGTACAATTATAAAATCCTGCTCCTTCATATCCCCTTTAGACCCTTCAAGAACAATTCTTGAGTGGGTCATATCTTATATCATTGTTTCATAGCCACATATTGAGAGGCAATTTGAGCTTGCGGTTGCAATTTAACAAACATTCTTTTTGTCCAACAGCACATACAGAACATCACAATTAGGCAAGTACAGGATAGTACCAATACAATTAACAATGGATGAAGCATAATTGACAATATGCCTTTGAAAGTGGGCGAACAGGCTGTAAAAACATCATACCAATAATATGCAGTGAGTTCCCTTTCAGAGTCAGCAATTTTAATCATACCTCCATTTGTATGTGTTATTTGGAGATCTCGCTTTCCTACATCTTTTTGAGTTTTTTGCAAAAACTGCGTTACTTTGGCTCCTAAAAGCAGATGATCAGCTAACTCTTGCCAATCTAAACTGAGAGATCTGGAGAAATTCGCTAAGGGGGCAATCATAGTACTTTGGACTTTCTCCAGCTTGGGAAGGTAATAAGTGTGATTCTTAGTGTATAAAATGCTTACATTGCATCTACACTCATCCACTGGTGGCCGGCTAATACTATAATCCTCCCAAAATATTGTTTCCCAGGACACAACACATACACATTGTCCATTATATACCACACGAGTTAAATTTTCTAGTTCATCCCAGACACATGTGCCTAGCGATGTGTCCCTACTGCATGGTTCCATGGTGGCAGGCAGGGAGAGGCATACCCATTTGCGAGGGTCCCACTCTGTACACTGTCGTGTGTCCAATAATCTTTTTTCTTTCCCGGCCCACTGACCCATAATGCTAGGTAACCAGAAAGATCCCATGGCCAATTTTGGTAGTGGACTGACTTTCCATAGCTCTGCCTCCACAGATTGTTGACGGGCAATTTTGACAATATTTTTTCCCAGTAATAGTCCAGGCTTAGCCATGCTAGAGACTTACTGTATCCATTCATGCTTATATGCATCAAACAAAGATCTTTTCCATTGTTTTAAAAGGTGTTCCAATACTTTAACATTTCCTGATATTATCCAGAACATTTCATGTTCGAGTGATGCTAAACTGAGAATCTGCATGTCAGTGCATCCCATGGCTAAGGCAGTTTTATTTCCCAATTCCAGCTGTTCCTGTGATGTTCATAAGGTGAACCTTAAGTCCCACTTCCCCATCCCAGGCATAAATATTGGTATTTCCTAGTGGCCTCAGGATTTGTTTTGTATCTTTATCGTACCATTCTAAGAGGATTCCTGGTTCCCTGACGGGGATCCACGATTGATTAGTTAGGAGGAAATTATCTTTGACCAGGGAAGAGATTGCGGTGTGCTCCCCCAAGATATTTTTAAATATCTGGGACATACAGGCCCCCATGAACAGGGACTGCCAAACCTGATGTTTCATGGATTTGGAGGGTAGTAGTGGTAGAGCAGCGTCTTATGTTCCGAATCCCAGGAGTCCTTTCTTGTAAAAAGTCCAAGACATTATTATTCATGCAAAAGTTCAATATGGTATACCAATGGGCTGAGGTAGTCCACTATGGAATAGGGTCCTGTCCATTGTAATTCCAGCGAGTGGCCCCTTTTTCCCAATTTGAGATACATGACTTGATCCCCTGTTTCCCATAGGGCTGTTTCGGTATGCTTTTGTGCATGGATTTTTTTATTCATTTGTTCGATAGCTTGATTGACCCTATATTGAAGAGTGGTTTTATCTTCTTGCAGTTGTTTAAGCCACTGCAAATATTCATGCTGTGTTACATTAGGGGTCTCTCCCTGATCTTGTATTAGGTGGCTAGGGTCAATCATAAGGTGCATTGAGTGTCTAAACATGACTTGAAAAGACTGGATTTTGGTTTTCAGCCTGTCGCTGCTGCAGATAGCTGCTAGAATCAGAGGCAGCTTGTCTGGCCAATCCTTTCCAGTATGGCTTACTACTTTCCGTAATGCTTCCTTAATGGTGCGGTTCATGTGCTCTACCTGACCTAAGGATTGTGGGCGGTATGATATATGGAATTTTTGTTTAATTTCTTATGCTTGTAACATTGATGTATAAACTTCTCCCACAAATGCCCCCCCATTTTATCGGAATCTATTATTTCAGGGGTATCATATCTACATACCACCTCATTAAAAACTTCTTAACTATCACCTTGGTGCTATTAGTTTTAGTGGGAAATGCTTCTACCCATCCTGAAAAAGAATAAATTATTATTAACTAGTATTGAAAGCCGCCTTCACTTCTTGGCAACTTGTCAATAAAATCAATCTGAAGACTATGCCAGGGTCCGAGCCTCCGTTGGTGCATCATTGGGTCGTGCTTTAACCTGTGCACACCGAATGCAATTCCTTACCCATGTTCTAACATCATCTTCCATGTTTTTCCATTCGGCAACTTGTTTTACCCTATTCACGGTTCCTTTTACTCCCTCATGCATGAAATGATGGGATACATTAATCAGCTCTTGCCCTTCCACTTTTCCTGGAGTGTGGTGATTTACAGCAGAATCCATTGGCTCAGGGGCCTCGGTGGGGGTGCCTTTAGCTTGGCTTCTAGTTACAATTGCTATACTATGTTGCCAGGCTATTGTATCTACCCGACTGTTCCAAATGGCTTCCTTGCCTGTTCCCTTTTTGTGGGCTTTTACGTGCCTGATTTTCAATATTTTGTAATAGTGTGGCAGCCAAGGCCATGTTGTTAGCTGCCAAATGAATAACAAAAGGCTGTGATTCATCAGGGAAACGCAGGACTGGGGCTCTGAGAGCCTTCTGTTTTAGCAGGGTTAAAGCGTAGTCCTGCTCTTTTCCCCATTCCCATTTTGTCTTTTTCTTTAGCAGTTTCCACAATGGGTGAGTTATTTCAGCATATTTATAAATGTGTGAGCTAAGAAAATTGAATCTTCCTAGCAGTACTCTTAAAGAGTGGGCCTCAGTATGGGCCGGCATTTCTACCAGTGCCCTTACCTTCCTCTGATCTACCTGTCCCCCTTCTTGTCCAATGACTATGCCCAGGTGTGTAACCTGAGGTAGCACCAACTGAACCTTGTCTAAGGCTACTTTGAACACCGTTTCCTGAATTAGTGCCAAAATGTCTTCTGTTAATGTTTGAGTTTGTGCCTCAGTTTCCCCTTTTTATACAGCAGATCAAGTTTATAAGGTTTTTGCATTTCTTTTACCCCTTCTACAATATACACTGCACATGTTCTGGGGAAAATGCACATTCCTTTCATAGTTTATCTTCTATAACATTAGCCATATCAATTTTTACATAAGGTGTAAATATTTCTTTTGTGCTCAGAGTTTTTATGTACTCTTAGAAAAGCGACAGTTTAATTACACAGAGCCACCTTAAGGCTCAGTGTGGGGCACTGTCTTTCTCTCTTTTACTACATCTCTTATCTGCTATTTTGTTACCAAAACACAAATCCAGAATCTTTTCCCATTCTCCTGGTTTTGACTGCCCTGCTGCAGCCACAACTTTGAACTCTGTCTTTATTTAAAAACATGGGGAAAGATGGGAGTTGCCTTACCAAGTGGGGGGTTTGGCCAATGTACATGGCAGAGGGGCATTGCTGGCACATGATGGCATATATCACATTGGTAGATGTGCCAGCAATGCCCCTCTGCCATGTACATTGGCCAAACCGGACAGTCTCTATGCAAAAGAATAAATGGACACAAATCTGACATCAGGAATTATAACATTCAAAAACCAACACTTCAATCTCCCTGGACACTCAATAACAGACTTAAAAGTGGCAATTCTTCAACAAAAAAACTTCAAAAACAGACTCCAACGAGAAACTGTGACCTGGAATTAATTTGCAAACTGGACACCATCAAATTAGGCCTGAATAAATGCTGGGAGTGGATGCGTCATGTGGTGGGGCGGCTGCCCCACCCCCATGCGAGAGGAGGCTAGAGTAGGCCAGAGCGGCTGCACAGGCCGGCAGCCAATTAGAGAAGGGCCTACTGAGAGCCAATCAGGGCTGAGATTAGAGCCAGCCGATCAGGGCTAGGCTAGGCCCTATATAAAGGCTGCCTAGGAGAGGAGCAGGCAGTCTCTCCCAGGCCTTCAAAGGGTGAAGGTCTGTCTCCTGTGTGAGGAGACTAGCACCTGGAACAGCACAGTGCTGGGCAGGCTCAGGGGAGCTGAAGGGAACTGCAGCCCGCTACCTGCCAGGCTGAAGGGGGCCAAAGGGGAAGTGGCCCAGGGAGAGAGACGCACAAGGGGCGAGAAGGAGGGCAGGAAGGCTGCTGCCAAAGGGTCCCTGGGTCGGGACCCAGTGTGGAGGGTGGGCCTGGGTCCCCCCCCTTGCACTGACACCCAGCCATTGGATGTGGCAGTAGCGGACTGCACCAGACACCAGACACATGGGGGTTAGACTTTGGGGTGTGGTTGACCACTGTGGCTGAGGTGCAAAGAAAGACTGCTGTTAACCCCCCCGCCCCGGAAGGGGGTGAGGATGGACTAGGGGGCACTGCTGGAGAGCAGTGTCCTGAAGAGGATGCCATCGAACGGGGAACAACGTGGGTCCAGACACCAGGGAGGAACAGACAATGGACGGGACACCACCAGCA
>NW_020664439.1:7099126-7108404 GCF_002925995.2 Terrapene triunguis
GGTGTTTTAAAGTAAGAAAATAAAATATAAAGTTCCTACAGCCCTGTTAACTCTAGGCACATCTGGGCATTTTGGCATATACTTAAAAACATAGGGTGAGCTCTTCATGTGGTGACCTGGCTAAATCCCTTCCAAGACAGCTTCAGCAACATGCCTGCAACTTGGTTCCAGCTTTCTCAAATAGGATAAAACCATTTTTAACTCAACCATTCCATTTCCTTGTGTACATGAAACTTAACTGTTTTTTTTTTTTTGCTTAGGCTCAACATCTGGATGTGTACAGTGCTCTGACCCCATACTTTCTCATGTGAAATAAAGTTGGTTTACTATTGTATTTGCTATTCAGAAAGTTTTGATTGTCTTGGCTTGTTTGACTTTGCATTGTGGAGTCTTAAAGTTATAGCTTTTCTAACCCCTTTTGGTTAGAGCTTGTGTTGACTTGCTGATTGAAAACAAATATATAAAGAAAGAACACTCACTCTCACCTCAGTCTAGTTGTGGGGGCGAAAATAAAGCTCAGCCATAAAAGCTGTCCAAGGTTTCTAGCTCAGAAACAGGTCTTTGGGAAAAGAAATTGCAAAACTTCTAGGGAACTGGAGATGCTTTAGGACTGTTTTGTATTAACATGCCCCAGTTTGTGATGGGGAGGGAGGAATGAAGGGATTGATGTGAGTCAGCATGAGTTAGATGGCGCTAGAGCACAATGGTATATGCCAAGAGTCACTTTGGTGTAGGAGCATAATTATTGTATTCATTCCTAACCTGGTGCTGCTGGTTTCTCCTCACTACATGATATAATCTTTGACAAGTGTGCAGGGCCGGTGTAAGGATATTTTGTGGCCTAGGCGAAACTTCCACCTTGCGCTTCCCCCCCCCCACACACAACCTCCTAAAACTAGTAAACTTAGCATTATAAACAGCCTGTCAGAACGGGTAGGGGCTTTGTAATGTTTCTTGTTTACCTTTAAGGTGTTTCAATTGTTTGCCATTGCCTCTGATGGTGTCCCATTCAAAGTCTTACTATTGGGCGAAGCTAAACAATTGAGCCTTGCATTGCATCACCAGCTAGGTTAGGCAGGGTGACAAATCCCCCTTGCCCCAAAGGGCCATTATCCCCTCGTGACTAATTTCTACTCCAAGTCTGTAAAGCAGACTTTTAAGGTAAATACTTTATTCCTTCAATATTACCCGTGCACACATCTCACAAAGATTCTCACTCTTGACAAGTTACCAGCCTTGTGTAGATCCCTTCCACGTTCCTCTTTATGGGTAAGTGCCCAGTAAGACATGTGTGGGGTGCAGTGAGTTTGTCAGGCCTGTGGTGACAGCTGTTTGTGAAGATCAGGGGGCCCTTTGCCAAGGGGTGCTGATGTCACAGTGAGCTTGGGGTGGCTGACAGTATGGGGCAGGGCACTGAGGCTGGTGGGGCAGGTAACACTCACTGGACTGGGGGGCAGGTGGTGCCGGGATGGGGCAGGGGCAGGTACCTGTCAGTCTCCAGCGCTCGGGCCGCGCCAGCAGCCTCTTCACCTCGGAGTCTCCCCTGCTTGCCCGGGAGCCGCTCCTCCTCTCAAGCTCCCTGGCCGCTGCCACTGTGGCCGCCCGGGAGGACACGGACGGGGGGTGCCACCGCGGAGGAGACGCAAGGGGTTGGGCTT
This sequence comes from Terrapene triunguis, assembly GCF_002925995.2. Taxonomy (NCBI): domain Eukaryota; kingdom Metazoa; phylum Chordata; order Testudines; family Emydidae; genus Terrapene; species Terrapene triunguis. The sequence goes on from NW_020664439.1 coordinate 7,100,785, forward strand.
GGCTGGGGCCCTGCACCTGCCGGCCGAGAGCAGCAGGAACCAGGCGCTGCTCGGGGGGAGCCCAGGGCGGTGGCAGCCTCCGCAGCAGCAGGGGCAGGCGGGGAGCATAGCTGGCCATGGGGCAGGAGAGGCTGCACTGCTGCTGCTGTTTCCCGCCTACAGCCATCCTTCTCCTATGCCCAGGAGCCACAGAACCCGAGCGCAGTGAGGGAAGAGCCGGGGGGCGCGCCTGCCCGGGCTGCGGCCCGGCACCCCCCCGGGGGCTCCTGCAGCAGATGCATGCAGGCAGCAGCCCCTGTGCGCCCCCTGGCTCCCCCCTCGCTGTGCTTGGGCTCTCCGGCTCCCGGGAGTGTGAGCTGCCGCCATCCCTCCTGGAGCAGGCTCAGGGCCCCGCATCCCGGCGGCGGCTCACATGCCCGGGAGCCGCAGAACCCGAGCGCGGCGAGAGGGAAGCCCGGGGGCGCATGGGGGCCGGCACCCGCATGCATCTGCTGCAGCCTGCAGGAGCCCCCAGAGAGGGGGCGCTGGGCCGCAGCCTGGGCAGGAGGGGCGGGGGGGCGCGGCTGCTCCCCACTAGCGGCGCTGCCGTCTTCACAGGGCTGCTGCCCCCCCGTGCCGCGCCAGCTCCTCCATGGCTGGGGCTCGCCGCCCCCGCAAGCCGACGCTCTGGCTCTCCGGTGCCTCCGGAAGGCGGCTCCTCCCTGCCGAGCCAGGGCACCGCTTTTTGGCGCCCCCAACCACTTGGCGCCCTAGGCGACCGCCTAGTTCGCCTAGTGGTTGCACCGGCTCTGCAAGTGTGGCTGCTTTGCCTCTCATACATTATACCTGCCAGCTGTTCTGGCTCAATTGGGAATCCCTGGATTTATAACCCCCATCCTAGGTGTTTAAAGTTTTGGTCACGTTATGGTCGCTTGCTACCTCTGTTTAAACCAGGGGTCGGCAACCTACAGCACGCAAGCCGATTTTGAGTGGCACGCTGCTGCCTGCCGCGGTCCCGGCCCCAGCCCCACTCAGCCCCCCCCGCCCACCGCTCTCCCCTGCAGGGGCAGGAGGCAGAAGCTTGGTTCTGTGGCAGCCAAGCTTCCTTCCTCCCCCGCTTCTTCCCCCAGTGTGGTGCTTTCTGGCCCCTCCTCCTCCCTCTCCCTGCCGCCAATCAGCTGATGGCCCTTGCAAGGGGGAGGGGGAGGAGTGGCAGCATGCTCCCTGCTCCGTAGAGGAAGCAAAGAAGAGGTAGGGTCGGGGCCTTGGGAAAGGGGGTGGAACAGGGCACCCCAGCCCTCTGCCCTGACCCCTGAACTCCCCCCCACACACCCAGCCTTCTGCCCTGCACCCCCACATACCCCCAGCCCTCTGCCCTGAACCCCCCCAAACCCAGCCTTCTGCCCTGCACCTCCACACCCCCCAGCCTTCTGCCCTGCACCCCTGAACTGCCCCCCCACACAGCCCTCTGCCCTGACCCCCCCCACACTCAGCCTTCTGCCCTGCACCCCCCACACCCCCACCCCTCTGCCCTGACACCTGAACCTCCCCATGCCCCCCCAGCCCTCCGCCCTGCCCCCTGAACCCCCCTCACACCCAGCCTTCTGCCCTGCACCCCCCCAGCCCTCTGCCCTGACCCCTGAACCCCCCCAAGGTCTGGGGTCCCAGCTGCCGGCCCCTTGCCAGCTGGCGTCCCGGCCGCAGGCCCCGCTCAGCCCGCTGCTGGCCTAGGTGAACAGAACCCCAGGCTGGCAGCGAGCTGAGCAGGCTGGCGGCATAAGATCAGCATTTTAATTTAATTTTAAATGAAGTTTCTTAAACATTTTGAAAACCTTGTTTACTTTACATACAACAATAGTTTACTTCTATAAGATAGACTTATATAGAGAGACCTTCTAAAAAACGTTAAAATGTATTACCGGCACGCGAAACCTTAAATTAAAGTGAATAAATGAAGACTCGGCACACCACTTCTGAAAGGTTGCCTACCCCTGGTTTAAACAAACACCATGTGGGATAGTTGTGCATCCTGTCTTCTTGTCTTAATGACCTGTCTTGAGGAGGCTCTGCTCTTGCCATCTGCACAGTGAAGAGACACCGACCAGTTTTGCAGACTTGGGTTTGTTTTATTTGGATCTGCTAATCCTGCAGTCCTTACTAAGGTAAAGATCTAGTTTCATTAAGAACCAAAAGGCTGGGGGCAGTTACATTCTTTTCATTTGACTCTGGATGATTTGACTCTTTCTACTTCTTTATGATCCTTTGCGTAATCCAGCTCCTGAGAAGTCAGTGCTTTCAGGGAAACCTTTACTCTTCTCCAGTATATTGCAACTCACTGACACGGATTTTGTAAACAATAGATGGGTTCCTCCTGCCTCCCCTTCAGGAGGTGCTATCTGTAACTGCAATCAGAGACAATGTAATCCTCTTAGGTTGCTGAGTGTATAATGTGAATAATTCAGCACCAGAGTGACATCAGGTTACTGTCTATCAGTTACTGCTACTGCAACCTGCATAATATCTTCTTTTTAATTGCTTTCTAAAACCACAAACAGGAAATATCAATGCATAATGAATTGCGTGCTTAGGTAGCTTTGTCCAACACCATGTGGCCCTGCTAAGAGGCAACATCATAGTTCAGAGCTTTTCCCCTTTGCCAACAAACTATACACAAATTAACTTGGCAAAATCAATACTCACACTTGCTTTTATTCTGGCTGCCCATAGACCCATCCACAACCCCTGTGCACAGATTTCTGCTGTCAGAAGTAAGCATCACCTGATTAAGGGGAAGTGTATGCATCCATGGATGCAGATGAACTACATGCCATAGCTGGCAGTACATATGCCCCAAATGCCTCTGCAGCAACAGGGAAAGTATGGGGTGTGGCAGGACAATGAACAATAATACTAGTACATTGCTATAACCTGTAATGTGACCATTCAGTGTCTCAGTTTAGGCTTACAAACCTCTTAATAGTTCAAGACTTTTTTTTATCAGAGGGGTAGCCATGTTAGTCTGTATCCACAAAAACAACGAGGAATCTTGTAGCACCTTAAAGACTAATAGATTTATTTGGGCATAAGTTTTCGCGGGTAAAAAACCCACTTCTCCAGATGCATGGAGACATCTCCATGCATCTGAAGAAGTGGGTTTTTTACCCACGAAAGCTTTTTCAAGACTTTTTTAAAACTCGTAACTGTTGTGTCATTTTCTTTGGGCAGCACAGAAGGAGGGGAATTTGAAAGATGAAAAGGTAGTGGTGGCCTGGAGATAGGAGACCATTCCATGTATGGGTGAGTGGGAATGCATGGTGTAATTGTGGAAGAAGCAGGTAATTGCATTATTGAGGCTGGTGTCATTGGTAGCATGGTGAGTGATGCCATAGGAGAGACTAGAGCTAATGAACAGTGAAATTGTGCAGAGCCATCTATTAACTGTGTGTCATATCTCAGCCTTCCTCCTATGAAAAGAGATATGGCTCAGAGTTACTAAAACACAGAGATTTAAGCACAAAAGAGTTTGGAAAAATACTCAGTTAAGGATCTCATTCTGACCTTGATCTTTTCATAGCAGATCTGCAACACAGTTAGGGATAAGCAAAAGCACTTCTGTCAGAAGAACTGCACAAACTCAACCTTTCAATCATCCCATTTTTAAAGTTTCGATTGGTTGTTAACGCTTCCCCTTCACTCTTGGCAGTGGGATGTCATAGGTTCTGTACCTCTTTTCTAGCACTTCTCTAATAGAGGAGACCCATGCTATAGAACAAGTCAAATTCTGCCCCCAGCAAAATGCAGATTTCAAAAGAATTGCATAGGCCTGAGTGAGAGCATTATTTTGGTCATGTGCCAAGGATCTCGTGTTCCAGAGTTGAAGTTTTTGTGACAACAGTTGCTCCATTAGCAGCTTGTTTGGAGGCTAATTTATATATTGTTTAGGAAATATATTTATGCAGATAATCATAATATTTACTTGCGCTTGTATCAGTCTTGATAGAGGAAGAGATATCCTAGAGGAAGAGCAGCTTTGTCCTCTTTCTCCGCTTCTGGAGAGAGAGTAGCATGAGCCACACTTTATGATGCTATGTCTAGGCTATATTTTGCTCTTGGGTGCCTGTTGTGCATCCCACTTCCACAGTTTCTGCCACACCGTGAACCGTCAGTTCCAAGGTCAGCCAAAATAGCCAGCACTGCGGGCAGAGAGGGGAGCCAGAAAAGCTCCCCAAAAGGGGCTGTCCACACTAAACCAACAAGCGAAGGAAAATTATTGGCTGCAGCCTGATTACAAAATACTGTTAAAGTACACTTCAAAATAGAATCACGTTGCAATCAAGTTAGAGGACAACGGTGCTGTAACGTTTCCCTGACATGGTTGTATTTGTCATATACACAAGGTCACTTTCACTGGGGGAAAAGGTGCAGAGTCTTTTTCAAAAAGTCTTCCCGTGGAAGACAGGTGTGGGGGCGTAATGGATTGATCCAAGACTGTTGCTATGGAAGGGGAGGGGGAAACTTTTGTACAACAATAGACACCCGAAATGACCTCATTATCCCTTAGAAAGACCCTATTATAGTACATACTTGCAAGGGAATAATTACATTTATTGTTGGAACAATAAGTAGAATGGCCTGGCGCTTCATATTTAAATACCAGTTCTAATAACCCAGGCATGAGCAAACTACGGCCTGGGGGCTGCATCCGGCCCTTCAGACGTTTGAATCCAGCCCTCTTGCTGGGGAGCGGGGTCCAGGGCTTGCCCCGCTCTGGCGCTCCAGCCAGGGAGCAGTGTCGAGGGCTTGCCCTGCTCCGTGTGGCTCCTGGAAGCAGCGGCATGTCCCCCCTCTGGCTCCTACGTGTAGGGGCAGCCAGGGGATTCCGCACGCTGCCTCTGCCCCAAGTGCGGCCCCCACAGCTCCCATTGGCCAGGAACCACGGCCAATGGGAGCTAAAGGGGCGGTGCCTGCGGATGGGGCAGCGCACAGAGCCGTCTGGCCGTACCTCCGTGTAGGAGCCGGAGGGGGGACCCCGATCCCCTGTGCACCCCTGCCCCAGCCCTGATCCCTCTCCTGCCCTCTGAACCCCTTGGTCCCAGCCCAGAGCACCCTCCTGCATCCCCAGCCCCTCATTCCCAGCCCCACCCCAGAGCCCTCACACTCTCCCGCACCCCAGCCCACAATTCTGTGAGCATTCATGGCCCGCCATACAATTTCCATACCTAGATGTGGTCCTCGGGCCAAAAAGTTTGCCCACCCCGTACTAACCATTTTTGCTGGCAGGGACAATGGCAGCCCATGTCTACACTACCCCTTATGTTGGCAAAACTTTTGTTGCTCAGGGGTGTGAAAAAATAGACCCCTGAGCAACATAAATTTTGCCAGCATAAGTGCTCGTGTGCATAAGTGCTCTGCTGGAGGGAGCCGCTCTCCCGCTGATATAGCTACCACCAATCGTTTAGGTGGTTTTATTGTGTTGACGGAAAAGCTCTCTCCCGTCAGCATAGACGGCTACATGAGCGATCTTACAGTGGCACACCTGTATCTGTGTAGCTCAGCTGCTGTAAGCTTGCTAGTGTAGACATGGCCTTAGTGAAGGTCTTGAATAGTGGAATAGAAGCAGGTCAGATGACTTTCTAGTGCAATACCAGAAAGAAGGTAGGGTGGGGTTTGATCTTTTTGTCAGAGGCTCCTGAGCGTTGTTGGCATGAATGCAACTATTGTTAAGCATAGCTCTACTGTTGATGATGGAGTCTCATTTTAATGTGGATGATTGAGGACTCAGCAAAAACTACAGGTGAAAAGCAAGGTCAGACCAATGCAAGAACTGCAAACACAGTATTGGCAACCCCAAGTGTTCAGAAAGCATGAGTCAGGCTCTCCAAAAATCATGAGACTGGCTTTAAAATCATGAGATTATGATGTAAAAATAATACATTTATTTGCCATCTGCTTTTTGAGCTTTTAGGGTGCACTTGGGTCACACATTTTGAAGTTTTCTCCACAGCCATGAGGGCTAGAAACTTACTTTTTCTTTAAGAATGAAGGCTGAAATCATCACATATCCACTTGACTCCAGGAGCTGGGGCTTTATGGAAAATAATTATTATCATGAGACTCATGACAAAATCATGAGAGTTGGCAACACATTGACTTAAGTGCTACTCCTTTCAGGGAGATGGAGTTGGTGTAGTGGGTGAGTTACATTGGCGGGAGCTCTATTTTAGAGAAGAACTTACAGAGTTAGGTCGATGTAAGTCGCCTTATATTGAACTAACTCTGTAGTGTAGACCAGGGCTTTCATTATCAATAACAATCCAGTTCATAGCATGAGTACACTCCCTGCTCCCCAAGCAGGGAATAGAACAGTGGGTTTTCTGTTCCCTTTCTGTATCTATAGTTGATACAAAAGTCTGAGGGACAATATGAAGAGGGGGCAAAAGTATGAATTTTAAAAAATACACACGGAATTGCACTGAGAGACTATCTTGCCCCCCAACTGAGAACGGCAATTCATAAAAAAGTAGTGCAAGTCTGCTATTTGTTTCAGTACTTTGTACTGAAAGTACTAATTTCAATACTTTGCATATGATCAGAGGTGAAAGTAGAGATAGTGACTTACAGGTAAGGGGCTGGGTTGGGGCCGGCTCTGGCCCCCGGAAGGGGCGGGGCCTCGAGCAGAAGAGGCGGGGATTGGGGGGGAGCCCCAGGCCCTTTAAATTGCCGCCTGCGGAAGCCAGCCGCCCTGGTACGGTGCACCGGCTCTTGCTGGTATGCCGTAAAGGGGCGTACCGGCTTACTTTCACGTCTGCATATGATATAGCGTCTTTCATGCAAGGCTTGGAAGGTATATTTGTAACAAAAGCAATATCAGTCCTCCAATGTCGCCCCCTCCCCCTTGCACCTCGTGTAGTCATTACACTTCTGCAGAGTAAAATGCTGCCATTGTGACACCCACCTGGAGTAAAAGACTGCAAGGGCCAGGGCAGTGTAGAATCCGGAACAGCCAACCCGACCAGTCCAGGTGGAGGGGGGGGGGGGGAATGGGGGGACAGGGGGGGGGGGGGGGTTAATGTGGGGGGACCAGGCAGCAAATGTGAAAAATCTGGATGGGGTGCGGGGTAATAGGAGCCTATATAAGAAAAAGACCCAAAAATCAGGACTGTCCCTATAAAATTGGGACATCTGGTCACCCTAGGTTTATGTTAGAGCTGAAAGGGAAGTTGAGGGAGATCTGTTTCATTCAAGGCTCCTCAGTACACTCCGAGCTCTTATTATCAGATTTTAGTCTCCATCGTCGTCTTTCACGACCCTGGGCTTTCGGACACACACAAAGCCGCGCCTTGTTATTGGCACAGGAGTATTGGCAGCCCCCCTCACCATTGTTTCCGCTATGCCGGGGGAGCGGATCCGCACCTCGCTGCTGGCCTTGTCTTCCCAGCCCAGAGGCACTGGCTGGGCAGTGTGGCGGGGAGAGCCCAGGGGCAGGGGATGGGGGCGGAGACGGAGCCCCACCGCACAGCACTGAGGAGGTAGGGCAGGTCTCCGGCTGCAGCTGGGCGGTGGAATTCCGGCGGGGCAGGAGGTGTTGGGCTCCTGTGAGGGGGGGGGGGGGGGCGGGGGGGGGGGGGGGGGGGGGGGGGG
>NW_020664439.1:7108504-7135024 GCF_002925995.2 Terrapene triunguis
GGGGGGGGGGGGGGGGGCTCCCTTCCTCCGCCCGTGCCCGGCTCGCTAGGCGCGCTCTGTGCAGCGGCTCAGACAAAGGCTGCTGAGCCCCGCGGCCCGTCCCTCCGCGCGTGCATTGGCCGGGGAGGGTGGGGGGAACTCGGCCGGGGCTCCGTGGCCGGCTGGGCGCTGGCTCCCCCGGGTCGTTTGGACTCTCTCTGATTTCTGCGGCAGGCCCACGGGGGGCGGGGAGGGAAACACGTGGGGGCTCTGCCGCCGCCAGCCCCCTGCTAGGGACCGTTGTGCCCCTCCCCACGGGGAGGGGGAGCCGGGATTGCGGGGGCTGCAAAGAGGGGAGCGGCCGGGGAGTCCGGCCACCCCGGCTCGTGGGGAGGGGGCAGCGGTGGGGCACCTCTCCCCTCAGTAGATAGGCTCAGCGCCGGGCCCCCATCCCCGGGACTCGCGGGGCCGCTGTACAGCACCTTGGCCTCCGAGTTTTGCATAACATCCTCCTCCCCCCGGGGCCGGGCTGTCGCTTGGGGATGATCTTATCTTCTCTCCCGGCCCCCCCACCCCTCGCTGGCGAGCAACCGGCGAGGACTGTGGCTTGTGAATAGCTGCGAAGTGGCCGGGCGGTAACAAAGGGACCCGGAGACCAGCGGCTGAGCTGCCCGGGCCGTGCTTAGCGCAGCAGATGCAACCCCAAGTGAGTAGCACCAGCAACTTCTGGGTCTGCTGCAAGGCACCGGGCAGGCGTGTGATTGGCATAGCCGAGGGAACCCGACCTGGACTCGGGTATTGGGGCTGGGAAGAGAGTGGGCACTTCTCTGGGCACAATGGCATGAGTCTGATCCTGGGCTGTTTCCTCTCTGCAGAGGTGGAGGGAGGGCATTGAAATTGCTAGGGGATTTTTTTTTTTTTAAGCAAAAATTTAATTGCACTTCAAGTTCAACTCTGGACACTGCATTGCCTCCCCCCCCCCCCCCCCCCCAAAAAGCTCATGCAATTCCCTAGAGAGAAATCCTAGTTGTTATCAAGTACTTTTTAAATAAAATGTTGCTATAAATAAATTAAATAAATTCTTTCTATCAGGAGTTTGGCTGCAACATAGTCTAAAAAAGAAATGATTAATCACCTGTTGCTTCTCCTAAAGACCAGCAGTTATTTTTGGTGTAGATTTTCGTGGCAGAAGTCTGTGCTTTTTTAAAATAGTGTAATTCTTTTATTTTTTAAAGATGAAGAATTAAAAGAAAACAAAAGAAACAGAAGATACCCTTTGTTGTATAGTTGCAAGTTTCCACTTGGAAACTAATAAAGGGCTAACTGTAGATAATCTTCAAGAGTTGAGATAAACATTTCAACTTGCACCTCCAAAGAAAGTGGTTTCTTATGAATTTTTGCTGTGAAAGCCTGATCTTTCTGGATATGTATGTTGTTTGATTTTTGAATCTTTAAACTTTGCTCAAAACACTTCCTAAATAAAGGGGTTTGGTATTAATCTATGGGTCCTTCCTTGTATGCTAACTCCTGTTCCTGTTGCAAAAACTCCCATGAAATTTGATGTGCTGAATAAGTTGGCAAATGTTGACCATCAGTTCAATATGTAGAAAGCGCAACCCACTGAGCTAATGTAACAATCAATACTGCATTTCTATAAGCTCCATGTAGTTTTCCCCCTTTGAAATATAAATGTTCGTTCTCTCTATATCTATATCTATATATATAGAAACACTTTAATGGTTTATGTACCGCCGTTAGTACTCGAGTAATTTCCTTTCAAAAATATGCTGTGTGTGTTACTTTAAAGAAAACCAATAGAGATTCTAATTTTCATATTGCATGCATTGCTAGCAGGTCTCCACAATGAAGCTTGTACATAAAGTTTTGGATTTTGTTTACAGATTTCACGTTAGTAGAATGCTATGTACAAATACTTCACTGGACAAGTATACTCCAGATATTTTGTTTTCAAACTGACAGATTGAACATTTGATGTTGTCAGACAGCAGGTGGACTGCATTTTTAAATTTGTTGAATTTGAGGGTTTAAATATGCTACTGCTTGTAGATTTTTGATAGTATTCACCTCTGGGCCAAATTCTGCCATCGTTGCTTAAGCAAAAGTCACATGGGCTTTCTACTCAAGTGAGGAGCACAGACTTTGGCCCTGGTTTAAATTGCTGCCATAACATTAATGAAAAGAAGGGTTGGGTTAAACTATACTCTATGATGTGAGGGTGACAATGCTGTTTTGATGGGAAAAATCACCAGAAGAACTTGTTGTTCTTAGTGGCTGTACTAGACAGAGGTGGTAGTCTGATCTTGAAGTGTTTTCTCTCAGTTTCAGAAAAGAATATTTTCAATTAATTTTATATACAGATCTGTCGCGTCTTACGCGCATTTAACATGCGCGATTTCAACTTTACACGGTCGGCAAAACCAAAACAAAACCAACAAAAAAGGATTAAAATTGTTATTTTTCTCTATACCTGTAGTGCGGGCGATTCCGCCCGCCATTGAACTCAATGGAATTTTGGCTATACGCGGTTTTTGCTTTATGCGCTAACCGCGGAACGGAACCCCGCGTAAGATGAGACAGACCTGTATTAAATCCCCCCCCCCATTTGTAAAAACATAAGCATGAAGGGGCAGAATGTCAGCTTGTAAATGGAGCTATGCTTATGTATTCCTGTGGCTTTGCTACCTCTCTTTTTCCCTCCCCCTCTATCATCTGTATATGCCCATTTGTAATGTTCCTCACTTCGCATCACTACCACAACCTCTAACACTACCTTTTTTCTTCTTCTTTTTGTATTATTTTTGGGAGAGCAACAGAAGGGGAGGATTGGGGGCCTCTGGCAGTGCCATATGTTGAATGGAGCCCAAACTGGTAATTGCCACAACCTGCCAAAACATCTTTGCACGCAGGTCTCATCCATTGATGTCAGTACTTCTCTGGGAATAGGGTTTTAGTTAGGTGCTGCAGAACCAGTAGAGGAGGGATTAACCTGTGTGGCTCTTTGTTGCATTTAGCAAAGGAATAGATAATCTAGGATTTTTTCCACCCTCCAGAATTATAGTAGTATGAAAGAAGGTCAGATGAGGGGCCTAGAAGTTTCCTGGAAGTGTGTTTGGTTCTCTGTTCTCTTCCACACCTTCCTAGGAGCGTAATTTGTTTTCAGATGAAGCCACTCATTTGAGTTAATTATGTATTTGATTATTTAATTCCTAGCATAGTTCAATTTGCAGTAGCCTGTAGATACTTCATTGTTTAATTTTTTTATATTTTTATTTTAAAAATCAGACTAGAGTTAGGAAAAACATCAGTTTACCCATTTAACATTTTTTATCTTCTCCATTCTTTGTCACTTTTTTGAGGAGGGCCAAATCCAGTTCACATTACTCGCATACCTATTTTAAGGGAAGTCACAATAGAATACAAATTGAGAAAATGAAAGATGAATTACTGGAATTAGTGGTTTCATTAGAGGAAGTGTTTTTGATAATATCACATAACTGTTTACTGTAAACTGATATAATCACTGCTGGCATTAAAAACAAAACATCTGATAGGGACAAGTGTCAGAAAAATCCCATAGCTGCTGAACATAATGGAAGAAAGATTCTTTCTGAGCTGTGGGTGAAAAAGAGGATTTCAAAAGGTCTTATTGTTAAATGTTGTGAAAAGCCTTCCTGCCTGTTGAAATAAGATTTTCTAGCATAAGGTGCAAGCCCTCCATTTTATAAGTATCCTTTCATAAACTGTGTATTTTCATAATTTAAGACACATTTAAGCGGCAGCTTAAATCTTTGCTTGTTTAAATAATTCAGCACCATGTCATCTTGTCCAAAAATAGCAGTGGAGTTTCACCGGCATTACTCAAGGGTGGAAGATGCAGATTACAGAAAATGAGTTTGGATAGCTGAAAAATAGATAAAAGAACAGGAGTACTTGTGGCATCTTAGAGACTAACAAATTTATGTGAGCATAAGCTTTCGTGGGCTACAGCCTACTTCATCGGATGCATGTAGTGGAAAATGCAGTACTGTATGCAATACCTACTGTATTTCCACTACGTGCATCCGATGAAGTGGGCTGTAGCCCACGAAAGCTTATGCTCAAATAAATTTGTTAGTCTCTAAGGTGCCACAAGTACTCCTGTTCTTTTTGCGGATACAGACTAACACGGCTGCTATTCTGAAACCTGAAAAATAGATGTAACTTCTAGTGCACATACTCCTTTTCTGTCCTTCCACATTTGTTACACTCATGGCTAAAAGAGGGTTAAATAAAGTGAGTTACTCACTCTTATCTGTGCTGTAATGCGCACATCACAAGCTAGTTTACAAAAAGATTGCACCCAACTTTCCCATTTTGCTGGATCTGCACTAAATATTTGGGACTATTATGTTCTACACCTGCTATACTCTCTAGTTTCCCTCAAACATTTCCCTTTTGCTTAGCATAATAGAAGAGGAGGTTAGTCAGAGGAGGCACGCACCACCTCTCTGGAGTGTAAACCCCAAATTATACCATCTTGCACTGCAAGTTTAAGTTTATTAACTACAAAAGATAGATTTTAAGTGATTATAAGAGATAGCAAATGCATCAAAGCAGATTACCTAGCAAATAAACAAAACACGCAAACTAAGCTTAATATTCTACATAGATCGGATATGAATAGCAAATTCTCACTCTAAATGTTGATGCAAGCAGGCTGCAGGCTCTTAAGGGGCAGGTTGCACTAACTTACTGCTTGGAATCCCCAGGTGTTTCATTCAAAGGCTAAAAAAATCCCTTTAACCTCGGTCCAGCACATCCCCCCAGTTCAGTCTTTGTTCCTCAGTTGTTTCCAGGAGTCCCTTTGGGTGGGGCATCAGTGAAGAACCCTGATGATGTCACTCCCCTGCCTTATATACCTTTTGCATATGATGGGAACCCTTTGTATTAGCTGAGAAGCAGTATCGTTATTGGACTGCCTTGATACCACTTTTACCATGTTTAAATCCCTCCACCCCCAAAATCATGTATGTTACACATTTTTAAAGGATTTACCATCAGCACCAAATTCTTCGTCATAACCTTATGATGAGTAAGGCTAAGATTTTGTCACATATATTTTTAGTAAAAATCATGGACCTGTCATGGGCAATAAAGAACAATTCATGGAAGCCCGTGACCTATCTGTGACTTTTACTAAAAATATGCATGACAAAATGAGGAGCTGCAGGCTCCAACACTACCAGGGGGGCCTGGCTCGAAGCTGCAGTGTCCCTCCCACTGCCCATGGTGGGGGGCCATGCTCCGGGGCACCCTGGCCGGCGGCGGTGGCTCCAGGGTTCCCACGGTGGCTGGGGGGTCATGGGTGCCCTGCTGCTTGTGGTAGCCGGGAGCTCGGGGTCTCCCCACTGTCTGGGAGATCCAGGGTACCCCTGCCCACTGCTGCCTGGGAGGTCCGAGCCATGCCAGCTTCCCGCCCCGGCTGGGAGCTGCGGGGCACCCTTGTTAGCCTCTGCGACTGGGAATTGAGCCCCCGTAGTTCCCAGCTGCCAGGAGTGGCGGGGGACCCTACAGCTCCCAGGCCCTGGGGGCTCAAGTCATGGAGGTCTCTGGAAGTCACGGATTCCGTGACCTCCATGACAAAATCGTAGCCCTAATTATGAGACTTACCTTATGAGTCTTTCTTCCCCTATAGTGTTTTGTCCAGTATCCCCTTTAGTAAAGGTTCTCAGTTTATGTATGACTTTGGGACTTTGGAGAGGTAAGAATGTAAGAGGATCTAGCATGTTACAGGCTGGCCCCTGTGGAGTTGCATTCCATCTCCAGGGTTATGCCCATGCAAAAAATCCTCCCTCCCTACATGGTTTCTTTCTCATTCTCACTCCAAACATTGGGACTTTCCCCACCCCCTTCTTCTAGAGGGCTGTTATCTTTTAGCAGTTTTTCCTTAGCAGCTTGATGGATCTTATACTCCTGAGGGCATTCTGTGCCAAAAATGTAAGAATTCTGCGCACAATATTTTAAAATTATGCATAATTCTGCAGATTTATTTTTCAATAAATAAATGCAGAGGCTCCAGCATGGCAGCAGGGAGCACAGGCCACTCACTACACGAAGGTGGGAGATCACCTTGCAGGCCCCCACTCTTTGCACTTGACCCTGACACAGTACAAGGGCTGGGCCTGCCCCAGAAACACCCTGGGGCCCTGCCCCTCTGCACCAGGAGCCCCAGGTGTCGGGCAGGCAGGTTCAACCAGGCAGGATCCAAGTGTGGGGGGATCCAGGTGTGGGGTGAGAGGATTCTGTGTGGGACAATCTGGGTGCAGGCAGCTCAGTGGGTGTCTAAGTGTGGGGGGGGCGCAGAGGCTCATTGGGGGGGTTCCAGGTGCAGGGGCAATGGGACTCTGCAGGGGCTTCCAGGAGAAAGTGGTTGGGGCTCAGCGAAGGGTCTGGTGTGGGGTTTCAGTGGGGGTGGGGGGCTGGATGCTGGGGGAGTGGGGCTTGGTGGGGTGGGGGCCTGGGTGCAGCTAGTTGGGTGTCAGTGGCATGGGGGGGCTGGATGTGGGGGCTCAGGGCGGTGGGACTCCTCAGGGTGGGGGTTTGAGTGCAGGGAGCTCAGTGGGGGGTGATCTTGGTGGAGGGGTGGGGGTCTGGAGGCAGGGGCTCTGGATGCAAGGGGGTTGAGATTCAGTGGGGTGGGCTTCGGGTATGGAGGGCTAGGGGGGTTCTGGGCATATGGGGTGAGGTTTGGCAGGGGTGTCTAGGTATGGGAGGTTTGGATGCACAGGGGTTGGGCGGATGAGGGAGCAGCTCCCCATACAGTGACCCCTCCCCCCACAGCTGAGGCACGATGGAGGCAGGAAGCAGGGAAGGATGCTGAGCTTCCTGCAGCTGGGGGAGGTTTCTGGGCGTGGGTCTGATGCAGCCCCAGCCACTCCTTGTAGGGGAAGAGGAAGCCACTGGCTGGGGTGTCCCCAGCCCTGCGGTGATTTACCTCTCCGCCGGCTGCTCAGGGTGCCTGAAATGATGTACCTCACAGCTAGGGAGTGGTGTGTGACTGGTCTTGCAGCTTCCCTTTGCTTTCCTGTCAGAAAGTCATTTTTCTGCAGGGAAGCAAAGAAATCTTCAGGGTACATGAATTCTGTGCACGCACAGTGGTGCATAATTCTCTCAGGAGTAATCTTACCCACCTGGGAAATGGCTTCCTCCTCCCCTTTCTCCGGTGCGTCATTAGCATTTTCACTGACACTCAAGTCTTTAAGACAGGATAAGAATCCTACTAAAGAGACAGAGTTAGTTTTCACAAGTACATCAGGAATAGCAAAAGTGGGACCTGGATTGGGATACCCTCTGCCACCCCTCTGTCTGTCCCCAAGAGGTCAGTTGTATGACTGCTCCCCTCGGGAGGTCAGTTACACAGTTCCCTCTTAAAACCTGAGACACAGGTTGGGTGCCTGGGAGCACAGATGCTGGAACAACTGTTCTGTCCTGGGCAAACCCTCCCATGTAATCAGTGAGGAGATATTCCCATAATTCCTCAAATTTCTTCTCAACTTCCCCCTCTAGACCCCCCTCTAAGACACACACCTCTGTGCTCTCTAGAGTGGGATGTATCCTCTGATCAGCTGTGAAGGGCTCACAGCTAACAGCCAGAACAGTCCTTTCACTGGCAGCCACTACAGAACCCTCAGCCACCTCAGTGGTCTCGAGGATTCCATTACCCTCCTCCGGGCTTCCCTCTAGGACACATCTTCCTATGCCCCCTAGAGTGAGGTCTGTCTCTTGCTCAACTGCAACCTGCTAGCAGCCTGCAACCTGGACAGTTTTTTCACTGACTGGCAATACGCTCCCCGCCCCCCGGGAGGAAATGCTGCCTTTAGCTATCAGGCAGGAGGAACTGGTCTCAACCACACTGACCCCTGGTAGCAGACTGTTTCCCATTGCTGCAGAGGAATTAAAGAGGCACTCTCCCGTCCCCCCCGCAGTTTCTGAGACTTCACCCTTTTTCTCTGGGGTTTCAGTATGGTATTCCTCCTTGCTGCTGGCAGACCCCTTTACAGCCCGAGCTACATTGAAAAGGTCGTTCCCCAGTAATAATAGAGACTGGTACAGCTGCCACAGTCAATTCAGCTTCCAAGTCCTCAGTTTCCATGTGCACTTTAGCCAAAGGCACAAGGATTTTGTGACCTTCTACTAACAAAAGCTGTGCCATCTTCCTTGGCAGTAAGTCTTTTTCCTGAACAAGTTTTCGCTTGACTACAGAAATTTCTGCACCTGTATCCCTCCAACCAAGGAGTTCTTTGCCATTAATTTTGACAGCCTTTATGTGCTTCCTGCCTGGCTGTGCAGAGGCTACTTTTACAAACCCTGTATGATAAGTGGCAATTGCTTGAGGTGCCTCTGTGCTCTGGGTAGCAGCATTTCCATGAGCTGCTTGCTGCGTGTTTCCCCCCAGCACAGGGCATTTATTCCTCCGGAGCTCAGTGGAATTACAGTGATAGCACCTGCTGGGCTCTTCTGTTTTTACAGAGATTTGGGACGAGAACTAGAGGAATGGACGTGGGGAGGTAAACGCCCAGACTCCCATCCACCCTCCTTCTTCCCAGGGTCAAAACGGGAACCCTGCTTCCCACCAAACTTAAACCCCTCCGTCTGTAATTTATTTCTAATAGATGCTTGGGTTTGTTCAAATTCATCAGCTAGAATAGCAAGTTCTTCAACAGTTTTCACTTTTTCCCCCATAAACACTGTTTTACGTCATCACTACATATACTCAGGAAATATTCCTGAGCAACAAGATCACACATTCCTTCAAAGCTTGTAATACCTTTTCCCCTTACCCACTTACCATCAAATCTCTCATATGGTTTACATATACTACATGACTCGTCCCAGCACCCCTCTTAACCCATCTAAATTTTACTCTATATGTTTCAGGTGTAATCTGAAACTGTTTTAAAACCATTTCCTTGAATTTACCATAATCTGAAGCATCTCTAATTGGCATCTTATTGAATATATACAGAGCTCTCCCAGACAACTTTGCAATCAAAATGGTCATGTTTTGGTCTTCAGGAATTTCATGGAGTACACACAACCTCTCAAAGGTGATGAAATATTCAGCAATTCATAGATTCTAGGACTGGGAGGGACCTCAAGAGGTCATCGAGTCCAGTCCCCTGCCCTCATGGCAGGACCAAATACTGTCTAGACCATCCCGGATAGACATTTATCTAACCTACTCTTAAATATCTCCAGAGATGGAGATTCCACAACCTCCCTAGGCAATCTATTCCAGTGTTTAACCACCCTGACAGTTAGAAACTTTTTCCTAATGTCCAACCTAAACCTCTCTTGCTGCAGTTTAAGCCCGTTGCTTCTTGTTCTATCCTTAGAGGCTAAGGTGAACAAGTTTTCTCCCTCCTCCTTATGACACCCTTTTAGATACCTGAAAACTGCTATCATGTCCCCTCTCAGTCTTCTCTTTTCCAAACTAAACAAACCCAATTCTTTCAGCCTTCCTTCATAGGCCATGTTCTCAAGACCTTTAGTCATTCTTGTTGCTCTCCTCTGGACCCTCTCCAATTTCTGCACATCTTTCTTGAAATGTGGTGCCCAGAACTGGACACAATACTCCAGTTGAGGCCTAACCAGCACAGAGTAGAGCGGAAGAATGACTTCTCGTGTCTTGCTCACAACACACCTGTTAATGCATCCCAGAATCATGTTTGCTTTTTTTGCAACAGCATCACGCTGTTGACTCATATTTAGCTTGTGGTCCACCCAGTTTTGCCAAAAAAGTCAGAACGGCTGGGACAGGGCTTACAAAAAGGACTGTCCTGGCCAAAATGGGATGTATGGTCACCCTACCTCTAAGGCTATGTTTACACTACAGCTTATGTCTGCAGAACTTATGTCGCTCAGGGGTATGAATAAACCAAGCTCCTGAGTGACATAAGTTACACTGACATAAGCGCCGGTGTGGACAGCGCTATGTCCCGCCGACATAACTTCTGCTGCTCGCAGAGGTGGTTTATTATGCCCATGGGAGAGCTCTCCCATTGGCATAGAGCCTCTTTATCAGATACGCTGAGCGCTGTATGTGTAGACATGCCTTAAATGTGATGGGGGCTTAATTCTTTTAACTGCTACTGGGTCCCAATGGATTGGGATTCATCTGTTCTAGTCCAGGAAGAAATAAAACACCATACTTACAGTGGGTACAGCAGTTCTTAATACAGTAGCCTTTTGCAGAAACTATAGTATTTTCAAGGTCTTAAATAACAGAGGTAAGGAATTCTTAAAGACATGGGGTCATTTTGTATCCTCCCAAGGAAATATTTGGGAGAAAGGCCCATGAAATTCTTGGGAGGTGAACTTCCTTTTCCTTCAGAAGCGGGAGGGTTTATGGGACTGTGGAGTGGGTTTTTATCTCCTTACCCTGCCGACTTTGGGAATAAACAGAAAAGGGAAGCTCCAGTCTTGGAGGAGCAGCCCTCTGCTATTCTCCTGGGTTCTCCCCCTCACTGGCAACACAGCTACTTGGCTCATCAGAAGCTGCTGCTTTGCGGGAGACACATGTGCTGAGCCTAAGTTAAATAACCTATTTCCTTTTATTTATGTAGCTCTCCCGAAGTGTTGGCAGGAACATATCCTTGGCCTGTGGAGGCCAGCATGTTGCAGAGAATGGCAGTTTGCTGGCATCAGCCGCTCATAGCCCTGAAAATCTGGGGTGGACTAACCAAGAAGAGCTCCAACAAAGAGGCTTCTTAGGGGGTCCCAGAGGGAGGGACAGTGTCACAGAAATGGTGCTCCCCCATTTTGTGTCTCCCAAGCTAGGTCTGTCCACTCTGACTCTTCTCCCCTTATGGAAGTGGAGGAGATAACCAGAGCCATATTTTTGTGTATCTTCACGGTACCTCCTTTTTAATAGACAAAATACCCCCATCTTACTGAGGAAAGAATTCAGTTTCAGGCAGTGGACACAAGGGATTGAGGCTTTTATTTACAGGCCTTTATGACACATTGCTCCCACTGGGTACCTCTCTGGCTAAATAGGAAAGTGAGTTTAAAATTGTTCCTTTGACTAAGAAGAGCCATCCTCTCTTTGGACATGTACCAAATTCCCTGTAATGTCTGTTAGGAACTCTCAGACATCACCTAACATTTTCTTGGGTTGGCCTTATGTTCCTATAAGACAGAAAGTCCTGTGCAACCAAAGTTTGCGACAAGGCTGTGGCAACAAGGACGCTTTGTATAATAATGAGGTTACTGTTTCTTTGGAAACTTGTTTTAACTTGGTTAAGTCAAACTTTGGAACAGTGCATAGATTTAAACCTGGCCTTGTTTACTGAGACTTGAAGTTGTATCCGGTCAAATGATAGAAATGCCTGAATTTTAGCAAAGTGCTTGTAGCTGTTACTGACTAAATCACATGATGTAATTTGGAAATGTGTGTGAGGAAAGTAGGGTTCCCAATGTGAGACAGAGATGGATTACGTCTAATCATTGACAAAGTGCAGACTTATGAGATCTGGTATTACTTAATCTCCATCCACATATAAGTCTTCATCACCAAGTGTGTATTTAAAAGTTGTGTCACTTGACTGGCATCATTTAGCTCCAATGCCAATAGTAAAGGGTATGTGATTGTTTTTGAACTTGCCTTTTACGTAAATTCAAATGTGCCAGTTTAAAAACTAGAATGTGAAAGGAATGCTGTGAAGATTGGTAGGTCCAAAATTTTCATAGACTTCAAGGCCAAAAGGGATCATTGATCAAATAGTCTGATCTCCTGCATAACACAGACTGTAGAATTCCCCAGTGATTCATGTGCATAGCCCATCAAATTTCAGGTGAACTAGAATGTCTTTTAGAAGGACATTGATTTAAAGACTCTAAGAAGTAATCGAGAGTCCACTACTTCCTATGATAATCTGTTCCAGTGGTTTATTGCCCTCACTGTTAAAAATACACATCTTATTTAGTTTGAAACTTGTTGACTTCAACTTCTAGTCTTTGGCTCTTGTAACATCTTTGTCTGCTAGATTAAAAAGCATCACATCTTCTACCCCTGTAGGTAATTATAGACTGTGATCAAGGCATCTCTTAACTTTCTCTTTAGCACCTTTGGCTTTCATTGTAAGATGTGATTTCCAGACCTCAAGCCATTCTCATCGCCCTTCTCTGAACCTACACCTCTCAATATTTCACTTTAGAAACTCTGTGATTCTGTGTCTCTTTAAACTAGTTATTTAAAGCTGTTTTTCTTAACACGAAACACTACACATTTCAACACTCAATAACAAACCATCAGTGTAAACAGCACCATCTTCCAGTGCCATGCAGAGGACAGCAGCTGGATGGAGAGAAGCAGGCCAAAGCTCAAGAGAGGCAAGATAGAGGTGATACTGATAGGAAGCACATTGAGGAACTCTCCTCTGTTGAGGGCATCTGCCCATTGGTTATAATGTTGCTGCAGGTTACTTTTGGATTTTTCAATGCTATTCAATATGCAAGTATCCATAGCTTTAAAAAATGCCCACTAATCCTGTGACTGGCTAGAAGACTGTTGCCCCAGCCTATCAGTTATGGCAATGATGATCTTTCTATCTGTGACTGCCAGGCTTAATTACTGCAATTCAGAATACCTGGGAATAAAACCACACCCCTTCTAACGACTCCCACTAGCACAAAATGCAGCAATCCATCTACTCGGCAACTCGGTTGCTGTGAATACACCACCACAGTGCTCCACTCTTTGTGCTGACTCCCCGTTGAAAACTGAGTGCCGTTCAAGGTCCCTTGCCTGATTTTTGTTAGATTGAGCACCCCATTGGGTTGGGTCAGCTGAGACATACAGGCATACATGTGAGCACTGGAGATAGTCAGAACTTCAGTGGGAGCTGGACCTAGACTAAGGGCTAGTCTACACTTACCGGTTAGTTCGACGGCTGCGGATCGAAGTTCCGAGTTCGATTTATCGCGTCTGGTCTGGACGCGATACATCGAACCAGGAAGTGATCCCCGTCGACTGCGGTACTCCAGCTCAGCGAGAGGAGTACCGCGAAGTCGACGGGGAGCCTGCCTGCCGCGTGTGGACCGCGTCTGAACCGCGGTAAGGTCGAAGTAAGGTATGTCGAATTCAGCTACGTTATTCACGTAGCTGAATTTGCGTACCTTACTTCGATTTGGGGGGTAAGTGTAGACCAGCCCTAAGGAATTCACTCCTACAAGAAATAAAAATGCCACTGACTTCAGTGGAACCTAATGCAATCCCAGTTTCTTCAGGTAGCTTTTCCTTGTTGGCCCGTCTGTGAATCTCATGTGCACAAGCTTGCATGTGAATGCATACTCACCCATCTGGGTGTGTATATATATATATAAAAAAGTACTGAAAAAAGTCCACTACCTATCCAATTTTCCCCTACAGCTGGCAAAGCAAGAGTTTATTTTTGTATTTGTTTTTCTTAGCTACTTAGGCAGGGCTTTAGGATACCATGGCAAAGAAAGCCATATAAATACATAGATAGCTATACAGACTGCTGTCTCCACCTGTTTATAGCAGCAATAAATGTGTAGACACTCTCCTAATGTTACTAACCCCACAAGGTGTTAACTTCAGAGATGAGTTGGGACCATTTAAAAGCTAACTGTATGAGGATCTAAATATCTTAATACCATCTCCTTATGCTTTTATTGTCCTTCTTCCTCAGGATAGGCTGTTAGCCTAATTCAGAGCAGAATGGACTTTGTCATGCTGCCCCAGTGAAAGGAGATTAGGTGGTTTCTGCCCCTTCGTTCTTAGATTTTTTCCTTTTAATTTCTCACTCTCCTGTAGAAAATGCAATGGAGAATGGGCTGTTTGCTACTAGGTACTATACTTATCAACTGGGAAAGTGGTTTCTGTGCAGGGGTGAAAGTAACATAGAAGACTTACCTGTACGGTTGCCCGGCACCTCGGGCGGAAGGGACGGGCCGGGACTGGGGGGGTCAGCCTCCCTGAGTCAGCCCATCCACGCTGCCTGGCCTGTGCTATCCAGAACTCCGGTGGCGATTTAAAAGGGCTTGGGGCTCCAGCTGCTGCTGCAGTAGGGGCGTCGGTGTCTGGGAGCCCCGGGCCCTTTTAAATAACTGGCCCTCAGGGCAGCTGCCCCTTTTGCCCCCCCGTCGGCGGCCCTGCCGGTAGGGTCACCTGTGTGTGTGTGTGTGTGTGTGTGTGTGTAAAGGGACAGCAATGTTAAAGCGCTTAATGTCGGCTGCATATGGGCTGGTACCGGCAGCCACTTCTTACTGGTACACTGTACCGGCCCGTACCGGCCAACTTTCACCCCTGCTTCTGTGGATTCATGGCAAGGGCTGCATCTTACCCTGGGGAGCTCAGCAGATACTTGAATAATGCACAGTCTGTTTTAGATCATGGGAGAGGAAGGCTGATTATCAAGTGGAATTCTCTGTCTGCTCTAGTTAGGCAGAATCCCCTGGTTTTTTGTCTGAGCTCCTTGTGCTTACTTACAAGAACAGTGACTTTATTTTCAGGGGTTCTCACAGCAAATCTGTTGGTTGCCGCTCTGATAGTTTTTCCTGAAATACTTAATTAACTTTAGGGAAAACAAATAAATATGCACATTTACACATGCAAATCATGGTAATTTATTTATGTGGTTGTTTGTTTTTTTGCAGACTCAATAATAAAAATAATTTACAGTTGTCTCTATTCTTTACTGCCTCTAAACACAATAGAAACACAAATAAGGTGCTTTGGACGTTCTTGTCTTTTTTGTTGTTTCTTTTGCTTTTTTGGTAAAAGGTGGATATCTGTACAACAATTCTGAACTAAATTTAAAAATGCTTTTACATAATAAAAGTCTAAATAATAATGAAAAAACATATCTGCAAATGTGTCCAAAATTTCTTTCTCGTTCACAGATAAAAAAAATCAATCCAACCCAGTAATAAAAATGATAATACAGTAATAACTAAAAACATATTCCATATATTATATTGTACTTTACTAATACAGTGTGATAATGAAATTAAAGTTCTGGGTTTTAACACATCCATTGTGTGGATCAGACTACTTGCAAAAGTTCAAGAGCTCTTTGAATGGAAAGTCTGCAGGATCTTGAGTCTCCTGTGAAACTAGAAGAGAAGCTTCCAGGTTAGCATCAGTGAGGCAGTTTTGGTATTTGTTCTTCAGAAAATGTAGTGCACACAGAACAGTAGTAGAAAAGAGGGACAAGAAAAGAAAAGCAACTTTAGCTAGGGGCTTGTAGATGTCCTCAAACAGATACACATTACTACAGAACTCCTGTACTGTAATACCGGGCTGATTGAAATATATTTTCATTCTTGCATCACTGCCCTTTTACAGAATGAGGTATTTGAGACTGCTCAAATCTGAAGAGTCAAAGGAAGCTAATCTGTTTTGTAAGGCAGTTAGTTTGTTTGCAGCCAAAAAGCCTCAACCAGAATTGCTGAATGGGTCGGTCACGAAGGAGTACTGACTGAAAAAGTTTCCCTCACTTAAATGATTTTCAAGATCCTTCAAGAGGATACTCAGGTATTCAGTTACAGTGAAATAGACCTTTCGCTGCACATTCTCATCCTGACAGCTGAGAAACTGACTAAGCTCCTAAAAAACTGAAAAGTCTCTTTCCTCATGTAGGGGCTGGACGATGTCAATGATTGTCTTCCTGAATGTATTAATTACTTCAATGCTGTCAGATATAGTTAGCTGAGGTTTCTGAAGCTCCAGGTTTACGGAAGCAAGCGTGGGTAAACACTCTTTCAAAAAAAGCAAACAGCCATGTGCTTCTGGATCTTGTTGCTTTTGGGACAGTTCTGGCAAAACTATGTTCAGAACCTCAATGAGCTCTTCTCAGAGCTCAAACAGCCTCTGTTCACTGTCGTTAAAACTAAGCCAGCGGACCGGGTTGTAATTCAGCACCGTATGTGTCTCGCAGCCCGTTTCGCACAAAGTTGCAGATCTCCCTTCATTGACATCGCTGGCGTTGAGAGCAGTGATGCACTTTTTCACTATGGAATCAACCTCATCCATGCTTTTCATTGAAGCTTCTTGATGGGCAAAACAGTGAAACAAAAAAAGCTTCAGAGTGCAGCTTTCTTGGAAGCAGTTCAGCACCCACCTTGTGCACTTACATAGCCGCTATCCTGCCCACTGTCAAGCCGCACAGATTGTCAAAGCTAACGCGGCGGCATTCCGTTCTTGCCTGAACCCATTGAAAAATGTGTTTGCCAGTTGGCCTATCACTGAGGCTCACCTGACATAAAATACCTTCAGAAGAACAATGGTGATCACAGTCCAAAAAGTGAACACATATGATGACCTTGGGATTCCTCATGACATCAAGGCTCTCATCCAAACACAGGCTGTAGAAAGGGCTCACTGTGACTTTTTCAGCTGTTTTGTTTTGTAGAAAATTTGCCAGATCTCGTGTGCTCCTCTGTAACATGTCATTGCTCAGTGGTATATCTTTGAAAAGTGTATTTTCTGGTTGTACAGCCAGAACAGTTTTCTTCATGAATGCTCCCTTGCCGAATAGTTTTCTTGCTTTCCCCCAAAGTAGTGCAACTTTAAAAGTAGCCACCCATATCTGATCCATTTTATTTAAAAGAAAAAAAAAACTCTGAGCTGTCACTGTTGTTTTTCAAGCTTGGTTTTTGCATTGTTTAACAGCTTGTGCCTCTGAAACTCACTGTGGTAATTCTGTTCAACTTCCCCTGCATGAATGCTATAGTGACATTGCATTGCAGACATTTTAATTTGATGCATTTCTTTCGTACAAACAGCGCACACTGCAACTTGCTCAGAAACGGAATCAGATGGCTTCAGAAACACAAAACTGCATTTCCCACTGGTTCTGAAATGTTCGTTTTTCTTCCTTCTGTGTTCTCTTTTTCTTAGCAGCAGGTGGCTCTGTGGGGACCATCTCTGTATCACATTCAGGGTCATTTCCTGTAACTGATTTTTAAAAAAACTTTCCGATATCCATTGGCATTTTTAACTCTTCCACCTTCTGTCACGAACACTCTCAACTTACCCAAACACCACACAGCGATCTTCCCAACAGTGACGTTGGCCAACAGCCGTTTACAGAGCTACGGTAGCGCGAGATGTAAACATAGTGATTAGCCAGTGAATATGCTTTGTGACTTGAAAAAAACCCCATGCCTTTGTAGTTCAGCTCTGTCTGTACTGAACTGTAATATTTAGAAGGGAATCAGTGCGCATTATGATTTATTTTGTTTACAAAGCGACATTAATAGGTGACAGCTCAGTGATTGTTGCAGCACTTTGGAGGCTGTCATAAAAATCTGCTGGTGACCGGAAGCAGCCACAGTGCATTTAAGAAACACTGATATAGGTTACTGAGCAAGACCAACACAGCATGCCTCAAACCCTTCATCACAGCTTTCTCTCTGCTGCAGTTTGGAAAGCTGTGAACTGTTACAAGTGCTGCAGCTGTTAGTCTATAGTTTCGAGAAGACAGCACTGCTTTGATCTACACTCCTCTTTATTCTGAAGTTTAGCATTGCAACAAAAAAGGCTAGGACCGTAGCTTTTCAAAAAGCTCAGATTCTGCAGAAGCTTATAGGATTGGCTTCACTCACTAGGGAAATGTTCGAGAGTAGGCAACTAGTTTTCTTTCAAGTCCCGCTGGATACATCTTTCAGTGCCCGTCAATATATTTTTTTGGGCCTGTAAAGTGCCATGCAAACCTATGGGACTATATCAGTGTATTGTTTTCAGACAGCAGATGAGTCCGTTCTTGTTTTTTATTATTATTAACAGTGCTTTCAGACACCTTCAGGATCCATCTGAAGGCTCTGCTCCACGTACATGATAAAGGGACACCTTCCATCTCTTGTTTAAAGGTCAGATTTAAAAAAATATATGTTTGTGCTCACAGACAGGTGTGCAAATTTGCACAGTTACCACAGTTGCATCCATGACTTGTACATTTGTGTGTGCAAATAGGTACTTGGATACCTGCATGCTGGATATATGTGTGCAGTTGTGGTAGGTAGTTGCCCTTGCAAATGTAGGTGTGCAAACATGTGCATTTTTGTCTGCAGATCTCAGACATTAAATATAATTTGGCTCTGGAAGCTCTAGGAAGCCCATCCTCAAAAGAAACAATTGAGTTTGCTGATTCATTTTCTTCATATAATTCAGTGACTTGTGGTTTGATTCTTTGTAGCGTCTAAATGGCTTGTTTTCTTTAATCAAGTTTGCCATCACCTCTCCAATATTTGCCTCTTGCATGGTAAGCTGCTGTAGAGGCCTGGATGTCTCCCGAGTTTATAACTCTGTCAGCAAGTTTATCGAGTTTTGAATTTAATTCTCTGCTGCAATTTATTCTTTTCTGTTTCATTAGTAAAGTCTGCCCAGAAACCAGTGAGGGTTCCAGGCAAGATGGTTATTTGTTTAGTTTATTTTCTTATTTAGTTTCTCTCAGCTTTTTATCTAATAGAAACTGGCGGTGCAGGGTGGCACCACTGCTCCCCCACAGAGGCAGCGGGGGAAAAGGAGACGTAACCTCTCTCCTTCTCTCCTCCACAGGCAATGAGAACTTTTCTCGGTACAGTGGAAATATGCAAATACAGAAATAGATTGCTTTATGTTGTGCTCTGCCAAAATTATGCTGGCAACATTTATTTCTTTTGGGAACCTGCAGCTGCCAAATAGTTAGTAACTAAAATATGCCTGTAAGCTACTGCGATAACCACAGGACACAAATCTAACTATAGAGCTGATGTTACCTCTGCAGTGTTTTTAAAAACCACCCTCTCCATCACCTCCATAGAGATAACTGTTCTTGTTATTTGAATGCAGTTATCCCAGTGAAAGTGTACTCTGGATCATGGGTATAAGAAGACATCGTAGGTGCTGATTCAGTGCTAGATTGTGGCTGGCATTGTGCTGGTGAACAAGAGGTCAGCCGGCCTTGTCCACCTGCATAGGTGCCAACCAGAGTCATTCTTTGCGCTTCTTGAGCACCGGGGGGCTGATCCAATGGAAGGACTTCTCATTGACTTCAATGGGCTTTGGAGCAGACCCAGGGAAAGTGAGTCCGTAACAGTAGTGGTGCTGGACTTCTCAGAGTGGGTAGGGTTGAGCACCTCCTTCTGCATCAACCAGTGGTGTCAGACCAGTGCTGTGTGAGGTACACTCAGTTATAGGGTGGTGTGGGTGCTGCTCTGTCATGCTCCCTTTTACCAAGGTACCCAGAGTTATTCTGAAGCCTTCCCATAACCCCCCACAGTATAGCCCTTAAGTATGCAGTGCCAAGAATACCTAGACAATGGGAAACTCTGCTTTTCTTTTATAATTTGACTTTTACCATTTTTTCTCCTTAGGAACAGAGAGAGGGAGTCTGATCTACAGATTTCATAACTGGGTGGATGCTTTGGTGACATCAGTCTTGTCTGTAATCTTTTGTCACTTAACAGAAAGGGTCTCCAGTCAGGAGGGAACAAGTGAATCTATATTCCACCATACTCTGCCCCACACAATGGGGCATTGAAGATGGGAGGGAGGGTAAACAGTTTATTGGCTGAGGTACTGAGTTTGAGGTGAGCACTAGGTCTATATATATAATCTTTAGTTGGCAGTTTTCCTAGTATTAACCCAAGTTAACACTTATGTTGTAAATCCTTCATCGGTAGGGCTGAAATTCCCTCCCCCCAAATTAGTGAAGGAGCTATTATTTCTCAACTATACTCTAATACGTTACAGAAGAATAAAAGTAGCAGGCAGCCATGAATAAAATTTTAATACGCAGTACTGTATTTTAATGTTTGCCTTTTGTAACTATTACAGTATATTACTATACACTGAATGGAATGCAGAGGTAATTCCCAGAAGTCTGATTGGACAGCGTACAAGACATAAATTCTCTAGAAATGCACTACACATTTCAGATTTGCTTTACATCTCTGAGTTTTGGAATGTATTATCCAGAAGGAGTAAATGTGTAGCCCCTTACTGATTGGGTTTTCGTTCTGAACGTAGAGCTGTCCTGTTTTGTGCTTTCTGTTGTTCAGTACAGTGGATGAAGGTTTTATGGTTGTTCCTTTTTATGGTTTTACAGAAGTGATCAGTCTCGTGTTATCCAACTTGGGACCTTATCCTCTTTCAGGAGGAAGTAAGTGTAGTTCCATATAATTTTAATGAAAACAGATGTTGTTTTGTTCCTGACATGGGTAGTTGATGGGTTAATGCTTGACTCTCTTTTTATACCCAGTGGTGCGAGTAGAAATCATTTCTTGACGGTACTGTACTCATGGGAGGGCCACAAGAGGGGCATGTGACCTCCCCACGTGACCCTCCATGTGACCCTGCCCCCAGCCCGGGGCCCCCATGCTCTCCCCATCCCCTCTGACACCCCCCTTTGTATATACAAACATCAACATGCTTAACTACTTTCTTTCCCCCCACATATGTAGTATTCAGTCTGTTTATATGGAATATGGGAGTTGGGTGAGGAGCCATTTCAGCATATGTATGACTTATTAAAAGACAAATTTTAAGTAGCGCTGTATCCTAAACTGCTTTATGGTATTGTACCCAAACCTTGCATTTCAATGGGGGATTCAACTTCCTTTATAGGAACAGACTCCTGAAACTCTTACCAGTCCACAAAAGTGGTCCATAGTCATGCAAATAGTTCCATGGTCTTCAATGGGATTGATCAAATGATTAAGGGTTTATAGGATTAGGTTCCAAGTTTGTAAATTGTTCTGGATGAAACTGACAATGCCTGAGCTATCAGATCAGAAGGAGTTTCATTCGAATAAAGGTGGGCAGATGTGTGATAAGTCTTAGCTCCGTTGCTAAGATGAGGAACATATTTTCAGCAAAGTTCTTGGCAGATTCCTGAGGCGGCTGGTTTAAGGCTGTCAGTGTCTGGCATTATAATCTTCACTTATAGTTCTCTCACCCACAAAGCATGGGGCATTTGTTTTCTTTGTTTTGATGCTCCAGTTCCAGTTAACAAAATGCATGTTAGACTAGTTTGGCTGCAAAGAAGAATTCTATGTTTACACTGGAGACAACACCTGATTCCCGTCAGGCTGCAGAACTGGGCTGATATCAGAATCCAAACATCCTCTGGTCAGTGCAAGCAGAGGCATTCCTCTAATGATCTGGACTTGATGTGATGCAGTATGGATATCATGGATAATGCAGACCAATAGGGAGCAACAGAATCAAAAACACTGTTTAAACATCTTCCATCCCCCTCCCTCCCCTCTTGAGGACTCCTGACCAACATAACAGCACAATACATATGCTAACAAACTTAAAAACAAAGCCATTTAAAGAATGAATGCCCTCCCTAGCCACGTTCTGCTCTTTTAAGGAGCAGAGCGCAGCCCCCTCCCCCCTCCCCTGTAGCGGGGAGCTAGCCCCAAGTCTTTCCGGTATCCCATACCTGCTAAAAATCTCTTGCCGGTACTGCGTATTGGTGGGTACCCCCTACTTGCACTCCTGTTTATATGTGATCCTGCAATCAAAAAATGTGGACCTATTCCTGGTGCTTGCAAGGACTCTTATTGCAATCAATGGGACTGTGTGTGTGCGGGGTTTGCCGCAGGGATAGGATTGGCAGGATCAGGGGCCTATTTTGTATTTGTTAGCCTGCAACTTTTTTTTCCCCCAGTAGAGACTCAGGATGACATAGACATCAAGGGGTTCTGCAGGTCAGAATTGAGGTGCATTGCCAGAAGCTGAGCTGTCTGGAGAAACTTATATAATGCCTACACTGTGCCTGGCTCCTTATGATGTTAGTTTTCCCAGCAGGATATCTGATTGGTGTTTGATGGGTCTTGCATACTTATATTGGATTCATTTTGGGGAGTACTGCTTTAAACCTTGAAATCCATGCCTGGTTTAATAGTGCAGGATTGTTCGAAATGTTCGGCAACCTTTGCATCTTTTTTTAATTTTAAAGAACCAATTCTTCATCCCTGATCATTAACCTTTAATATATCTGAGGAAGTGTTAATGAAGAGCAGCCTGAATACCACAAACCACATATTATTATTGGTTGGCTCTCGTGCAAGACTTCCTAACTGAATGGCAAAACTAGTGGTCAAGGTACTGGACTGGGATGGGACTTGGGAGATCTGGTATTCTTTTCTGGCTGTGCCACAGACTTGCTATGTGACCTTGGCAAGTTGCTTAAAGAGACACTGTCAACTTGAACAGTCACTTTTGAGACGCTGATAATTAAAGTATTCATATAAAAATAACCTAACATTCTCCAGAATGACTTCTCACTAACTCATAGCTTATTGGGAGAATTTTCCCTTGAAATTTCTTTTTCAGTTGGCACAATGCAGTATTATCTCTCTTCTTGGCACCCTCACTACTGTGGGGAAAAAGAAAGGTGTTTCACATTATGTCATATATATATATATATTTCCCAAGTTGCTTGGATGGAGGAGGAGAGAAGGAAGCCAAATCTATTTTACTAGAGCCAAGCAAATTATTTACAGAGAATAATTTGAATGAACTTAACCTCCTCATTTTTGCCTGTGGAATGTGCGTAAGGCAGGGGCAGTAGTGAGAGATGAGGGAATGGCAACTCAGAGGAGGAGAAAGAGCTGTGTTTGAAGAACACCATTTTAAGAGTGATGCATGGGTGAGTGGGGGCTGACTATATAGACTGCTCAGAACAATATGTCACTGCAGATGAGCACTGTGAGAACCTTCACTTTGGAATTTCCTGACTCTTAGGGTTTAAATTCCTAAACATCATGCTGTTGATGCTTGGTTTTTGTTTTGCTTTTTTGTCCCTTTCCCCTCCCGCCAGAGAATAAATAGCTTGGACTCTGGCAGGCTCAGTAGTGCATCTATTGCTCAGGTAGCCTGAAAGATGTAGATTGATATTTCGCTTCCAGTAATGAAATGAAAAGTGTTTTACTTATGAACCTCAGCAATATGCTCCATACAGCCAAATATCAATTGAGTCAGTTTATATGAATTTATGCTTTATCATGGACTTCATTCACAGGAGCCAGGATCTCAAAAATCAGGGTGAGTCTTAGTGGAAGGTCAGTCATTTTAGGATGCTTCTAATCTTTCCAACCCTAGACAGGATCAGAAAGGGAAATACTGAAATACTGTGACTTGCTGTCACTCTGGTCTTTCTGTCACTGGGAAAAAGCTTGTCCTAGTGAAACGTACAGGCCAGTTTTTATTCAGAGTCCTTGAGTATCCAGTGCTTTTGAGGGTCACATTTCTCTAATTTACATTGAGTCCAGTTGTTAGCACACTAGCCTGGGACTTGGGAGACCTGGGTGCAATTCTTACCTCACCACAGACTTCCTGTGTGACTGTGCTTAGCCTCTCTGTGCCTCAGCTCTCCATCTGTACAATGGGGATAATAGCACTGACCTCCCTCACAGGGTGTTGTGAGAATAAATACATTAAAGATGGTGAGTTGCTCCGATAACGATGGTAATGGGGGTCCGACGTGCATCTTACATAGATAATTAGAGAAAGTATCATATGCTTGATACTTAGAAATCATGAAATTTGTTCAGATAGAAAATAAATGGCAAGCTTCACTATTTCTTTTCCTTCACAGTATCTTGGATTTTATATTTTATGATGACAGTGAGTAACGATAACTTTTATCAAAGGCCCTGACTGGTCCTGCAAAGACTCGTGTGTAATTAGCTTTATACCTGGGAGTATCCCATTGTCTTGAATGGGACTTACCCATATGCATAAAGGTAAGCATGTGCATAATTCTTTGTAGGATGCCCTAAGCTGGTAGTTCTGGCCAAACTCTGTTGTCAGATATGAAATGGGCAGCTTCTGTTAAAGTTAGTACAAGTCATGGATGTGATTCTGAGAGCAGAAGTTGGCATAAGGGTAGAAGTGCAACTACATGCAGAACATCTTTGATTACTCTTGGAGAACCTGCCCCCACAATCCCTTCAGTGAATTAAATTGACTGGATTTCAGTAACCACAGGCTTTTTAATCTAACCTTGTTTGTACATCTTTCATTGCAATTGTCCTCAGCATCTGGTTGCATAACTAAGATAAAAGTCCTTCAGTTTGTGCATACAGGCGTACTGGGGCAGTTGTTTGACTGCCCTCAATTTAAGAATACCCCACTGACTACAAAGCATTGAAATAGTATGCATCACAATCTTGAAGCTATCTTCAAGAGTTGCTTAGATCATCCACCTTAGGGGCATCCTGCATTGGCTTGGTACTCTGGCTACATTTTCAACCCCTACAGCCTTTTTTCTTGGCCCAATGGCAGTATGTCCCCTTGTTCAAAGAATATCCCTCCATTTGTACTGTCCTTCTTAGCTTTATGGGCCCACTTGCCCCACATGTCTCCCTATTGATCCCACACTCTCAGGCTCCTCTCAGCTCAAGTAGTGGTCCTTTCCCATCCAGAGGCTAAGCATCAAACTTGGAGAATACTGGGCTCTGTGCACTTCGGACCCCATTCCTACATGTTTGTATTAATGTGATACAACAATATATAAACAGACTGAAGGGAGTTGTACTCCTCTCCTCCTCTCTGAACTTCGGAGTCTGAGCTGAAGCCTGTCTTGTATCCCTGCAGTGGTTGATCGTCAGGGGAAGTGCATGGCCATCATCAACAATCCTCAGAGAATGGAATCTCAACCCCTGTATTTTCCAGCAAATGTAGACTGGGATGGGGTCCCTAGCAGTAGCCCAATTCACCTCCTTTGCATCCGCACTAGATTCTTGGAGTCCAAAGCACTAGACACAGACACCTTTGCATGGCTTGGAACTGGGCTACCTCCCCTTCCCTAATACATAGAATGCTAAAAAGTCAGAGTTGATATTGCTAGATCCCTGTAACCCAGTACTCTGATGCGCTTATTATTTGGAAGCGATGAATCTAATACTGGGTTTCCCCTTTTGAACTCTTCCATTTGGCTCTACTGGCCCAGGGACCAATTCTAGTCTCCTGCAACGTACTGTTTAGGTAAGCAACGTAAAGACTGACTGGGCTGCTTCGTAGAGGTTTTTCTGATGTGAAATTCTTCCAACCTTTGTTCATTGGGGTACTGTAGCGCTGGGGTGGTTGTCCTTCCCCCTCTGTGTCGGAGAGAGGCCACGCTGCCTCGCTTTGCCGTCGGGGCCTCTGCCTTATAGCAGGGGAATTAGCATAGGCGTTAGCGTCCTGACCGGTCTAATGGGCTGGGCAGCCAACCGTCAAGGGCCCTGGGACTTTTCAAGCAGGGGCTGCACCCACCTTAGTCTATGGCCTCAGGACCCTTGTGGCAGGGGTCTGGGCCAACACAGACATAAGTAGCTTCAAGCCCTTCAGCCCAGGGCAGAGCACCCCCAGCAGTCAATTGGCTCCGGCCTCTGGAGACAGAGGCAGCGCAAACCCTGTAGTCAGTTAGCCCCAGACTCTTGCTTCAGAGACTGGGCACACCCAGTATTCAATGAGCTCTGTGCTCTTGTTGCAGAGCCGGCGCACACCCAGCAGTCAATTAGTCCTGGGCTCTTGTAGCAGAGCCAGAGAAAACCCAGGAGGTAATGAGCTCTGGTCTCTAGTGGCAGAGAGAGAACGAACCCCAGGGGCAGGCGTCCTAGGTCCAGCGGACAACCGACAAGCACAGGCACTGGGCCTGATGAGGGGAGGCTTCCACCCCAGGGATGGAGTGGCAGGTGGGGTCTGGGCCCACCCTACTCCACCAGACCCTGACCCAGGGCCCTAACAGTGACAGAGTAGTCCGCCACTGGTCAGCGGGATCCCAACCGCAACATGCTGGCCGTGCTTCAGGCAAAGCTGCAGCCAGACTAAGGTCAGCTGCCCCTCTGGGTAGGTGGCCTGTGGCAGTCCCAGCAGGTCTGTGGCAGAAGCAGGCTCCCCAGCAGGCAGGGCGTCACTGGGTTCAGCAGCAGGGAGCGAGCAGAGTCTGTCTGCCTCCTTCGGTGTCGCCGTTCCAACTGAGTGGGAGGCTCCGCCCTTTATACTTCCTGTCCTGGTGACATCCTTCCGGCGGGAGGAGGGAGGCAGACCTAGCTCCACCCACTTGGGCATGGAGGGTGGTTCCTCCCCCTCTGGGTCAGAGGGAGGCCACACTGCCTCACTACAGGTACCAAAAGAAACATCTTCACCCATGCAGGTTCCCTTCACGATGGCTTTCACTTCCCCCTTGCATTGTCAATGTCATTAGTCATTTAGTCATTGCCCTCAGAGCTAATTTTAATCTGCTGTTTATGGGTCTGTTGCTGGCAGAGATAGCAGATCATAGGTTTGTGTCAGGAGCCTCTCCCACTTCTTACTGCAGTGATACCAATCTAGTTCAGTTGTTCCTCAGTGGTAGGGTTACCATATTTAACAAATAAAAAAAGAGGACCCTCCACGGGGCCCTGGCCCCGCCCATTTCCCCAGCCCCGCCCCAACCCTGCCCTAACTCCGCCCCAACCCCGCCCTAACTCCCCCCCCTCCTCCCTCCCACTCCCAGCCACGCGAAAAGGGCTGCCCGAGCGCTACCGGCTTCA
>NW_020664439.1:7145024-7151273 GCF_002925995.2 Terrapene triunguis
CCCTACATTTGTACCCTAAGGTTCAAAGTGGGGATACAGCCTTGACATGGTGGCACAGCGGTGGAGATCGTTTTAGACCCAAAAGCCAGTAAGAGATTTTTTTTTCCTTCTAGCTGCTTGGAAAGCAGAGCTGAAGGTAGATGCATATCTTATCTCTCCTTGCCTGAAGGCAGAGGTGTTAAGTTTTTTTTTAACAAGGGGCTTTGCTAAGAGAAGGGTTCAAAGGGAGCAAACTTTGAACTGGTAAAGGTAATTTACAGGCTGAATTGTTTTTTTTTTCTTTTTACATCCTCGGGAGTAGCTTGTTAGAAAGTCTCTGTTAACTCAGCAGCAGCCAGAGCTAAGTACATCCCAGTTTCAGTCAACTGCAGAGGGTGTGACCCAGCACAAGAAAACAGGAAAATGACTGCCAAAGAAGTAACTAACAAAATAGAACTGGCCAGACTAGAAGCAGAAGAAAACGAGAGAAAACATCAGAGACTGCTTGAAATTAAAAAACTCGAGGCAGAGCAGCATGAAAGAAAAGAAAAAGCCAAACAGGAGGCCCATGAAAGAGAAGAAAAAGCCAAACAGGAGGCCCACAAGAGAGAGATGGAGCTGAAAGAAAAAGAGATGGAACTGGAAGCAGCAAGGACTAGGCAGGGTGCATCAGACCATCCTAACAACTCCTCTCCAGGTACCACTTCCCATCCCAGGAAATTCCCCACCTACAAGGCAGGCGATGGTACTGAGGCCTTCTTAGAAAATTTTGAAAGGGCCTGCCTTGGATACAGCATCCCTCTAACCCAGTACATGGTAGAGCTGAGACCGCAGCTCAGTGGACCCTTAGCAGAGGTGGCGGCTGAAATGCCTAAGGAACACATGAACAGTTATGAACTTTTTAAAAACAAGGCCAGAATCAGAATGGGGCTAACACCTGAGCATGCCCGTCGGCGGTTCAGAGCCCTAAGGTGGAAACCTGATGTGTCATTTACCCGACATGCCTACCACATTGGAAAAAATTGGGATGCCTGGATATCAGGAGCAAATGTTAAATCTACGGAAGAGTTGCCCTTCCTATTGCAAATGGAGCAGTTTTTAGAGGGTGTTCCTGAGGAAATAGAAAGGTACATCCTAGATGGGAAGCCCAAAACTGTAACCGAGGCGGGGGAGATTGGAGCCAAATGGGTGGAGGTGACAGAAAAGAAAAAAGCTAGTAGCAGTTGGAGCGAATATCAGAAGGGGCAAGCCGAAACAAAACCTTACCA
The DNA here is from genome assembly GCF_002925995.2 of Terrapene triunguis. Lineage (NCBI taxonomy): Eukaryota > Metazoa > Chordata > Testudines > Emydidae > Terrapene > Terrapene triunguis. Next base: position 7,146,272 of record NW_020664439.1, read on the forward strand.
CCGGGGACAACCCAAGGCCCCACCCACATCCCAAGGGAAACCCCAGACGCCTTCTCACCCCACCACACCAGTCTCCATCAACCAACATCGCCCCGGTGATACCTTAGCAGGGCGATGTTTTAAATGTAATGAACTGGGGCATATAAAGGCTCACTGCCCCAAGAACCCCAACCGATTACAGTTCATTACACCCCAATCACACCAAGGATCCCCAGACCCAGATGCCTCTCTCATACCCTCGGAGCGAAGGGAAACCTTGAGAGTGGGCGGAAAGAAGGTTATCGCTTGGAGGGATACTGGGGCACAAGTGTCAACTATCCACCAATCCCTAGTGGACCCCAAACTCATCAACCCGGAGGCTACAGTGACAATTCAACCCTTCGTGTCACAGTCTGTAACCTTGCCTACAGCCCAGTTGCATGTCCAGTACAAGGGCTGGGCAGGAATGTGGACTTTTGCAGTCTATGACAATTATCCCATCCCCATGCTGCTGGGGGAAGACTTGGCCAACCATGTGAAGCTAGCCAAGAGGGTGGGAATAGTCACCCGCAGCCAGGCTAAGCAAGCTTCCACCCCCATCCCTGTTCCTGAGCCGTCCACCAGGGCCCCGTCTGTGTTACCGGAGACCCAAACACAGGTGGTGGAACCGGATCCCCTGCCAACGACTGCAACAGCCGTAGTGGATCCAATCCCAGAGACCCAGCCAAAGCCAGTCCCGGAACCGGAACTGACAACGCAACCAGCACCAGAACCATTGCCAGCACTGAGTCCAGCGCTTGCAAACCCGTCTACAACTCCAATGCCAGAGGGCACCAGCGAGCCTGAACTGGCGGAAGTAGCAGATAACCCTACCCAAGAGGCTCAGCCAGAGCCTGAAATACCACATAGTGCACCAGCGGACAGCGGTTCACAGTCAATGGAAACAGTCCCAGCACCTGCATCGCTTCCAGAGGGACCAAGCCCCAGTCCACAGTCCAAGGAGGAACTGATGTCTCCAGCATCAAGGGAACAGTTCCAGGCCGAGCAGGAAGCAGATGACAGCCTTCAGAAAGCTTGGGCGGCGGCACGGAGCACCCCACCGCCTCTCAGCTCTTCTAACCGATCCCGGTTTGTTGTAGAAAAAGGACTTTATACAAGGAGACTCTTTCTGGTGGGCACCAGGAAGACTGGCATCCTCAAAGACAGTTGGTAGTTCCCACTAAGTATCGGGTAAAGCTCTTGAGCTTAGCCCATGATCATCCCAGTGGCCATTCTGGGGTGAACAGAACCAAAGACCGGTTGGGGAAGTCCTTCCACTGGGAGGGAATGGGCAAGGACGTTGCTAATTATGTCCGGTCTTGTGAGGTGTGCCAACGAGTGGGAAAGCCCCAAGACCAGGTTAAAGCCCCTCTCCAGCCACTACCCATAATTGAGGTCCCATTTCAGCGAGTAGCTGTGGATATTCTGGGTCCTTTCCCAAAGAAGACACCCAGAGGAAAGCAGTACGTACTGACTTTCATGGATTTTGCTACCCGATGGCCGGAAGCTGTACCCTTAAGCAACACCAAGACTAAAAGTGTGTGCCAGGCATTAGCAGACATTTTTGCCAGGGTAGGTTGGCCCTCCGACATCCTTACAGATTCGGGAACTAATTTCCTGGCAGGGAACATGAAAAACCTGTGGGAAGCTCATGGGGTGAATCACTTGGTTGCCACCCCTCATCACCATCAAACCAATGGTCTGGTGGAGAGGTTTAATGGAACTTTGGGGGCCATGATACGTAAATTCGTAAATGAACACTCCAATGATTGGGACCTAGTGTTGCAGCAGTTGCTTTTTGCCTACAGGGCTGTACCACATCCCAGTTTAGGGTTTTCACCATTTGAACTTGTGTATGGCCGCGAGGTTAAGGGGCCATTACAGTTGGTGAAGCAGCAATGGGAGGGGTTTACGCCTTCTCCAGGAACTAACATTCTAGACTTTGTAAGCAACCTACAAAACACCCTCCGACACTCTTTAGCCCTTGCTAAAGAAAACCTAAAGGATGCTCAGGAAGAGCAAAAGGCCTGGTATGATAAACATTCCAGAGAACGGTCCTTCAAAGTAGGAGACCAAGTCATGGTCTTAAAGGCGCTCCAGGCCCATAAAATGGAAGCGTCGTGGGAAGGACCATTCACGGTCCAGGAGCGCCTAGGAGCTGTTAACTATCTCATAGCCTCCCCCACCTCCAACATAAAGCCTAAGGTATACCATGTTAATTCTCTTAAGCCCTTTTATTCCAGAGGATTAAACGTTTGCCAGTTTACAGCCCAGGAAACAGATGACGCGGAGTGGCCTGCAGGTGTCTACTACGAAGGAACAAGGAATGGTGGCGTGGAAGAGGTGAACCTCTCCACGACCCTGGGACGTCTGCAGCGACAGCAGATCAAGGAGCTGTGCACAAGCTTTGCACCGATTTTCTCAGCCACTCCAGGACGGACCGAACGGGCATACCACTCCATTGACACAGGTAATGCTCACCCAATTAGAACCCCACCCTACCGGGAGTCACCTCATGCCCAAGCTGCTATACAAAGGGAGATCCAGGACATGCTACAGATGGGTATAATCCGCCCCTCTACCAGTGCATGGGCATCTCCAGTGGTTCTAGTTCCCAAACCAGATGGGGAAATACGCTTTTGCGTGGACTACCGTAAGCTAAATGCTGTAACTCGTCCTGACAACTATCCAATGCCACGCACAGATGAGCTATTGGAGAAATTGGGACATGCCCAATTCATCTCTACTTTAGACTTAACCAAAGGGTACTGGCAAGTACCACTAGATGAACCCGCTAAGGAAAGGTCAGCCTTCGTCACCCAGGCAGGGGTGTACGAATTCAATGTACTCCCTTTCGGGTTGCGAAATGCACCCGCCACCTTCCAAAGACTTGTAGATGGTCTCCTAGCGGGATTGGGAGAATCTGCAGTTGCCTACCTCGATGATGTGGCCATTTTTTCTGATTCATGGACAGAACACCTGGAGCACCTGGAAAAAGTCTTCGAGCGCATCCGACAGGCAGGACTAACAGTTAAGGCTAAAAAGTGTCAAATAGGCCAAAACAGAGTGACGTACCTGGGGCACCAGGTGGGTCAAGGAACTATAAATCCCCTACAGGCCAAAGTGGATGCTATCCAAAAGTGGCCGGTTCCAAAGTCAAAGAAACAGGTCCAATCCTTCTTAGGCTTGGCCGGATATTATAGGCGATTTGTACCACACTACAGCCAAATCGCCGCCCCGCTGACAGACCTAACCAGAAAGAAACAGCCAAATGCAGTTCAGTGGACTGATGAGTGTCAAGAGGCCTTTAACCAGCTTAAGGCAACACTCATGTCTGACCCTGTGTTAAGGGCCCCAGACTTTGACAAACCGTTCCTAGTAACCACAGATGCGTCCGAGCGAGGCGTGGGAGCAGTTTTAATGCAGGAAGGACCGGATCAAGAATTCCATCCTGTCGTGTTTCTCAGCAAGAAACTGTCAGAGAGGGAAAGCCACTGGTCAATCAGCGAAAAGGAATGCTACGCCATTGTGTACGCGCTGGAAAAGCTACGCCCATATGTTTGGGGACGGCGTTTCCAACTACAAACAGACCATGCTGCGCTACAGTGGCTTCATACCGCCAAGGGAAATAACAAAAAACTTCTTCGATGGAGTTTAGCTCTCCAAGATTTTGATTTTGAAATACAACACATTTCGGGAGCTTCTAACAAAGTGGCTGATGCACTCTCCCGGGAAAGTTTCCCAGAGTTAACTGGTTAACAATTGTTCTTGCAATGAAACATATTGTTAGTTTTTATATAATCAGTAGTATGTCTAAAGGTACATGTGTCTTATTAACTCTGTTTTCTCCTATAACTCCAGGAAGAAATCACAGCCAGTGTGGAACCAAACGTCCAACACTATCTGTGATTTGAGGGGCGTGTCATAACTATAAAGGGAAGGGTAACAGCTCTCTGTGTACAGAGACTCCAAATCCTTTTACCTGTAAAGGGTTAAGAAGCTCGGGTAACCTGGCTGACACCTGACCCGAAGGACCAATAAGGGGGCAAGATACTTTCAAATCTTGGGGAGGGAAAGGCTTTTGTGTGTGCTCTTTGTTTTAAGGGGTGGTTCGCTCTTGGGACTGAGAGGGACCAGACATCAATCCAGGTTCTCCCCATCTTTCTAAACAAGTCTCTCCTATTTCAAACTAGTAAGTAAAAGACAGGCAAGGCGTCTTAGATTTACTTTGTTTTCTCAACTTGTAAATGTACCTTTTTACCAGAGTGTGTATCTTTGTTTGCTGTACTTTGAACCTAAGACAGAGGGGGGTCCTCTGAGCTCTTTAAGTTTGATTACCCTGTAAAGCTATTTTCCATACTGATTTTACAGAGATGATTTTTACCTTTTTCTTTAATTAAAAGCCTTCTTTTTTAAGAACCAGATTGATTTCTCCTTGTTTTAAGATCCAAGGGGGTTTGGATCTGTATTCACCAGGAGTTGGTGAAAGGAGGGTGGGAGGAAGGAGGGGGGTTGGTTAATTTCTCCTTGTTTTAAGATCCAAGGGGGTTTGGATCTGTGTTCACCAGGGAATTGGTGAAAGGTTTCTCAAGGCTTCCCAGGGAGGGAATTCTTGTGATGGTGGCAGCGGACCAAAGCTAAGCTGGTAGATAAGCTTAGAAGTTTTTATGCAGGCCCCTACATTTGTACCCTAAGGTTCAAAGTGGGGATACAGCCTTGACAGCATCATATTCCGCTGAAATGGTTTAATTTCCGCAAAATTACATATCTTGGATGTTGATAGCATCTTTTGTGCAAGGATAAGCTACATGAGAGAGATTGCACTGGAATGAATTATAGCAGTCTGAAACATTTCTTGTTCTGTCCTAGCAGTTGTCGTAATGAAGGGGGGAGAGTTTCTTGGCATTTGTACCTTTATTATTTGCTACAGGGCCCGGTGTTGTCCCACAAACTTACACAGGATCGTTTTAGGGGTCAAGACAAA
>NW_020664439.1:7151283-7167623 GCF_002925995.2 Terrapene triunguis
GAACAGAAGTTACAATGGTACAGTGAATAACTAAAAACAATTTCATTCACATTGGTTCTACACCGGTGTCCACAGACCCCTTTCCCTGCAGTCTTTTTTTGAGACAGTCAGAAGTAATGAAGATGTACATCTGAACCGTGTGGAGGATTTAAAAAAAATACATAAAATGTGAACACAATCCATGGAGTTTGCTTGCTTAAAGACAGGTCCAGTCTACCCTACATATACCACAATATCAGGAGATCTGATTATAACAAGGTTCCATTTTGTAGCACAGGCAGCACCTTAACAACTGTATTAGTGTCTGGTTAAAACAGAGAATTTAAACGCCTGCGTGCACACACAAAAGGAAATGCAAAGGTTAATCTTCTCCTAGTAATGGTATCCAGTCCACATTACATAGCTGGGTGTTATTAGTTGAGCTGTTTAAATTTATACTTCAAGTATTCACAAATGCTTCCTCTGATAAAAGAACATAAAGGTTGCAAAATCAAATACTCGAAAGTTAATAAATGCCAGAATTCAGATTGCCTGCGCAGCCTTAGTTTTGGTCCCCTTGTGCATACGCACTATAACATTCTTTAATTACATGATCACTTGCTATTTCTTTTCACAAAACCCCTCCCTCATTCAGGGCACATAATGGATGGTGCTCTCTTAAGGAGAAGCTCTTAAATAATTTTTTATCCTCACTGTTCAATGTGTGGCCGTAGGCCTTATTTACCGCTCTCTATTCAAACCTTGCTGTGAAGACGGAAATATTAATTTCTTCCGGGGCTTTCCTATGGCACTCATCATTATACTATCTGACAGCTTCACAAACACTGGTGAATTTATTTTCCCAAAACCCCTGTAAGTGTAGGGGGTGGGGTGGTATCCTTTTTTATGGATGGGAGCTAAGGCACAGAGAAATGAAGGTAAAAAATATCCACTAATTTTGGGTGCCCAGTTTGAGGTGCCTAGGACCTAATTTTTCAGGGTACTTTGCATTATATAGCAGTTTATATGTTCAAAGCCCAGCTTCCATTGTCTTCAGTTGCAGCTGTGAGTGCTCGGCACTTCTGCAGATCAGATCCCAGGGTCTGAAGTCGGGCATGTAGAAAATGAGGAACACAGTTAAAAATTTGGTTTAAGTAGCTTGTCTGGCATCACATAGGAATTCTACGGCGAGGCAGGGGTAGAATCCAGTTTCCCAGGGCAGCATTCAACTGCCTTAAACATGAGACCATCCTTCCCCTTTCTGCAATCCCTTGCCTCATTCATGACACATTTTCCAACTTCTGCAAAAAATGAAGCAGGGGTTCTACAGACAACTGTTGTCTTCACTACACAGCTTTGATTCATCCCCAGTGTTGGCCCATCCATCGTGCTGAATATGGCAGGGGTCCTGTGGAAAAAATTGTATATGCCCATGTAATTATAGTTTGTATGATAAAGCATACAAAAGGGGGCCATTGTAAGGTTGCGCAGATAAACTTAATTCATTGTGCTAGGCACTGTACAAATAGAGAACTAAAAGTCGGTCCCTGCCCCAGAGAGTTTACAATCTAAGTGACTAATGTTATTCTTCAGTTTGCAAATTTATAAATCTCAGAGTGTCAAAAAAATTGTGAAAAAAAACCAAGTAGCACGGCTACCACTAAAAAAATTGTGCATTTGCTGCTGATGTGAAGGATGGCTTGAAACTGTCTCCAGTTTTCTTAACAAGCAGGAGTTTATATCCAGAAGGCTCAGCTCAGAACAAGTTGTGCAAATAGGCACTCACTGCAGTTGGTTACAAATCAAGATGTGTGTGGAGGAAGTGGGGGAAGGGTCAGGAAACTCTTCCCACTAGCTGTTTATTGATCCAGGCCCCTCTCCTCTCTGCACAAGAACCTGTGCTAGCTGCCTACAGCCCTGGGGCAGCAGGAATCTTTGCAGACCTGTGTGATGGTTCCCAGTGGCAGCTTCACCTTCCAAGCACTAGTGCTTGTGGGTGGGGCTGCAGGGGCTTGGCTGCTTGTCTTCCCACCTCAGCGGCCTGATGAGTGGTGGAAGGCTCTTCGGGCTGATGGGCCCTATTCATGGCTGATTGCTCTGGAGCCTGGTGGTAGGGAGAAGGGCTATTATACTGCCTTCCCTGCTGTCCCTTATGCTAGGAGACCCCACATCCTGAATGAGACTTTGAGGCAGGCCCAACCTCCCTCAGCTGTTGTTCCATGAGGACCCCACTGATACATATGGCTGTGTGTGTATGGAGTCTGGGACTCTGCCTCCTGGAGAATAGCCACTCTTTGGAGACACTGCCATACTCTGATTCCAGTCGGACTTTGGGGGCACTGAGCTATGGTAGAGCTTTAGTCAGGGTCCATCCGCATTAAGTGGGAGGATCAGGGTTTGGCTCATATAATGTTTCTTCTCTGGAAAGCCTATCCTAACTAAAAGTTCATTCCTCACATCACCTCAGCTGAGTAATAAACACACCGTTGCTTAAACTATACTGCAAGTCAGGTGAGATTCGCTGGTATATCTGAAGGCAGAATTTATCCCACATGTATCACTAGAGCCCCAAGATATGGCAAAGTTTTGGCCAGGATGAAAAGACAAATTGTTCGCTGCTGGACCAGCAGATACAGAATTGCCACCCATAGAAAACAGGGTAACTTCTGCTGCTCTTAACAACACACAAGGATTTACCTGCTTTTTCAAGTTACATACTTTTAAACACAACACATAGGGCCTGATCCAAAGGCCACTGAAGTCTCTGGGAGTCTTTTTGTTGACTTCAGTGGGCTTTGGATCAAGCCCAAAGTGAAGTATTTCTTGAAAAAAAGGCAGAGGCAGAGTGCATACCACAGAACCTACTCCTTTTCCCTTTGTGTTGGCCAGTTTCCAGCTGTTGCTGCATTGAACCAGTTCTTCATGGACATTAAGGTTGTTTTTCAGGGACTGATTCTTCAGTATGAAGGAATGCTATGGTGGTGCAATATAACTATGTTTTGTTGTGCAGTGATGTATTTAATACTGTAGCTGAGGGCTTGTCTACCCATAAACCACTCCAGCAGCACTGCTGTGGTGCTTCAGTGAAGACACTCCCTATGCCAACAGGAGAGGATCTCCTGTCCCTGTAGTTAATCCACCTCCCTGAGAGGTGGTAGCCAGGTTGACAGAAGAATTCTCCCATCACGGCTGTCTATACTAGGGGTTAGGTCGGTTTAACTGCATTGTTCAGGGGTATGGATTTTTCACACTCCTGAGTGACGTAATTATACTGACCTAATTTCCTAGAGTAGACCAAGCCTGAGAGAACCTCAGGGAAAAACCTGTGGTTAGCAGTTTTTCAAATAGATATTCAGATATCATGGTGATGGGTGTATGTGTAGGTGTGTGGTCTATAACCCCACAGTAAAATTACACACACTCTCTCCCAGGGTTTCTGTTTGGTTGCACTAAATACATGAGAATAAAACTCGAACCCATCTCTTCATTTCCCAGCATCTTACTCGATACAGCCGTCTTTTGTAGGTGACAGGGGTAACTTAACTGTATCTGTCCAGATGGTATCAGTAATAAATCAATGGGAACACAGTGCATCCGTCTGATAAATGAATGATACAAACAAGCGTGTTCTTATCTAAAGCTACTTTCGATTAGAGTTTAAGCAAATGCACACATAGGCAATAGGTTTAGGACATCACAGATATAGTTACCCACAGTCTAACATAAGAACGTCCAGACTGGGTCAGACCAAAGGTCCATCTAGCCCAATATCCTGTCTTCTGACAGTGGCCAATGCCAGGTGCCCCAGAAGGAATGAACAGAACAGGTAATCATCAAGTTATCCATCCCCTGTTGCCCATTCCCAGCTTCTTGCAAACAGAGGCTAGGGACACCATCCCTGCCCATCTTGGCTAATAGATCCATCAATGGCTATCTTCCATGAAGATGGTTCATCTTCATGGAGGATAGGTCTCATGGTCTGAGATGGTTTTGAGTGATCACCAGCTGGGCGTCCAGGGGCCCTCTTTCCGTCCAGCTGATAGGGAGTTTAGGTGTCCTCTCCTTGCCCGAGGAAAAGCTCCGAGGTATTTACTTTTACCATATCTTTTATAGCTAAGTCTATAACTCTATTTGGTTTTCAGCTGGCAGTGGCTGAACATACAAAATGGATCAGTGCTGTACTGTCAAGTTCTGGGGTACACACAGGAATGTCAAATTCTGGGGTAACCCACAAGGTGGTGGTGGTTTTTCCTGTCAGAGCAGATATTTGTGCTACACTAGAGAAAACGGGTAACATCTTGATCATTTTCTTTTCTTCCATTGTTTACTCAGCCATGGGGGCAAGTGAATTTCCACCTTCTTCAAACAGGAGGGGATTGGAATGAAAATTGCAAGTATTACCTCCCCTATTAGTTCTCTTATCAATAATCCCCCCCCAATAAATTAACAACTGTGGCCTGCACATGTACTATGTTTAAAGTAAACCATCTGCCCTCCTAAGCCAACAGGCATTAGAACTTGCTGCACTATTAACTAAATGGAAAAAATGGTGTCTGCCTATTGGTTGCCTATAATCTGCTAGGCCAGTGGTGATATCTTAAGATAAGCATTGGAACCACTTTAACATCCTCCTATGCCAGCCCAAACAGTTTGTTATCTTCTTCTACAGGCCAGGGGGAAAGGGAAGAAAACAATGGCAGTAAAAGGACTTCTTGTTTGATAACATTCACCTGTTTCCTGCCTCCAGGAGATGCAAAGAGCTGCACTAGCTGGTTAGGGGTTTTCAAGCTGACTGGAATAGTCCTAGTTAGACTTTAGGAAGTCTTCATTGGTTTTTTTTTTTTTGCCTCCTGATTTCAGATTTTAACTTCATAGGTAGTGACTTGCCTTTCTAGCTGGGGTTTGCCGTTATTTCTGGTGCTGCTGTATGCTTGCCCTGGAGAGAGATCTCTCAGGATGGCACACGGCTGTGTTCAAGGCTTGAAAAATTTTCTGGGCAATTGCTAACCAGAGACTGATAAAAAAAGATGTGGAGGAGGGCACCATGATGTTCTAGGCAGAGTGAGTGTTGGAATTCCTCCAGCATGCTATCCCTGAATGAGCTTGAGCCCTCCAGGCAAGATTCTGAGCTGTACCTTTCTGGAGATAAACCTGGGTGTGGGGGGAAAAGGTGGTTTCATACCACCCATTGTGCCTCCTGTATACTGGCCTCAGCTGGCAGCCTATGCATTTATGCTTGCTTCTCATCCATGGGTGTTTCTGCAGCTCAGAATAGCCAGAATGCAAAGCACTCTGACCATGTCCCTCCCACTCCACCAGTCCCCCTCCTGGGCCCACCCCGGTATACCTGTGCTCAAGAGGTGGCAGAGGGCTGTTATGTCACGCCCATGCCATTTGTGGAACTTCCCAATAGTGAGGAAATTCTCAGCTGGGAGGATCTGGTTGTCTTCTAGCCTTTTTGTTTCAGCACCACTAGAGAACTGGGGCCATGACCTTTTCCATTAGACTGGCTAGCGAGTGTCTGTTAAATTTTAATCCGCTTTGTCTCCCTCTTGCGACGGGGATGAGAAAAAGAGTTAGCTCATTCCTCCAACCCCAGAGCATGTGTTGCTGGAGATGCCATCTAATAATCTCAGACTAAGGGCTTGTCTACACGGAGACTTAGTGTATGGCAAGCTGGAGTGTGAGTCTACAGTGCATAGCTTGCCGCACACTTACTGGCCATGTGGACCTTGCTACCTTGCACTGAAAGTTCTGTAATGCACTTTCAGCTACTGCTCTTTCAAAGAACACACCACAGAACTATTATTAGGTGGCCACAGGCTTCACATGGTCAGCTCGCGTGGGTAGATTTAACGCTAGCTTGCCACACACTAAGTCTCTGTGTAGACAAGCTTGAGGTACCATAGTTAATGGTATTAGCGCTGGAGTGCTAGCTAAATACATTCTGACAGAAAGTTGGAAAAATTACTAGACTTTCAATGGGATACCATATTCTTCTTCACTTCCTGTCTTAAACCATTGCATAGTACTGAATAGTTGTGGCATTCCATCCCAGAGGAGATTGCATGTTTGAAGCAGATGAAATAATTTCTTTCAGGATGAGATGAGCTATGTAAGTAGAGGATAGTAAATCTCTAAGAAGGACGCACACGTTGTTTTGTTCTAGGGTAATGCATTGTGCAACTCATCCTTCACTCTTGGTAGCCCACGTATAAGCTTTCGCTTTCACAATCCTCTTTGAGAAGATATATGGAATGTCAATGTTTCAACCAGAAGTGTGTCCTTTCTTCTTTCTGCCCTTCCCCTCCATTTATCTTTGTCCCTCTGTCTTTTTCTCTTATTTCATTCTATTTTCATTTTCTTTGTCTGTGTTCTCCCCCTTTCCTTCTCAAAGCAGAGTAAGGAGACCCACAGAATCAATTTACCCCTGGGACCAGCTGTAGAATAAAATGGACTGAGTTTGCAAGGATTCAGTCTGCAACTGGCTTCATCTGGAAAAGATTTCAGTGGTTCTTCCTCTCTGCTGGTGCTGCCAGTGGCCTTCAGGGCAGCAGGAGGATAGGCAGAGCCGTGAAATGCTGCTGTATTAGAACTACTCCACTGCTGAATGCTTTCTCTCCAGGGAAATGGCATGTTATTCTCTGGGATAGGTTGGCTAATGTCCCAGATGTGACACTGGTGCCTGATGAGGCCAAGGAAGTGATATATGCCTAAATAAGTTTGTTTTTTAAACAGGCTATAGTACAGGGGTTCTTAAACTGGGGGTTGGGACCCCTCAGGGGGTTGCAAGGTTATTACATGGGGGGTTACGAGCTGCCAGCCTTCACCCCAAGCCCCGCTTTGCCTCCAGCATTTATAATGGTGTTAAATATATAAAAAAGGGTTTTTTAATCTATAAGGGGGGTTGCACTCAGAGGCTTGCTATGTGAAAGGGGTCACCAGTACAAAAGTTTGAGAACCACTGCTATAGTATGTCTTTTGAGAGTAAATCTGGAGCCTTTCCTTATGGAGATGTGTATAGAGGTAAATGGGAAAATCTGGAAGGGACTGGGGAGAAAATGGCCGATCTGGTGATAATTCCCTTTAACACAATTCAAATTAATAGAGCATCATTTATTTTGAAAAGTCTCAGAAATCTGATCATAAGGGCAGAACTCAGCAGTCAAGTGAAACGATGCAACTCCACTTAAATCCAGTGAGTTTCCCCAGGCTTCTGCCACTGGTGAATTTTCCTGGTGTCTCTACATGCTATAGAGAACCCTAGCCTTTCTTAGGGGTGAGCTCTGAACTCAAGGGAGTGCCGCAGAGATCCTTTCTGTCTCTTTGATGCACCTCTCTGGGACTTTGCAGCACTGTTTGAGACTAGCATAGGACAGCCTCAATGATGGACACATTGCTGTCTGCTGGGGAGGAGGAGCCACAGGGCTTGGTTCTCTGTTGCCACGTGCCTTGTGCATTCATTTGCACCAGTGCAGAGTGAGTGTAAAACACTATCATTCTGGTGTGGTGGCATTTTACACTGGCTTTGCATGGGTATAAATGACTGAACGGGGCAACAGAGAATCAGGCCCGGCCGTTCCCTGCCACCTTAGGAAGTGGTGTGGCCCTCATTGCTGGTTTAGCGCTGTGAGGATCCTTCACAGGAGCTTCCATGGCTTCCTCATTCATCTCCTGCGTGCATTTCAGGTTCCTAGCCTACACGTTCGTTTTCTTCCCTTGGGAATTTTCTCCCCCCTTTCTCTTCAGACCAGTCTGAATCTGTTCCTGGGCAGTGCAGACGTCTCCTGACCGTGCTTGTCTATAATTCTTTGCCAGGGCTGCGCCTCAGACTGCACAGAGTTTAAGTGGATTTAAACACATTGTAGCTTTTTGTTATAGCTCATGTTTCTCAGGGTTTATTTTTAGCAATTTTTGAGCTTTGTGTAGATGTCCAAAAATCAGGGTGTTTTGGGGTTTCTCTTTGTATATACCAGGGGTGGCCAAACTTACTGACCATCTGAGCTAGGTATGACAATCTTCATAAATTCAAGAACTGGGGCACACCTGCCAGGGACTGGGGCTTCAGCGCTGCTCCTACTGAAGCTCTGAGCCCCGGCAGGTGCGTCCTGCGGGGCAGAAGCTCCGAGACCCCTCCTCCATGCTGCAAGGCAGAGGTCTCAAGCTTCCCCCCATTTGGTAGGTGGAGAATGGACATGGGGGGGACTCCGCGAGCCACACTTAAACGCTAAAAGAGCCGCATGTGGCTTGCCACCCCTGGAATATACTGTAATGAATAATGTATATAATATACATTACTCATTACAACAGCATATGCTATGCTATGTTATACTATACACTATACTTAGTTCGCTTTCCAGTCACATATGAAGGGAAGTTCAAGCAAGTGGTTGTGGGGGGAACCAGATGTGGAATGTCGTACGTGCTGTAAAATGTTGCTCAAACCTCTTCACCCATTTTCCAGCTTGTACCACCAGGCAAGTATCTGCCTCTTTGGTTTGGCTAATTAATGTACGTTGCATGCAGACTAAAAGGAATCTAATCTATATGCATGTGTTTCTTCGCTCCTCCATCGTCCCCCACCCAGTTTAGATCACATAAAGGAGCACTTACTGGGGGGGGAGGGGGGGCGGGCATAAAGTCTTCTGTGAATAGAGCCACAAGCAGGAAATCTTCTTCATGTGCTCTTAATCCCTTGATGCTACTAGCTGGGATTTCCCAGCATGGCTTGTGAATGCATTAGAGCTCCAGCCCTGCCATCTCCGAGGAGTTAATAGCTTCAGCATTGCAGCACTGTAGCAGCATTCCAGTCTCAGGGCCATCCCTCTTGCATGAGCTCACTGGCTGTCTGAAGAATGGTTGTATTCTTCATTATTTTTTCTTAGTCTGAGTTCTTTGGAGGGGTGGGTTTCACCTGAGATCTTGGATTATTTTACCCAGGAGCATTGCGAAAAGCCTCCATAACATCTCTCCTTCTCTTCCCCCCTTTTTCTATTAACTTTTATTTTAAGTTGCTCTTTCCTACCTCCCACTCCCACTGGGAGTACTCTAAGCTGACAGGACACAGATGTGGTAAGAGGAGTCTTCCGCTGTTTGCAAACCCTGCCATCTTGTCTGTAATGGTCAAACCAAAAAAACACCCTTGAGTCCCCACTTGGCAGCAGAAAGTACAGCTGTTGGACATTTGATCAGTCCAAAAATAATCGGTTAGATATTGGTCAAATAATGTCTAAAATGGCCAAATGTTTTAAAGCACTAATTAACTGATTACTAATTTATTGTTACACCAGTAACAAAAAAGAGTAAGTATCAGAGGGGTACCTGTGTTAGTCTGTATCCACAAGAACAACGAGGAGTCCAGTGGCACCTTAAAGACTAACAGTTTTATTTGGGCATACGCTTTCGTGGGTAAAAAATCGCACTTCTTCAGATGAATGGATTGAAAATTACAGATACAGGCATAAATATATTTGCACATGAAGAGAATGGAGTTACCTTACAAATGGAGAACCAGTGTTGACAAGGCCAAAAGCTTATTCTCAAATAAAAAAGAGTAAGAATTTATGGTCTCCGGTAGGCTTAGCCTTAGGTAGGTAGTTATGCCTAATTACAAAAAACGAGTTACTTAACTGAGTTAATGCAAAACACAATGAAACAAAGTTTTAAACAATGAAAGAATAATAATTATTTTTTGAGCAATGTTATGTTACCCTTTAAATGTGCCTGTTTTTCAGGCCTGACCAGTTACAAAAGAAAAGAAAAATGAAATTAGAAATAAAACAAAACTGTAAAATAAAAGATTTTTTTAAATGCACGTATGCTAGGTAGTGAGCAGACCAACTCTTCAAGCGGCTTAATGGCTGTGTTGTGGGAGGAGGGAGGAGGTTTAATGATTGTGAACCCTCCTCTTCCTCCCCGATTCTCTTCTGAGTTAATTTCTGTATGTTTGTCTAGTCAGTTTAGATAAGCTGTTCAGGGCATGGACTGTGCCTTTTAACTTTTTTTTAATGTGTTTTGTAAACTGCCATGTACGTTGATAGCCAGGTATACAAATTAAGATATATATGCATATATATAATGTTCTAGAAAATTCTAGCCAATCAAGACGTTCAGCTTTCAATTAGTTTACCTTTTTCCTAACAGGTGGCATTAGCATGTAATAATGTGAGTGATCAAAGCTTTTAAGTAGGCTTGCTTACAAATGGCATCATGATGCAATCGAACAGATAGGCCACCGCCTACATCAGAGCATTCTTGCTGGAATATTTGACAATATTTGACCATGGTCAGATAATAGGTGGTCAGTTGACATTATTGTACTGGTCAATTGATCGGCTTGCCCAGCCTACAGCTGTTAGATCTATGGATCAGACTCCATGTGGAATTTACATTGTAGAAATCTCAGTCTGGCATCACAGCCCCAATGTATTTCCTTTTCTGTGTTGTTTTTTGTTTTCTAGTATTCTAACTTACTGAAAAGAAGGAGAAAATGAGTCAAAAATCTAAAATGTAGGCAGAAGAGCAAAGGAGGGAGCTTGATATGATGTGGAATTCACTAATATCAATTTGTATAATCTTGGTTTACATGTTCTGCATTCTCATTGTCCATAACTTGCAGTGGCGAATAGAGAGAATACCAGGTTTTCCTGGGGCAAATTAAGTTTGGATGGACCTTGCTAATGAGGTAATACTCAGAGAGATGAGTTAAAGCCAACTTCTGTTACATAATGTTTTGAATAGAACTGGTTGGAAAAAACTGATTTGTCAAAACCAAAACTTTTTGAGGAAGTGTATTGGTTTTGACAAAAGTTTTGGGAAGGTTTCTCAGGTTTAGGATAAGAGAGCACAAGAGCTCCATTTTGTAATCCTGTATTACATTCCAAAGGCCCAAAGTATGTATGTGTATGTTTAAAAAGCAATTAAATGTTAAAGATCCAATTATTTTAAATCTCAGTTACTGTATATACAACATATACGGGAACATGGGTTCTGAAGTAGGGGTTGCAAGACCCATGAAATCCTTAAAAAAAAAATATCAGCCACTGATGGCCTGGAATTGAATCTAATGGGCAGCTTTCTAAACCCACGCACATGACAATGCTGCTGAAAATAGTCTGAGAGCTTTTTGTGTAGCTGATTACAGGCTGTTCTTTCTTTCCTTTCTTCCTTCCAGAATACCCTTTGTAGGGTTGCATTTCTAATCTTATAAAATATGTCATGAGACTAAGCTTCCTCAGGCTGTTTAGTTATTAAAAGGACATGCACAGTTCATTCAACATGTTGCATGCTTTGAGTTCCTTACTTTAGGCCCTGATCCTGCAAATACTTATGTAAATGAGTGAAGTTCCTTATGGGTGGTTCTGCTGAGGCTACTCTTGTGAGTAATGTGCGTAAAATTACAAAGGCCCCAGTCCTGAAATGAGCGTCACATGGGCAGAACTCTGCACCTTCTTAGACCTTGCTGTAGGGTCCTGGCTTATGGTTCCGATTTTACAAAAGGTTACTCAAGAGCTTAACTTTCTGCACTTCAATCAAGTAGTTCCAATGAAGTCAGTGGAACAGCTTGCAGTGTATAAAGTTAAGTACCTGCATAAAACTTCTCAGGTTCAGGGCCTTATTTAGCATGTTATACCATAATGCACCACAGGGAGAAACAAAATAGAATTTTAAAGGTGACCTGCAAAGTAAAAGCAAATAAAAGAACATTTGGTTTTGTTCCCTTCTTGTTTCTTGCACGAAAAAGATCTGAAAGGTTCTTGTTGTGCTTTTACTTTAAAGAGGTTTTAATATTAAGGAATGTCAAGGTTTTCCCTGGTTTGCTGAGTTGTGTTCACAACAGTTTTAACCAGGGTAGAGAAGATCTGAATATCTAATATAAAAAACAAGCAAAGAAAAACACGTTAAACACCTTTCTGACCACCTTTATACATCACTAGCTAGAAATGACACATACTTTCCTCCTCTTTTAGATCGCCTTTAGTATTGCAAGATTAATCACTCAGAGGTGTTCACTGGGGGCAGAAATGGAAAAAGTGGTACGTTACACAGTCAATTTGGAACCGAGTACGTTTAAAAATAACCAAGTGGAAAGTAGTGTCAGGTGCTACATTAGCCCTGGAGTTTTGCTATTTTTGTGGTTTTACAACTAGCTTTTAAAAAAAGGTTTTCTCTCCCTTGTTACTGTGTGAAATTCCCATGCAAACAGGAGAGAGAAGTGAGTAAGGGTCTGATACAAAGCCCATTGAAGTGAGTGGAAAGACACTTAGTGATTTCAGTGGGCTTTGGGTCAGGCCCTAAATGACTTCACAAGGGCAAAGTGAGACTGACTATATACAGAATGCCACCAAACGCTCAAAGTAAACAGACTGAAAATATAGAGAATAGGGAAGAACTCCTCAGGTGGTCTAACTTGGTGTAGTAGCTACATTGACTGAGGATCCTGGCCCATTGAGGGGCAGATTTTCATAAGTGCTTATCAACCATGATTGGGGCAAGACTTTCCAAAGAGCTGAGGCCTCAGTTCAGCAAAGTAAGCATGTGCCTGACTTTAAGTACAGGAGTTGTCAGTCCCATTGCCCTGTTTGTGTGCATAAAGTTAGCTAGGTGCTTCAGTACTTTGCTCAGTGAGGGCCCTGGCTCCTGTTTGGGCACCAAAACAAAGTGGCCAGACTTTCAAATACTCCCAGTATTCGTCCAGGAACTGCTGGGAGCTGAGCTCTTTTGAAAATCTGTCCCTCAGCCTCTGATTTACAGTTCAACTTGCTTTAACCTTGTCTCGCTACAAGTTCTAGAACAAAGTGTGTTTTTTTGATGATTGTATCCCTTTAAGATAACAAGAGGAAATAAACATGTTTTCGTGGTGTGCAAAGGTTGCTGGTAAATTCAGATAGTTCACTGTCAGAACAGTTTTTTTTTTTTTTCACTCTCACATGGATTTTTACAGTACACTTTTGATCCCACTCACCTGTCAGGGTTAAGTAATGTAAAATTTAAGCTCTGTGCATTTCCCAGACGTATACCCCAACTGCCCATTGAACATCTTCTCTTGTGCAATGATCTGAACAAGCTTGCTGCTGCTACGGGAATTGTGGTTTTTTGTTTTTGTTTTAGCAGTGTAATGTTAGAAGTCATACAGCTGTAGATGGAATTATGAGTCTCTGCCCTGGATGACTGCATTCTCAAGTAGCCAAGCTTCCTTAGCTGAGGTTTTGATTGAAAGGTTCATTAGGGATTCCTTCCTACTCCAGGATCTCTGTCTGAACAAAATACTCTTTAAATTAATCACTTGCTGCTTTTCTTCCAGGTAGAGCAATGTTTCCTAGCATGAGGGCGGAGGCTCCTTTGGTGTATCAGACTAGTTGGTGGGAAGCATGAAAGTGTGAGTAAAAAAACTTAGGAACCACACTGTAAATGTTTTGTTGCACCCTCCCTTCCTATTTCCATTGTCTCTGCATGCTCAGGTGGATGGCAGTAGGAGTAGCCCCAAGCTTCGTTGCCTTGCTCCTGTGGCACTTGGTTCAGCCTTGTGTTGCACTGTTGGGAGCCTCCCTCCCCCGGAACACTAAAGCAGTGTAGACTTTTGGTGAGTGGGAGTATGGGGAGGGGGATCAGAATTAGCAGGGAGGACGTGGGGAGCAGGGGAGGGGAAGAGGAGAGACACGTAAAAGAGAAAAAAAAGGCAAAGAATTGCAGAGCAAAGAGTAAAGGAGAGGAGGTGAGAAAAGATGGACAAAGTGAGAGAGAACCAACTGGGTCGAGATATGTTGTGGGAGGTCTTGGCGGGTGTCCATCTGCCAATCCATCCTGAGGATGGCCACTGAGCTGCAGCATTCACTCCTGTAGCAGAACCCTGTGGAAGGAGTGCACAGGAATCCGGTGAAATTGTGCCCAAGCAGGGAGAGTTTGTTGGCCTTCTGACCTCTCAGTATCGATAGCCACATGGCAGGTACACAGAGGCAGCTGAGTGGAGGGCTGGCCATCCTGTATTCTCCTCCAGCAGGAGCCATGTTGACTTTGGCAGAATCCTGGTGGGGTTTCCAGCAGCTATAGAGGAATCTCCACCAGCGGGAATAGGCCATGAAGCAATATTAACTTCTTATGGGGTAGGTCCAACCAGCAACTATTCCAGAAAGCATCATATCCCTAACACGGTCCTCTCCTGCACCTCTTTCTAGTTCTGCTCATGTAAATCTAGGAAAGCATGTAGGCCATAATGATGGAGATGGGTTGCCCTGAAATGAGGGCTTTAATCTCCTCCCAATAATTGCAATTCACAGAAATAAACATTAAGCGATTATAGCAGAACTAGCTCCTCTAGCTAAGGCTATGAGATAGTTTTCATTCAACTCTCTTGCTTCCTCACTCAGAATTTACTGCAACTTTCAGCTTTGCAGCTGAAATTTTCCAGTTTAGCCTCTGCCAAAAGTTACCTTTAAAAAAGAGTTTGAGCAAAAACCGTTCAGCCATTCTTGAATGTGAGGAGATGAAAAAACCCACACTTTTCTATTGTGGAAACATTCTTACCTGGCCCTGTGAGCAAACTAGAAGGTAGCTGAACATTGGAACAAAACTCACAAAATGGCTTTGTTCCAGAGGAAATTGGGTTTGAGTGAGTTTTATGAGTTTTTGAAAATCATGTATTGAGCATGGGCTGTGGATTTATTTATTTATTAAAATTACTGTTACTGAAGGAGTTTCAAGAAGAAGATAATCTCTATTATTATAATTGTTTACTGTGTATGGTCCGTTCTCCAGTATAGTCAGTCAGTCAGTTTCACATTTTTAGCTTGTTAACTATGTTGAAAGAGGTAGAGAAAACAAACTCCCAGATAGGAAATACGTTTTTTAAAAACTACCCAGTTTGGACACACTCTTTAACTTTGACCCCATCCCCATGCAAATACTGTGTATTAAAAAATAATATTTTGGAGATCCGCTATCTTTTAATAAGGAACTGATACAAATGTTCTTGAATGTATCAATAATGTTTAAAAACACAATTTCTGCTGCTTGCACTTCAGAAAGCTCAGCAGACTGCTCAATTTGCCAAAAAATGTAATTTTTTTAATCAGAAAAAAGTTTTAGTTTTGGGATGTTATCCCTGTGTTGTTTTAAATCGGGGTTCTCAACTTGAGGGTCTTGATCACTTTGTCCATATGTTGCTAAATGGGAGGGAAGCAGATCTGGTCAAAAATGTGTTTTTGTTTTGTTTTTTTTGTTTTGTTTTTCCCAAGATAAAACTTCAATTTTTTTTTCTAGTGGAATTTTGAATACTGAAAAATTTAATATGAAAATGGAAATGCCATCTTGGTGCATCATGGGAGTTGCCAGTTGGGTGCTTTATGTTCCAGTTCTCCTCTGTGGGCTGGGGTTCCTGGTTGTACTACATCTCTGATCATGGCTTCCCTTCTTGGAGAGGGGAGGTGGTATAGCATGGAAGACCCTGGCCATGGTACATCATGAGAGATGTAGTCCATCAGGGGCGCCTGGCTTGGAGAGAAGAACTGGAACATAAAGCACCCAAACTACAACTCTTATGAGATACTATGATGGAGTTGACTAGGCTCAGAAGCTACCTGTTGGAGGCCTCAGGGTCCTGCCACACTCCGTCACAGAGAGGAGCAGAAGAGAGATTCTCCAAGCGGCCTAGAATGGCTGCGGGGGAAGCAGCCAATCAGAGGACCTGCAGGGAGCAGCCAATCAGGGGATCATCAAACAACTATAACTCACTTTAGGCCTTCAAACAACCCCCCAACCTCTCCAGTGGCACCTGACCAGAACAATCGATGCAAAACCTGCAGACATATCTCCACTGCTACAATGATCAACACCCCCACAACACAGCTGTCAAGATCCATGAGTCTTACATATGCCTATCACAATGTGGTATACTTCATCCAGTGCACTAAATGCCCCACTAACTAAGTGGGTGAAACCAGACAATCACTGCACTCTTGAATGAACTCACACAGGAAAATTATACAAGACAAAAACACACTATCAGCTGTGGTGAACACTTTTCAGAAAGTGTTCACTGTATCTGACCTATCAGTCCTCATCCCCAAAGGAAACCTGACCAACACTTTCAAAACATGAGCCCGGGAGCTTAAATTCATAACTCTGCTAGACACTAAAAATCATGGACTGAACAGAAACACAGTATTTATGACTTATTTTCAACAATCTGTAACCCACTAACCCCTCCGCCCCTTATGTCCTGTAACTGCAGAGGGTTAACAGGCTATTTCACCTTGAATGGTCCCTTAGAATATGAACTAACTACTTATGCTAAACAATCTGTTCCATCTTGCATTTAACTATGATGCTCCCTCCCCAAATCCCCGCCTCTCCCCAAGCACGCC
>NW_020664439.1:7177623-7259177 GCF_002925995.2 Terrapene triunguis
AGCAGTAGCTTCTTCTGCGGGTGTAGAAAGACTATTTTCTTCCTTTGGACTAATTCATTCCAACTGAGAAATTGTTTGGGACCTGAAAAAGTAGGAAAGCTTGTTTTTCTTTTCCGGATTATGAATAAACAGGAAAATGAAGGTGAAGACGACCAAGTTAGCTGCAGAAGCCAATATTTTAAGTTTCTCATGTTGACCTGGCTGTCGATTTAATTTTTGGGTTTTTTTAAAAAAAATATTTCATTTAACTATTTTAGTTAAAAGCAATTTTAACAAAAACAAACCTGATTTAAAAAAACTTGAATGTTTAACTAAATTCAAAAATTCATATGCTTGTTTTGTTAAAACATTATATGTTTGCTGTTGAAGAAAAAAATCCAGAATACATAATGTTGTTGTTTTAGCTAAATAAAACAACTTAAATGTCTGTCTAGTGATGTTCTCCTCCTAATACAGCATGGCAAGACAATCCTCCAAATATTAATGATTAACCTGTTGAATTGGAGATAGTTCACCTCAGTGACTTCATAAATATCTGCTTCAATTACCTTTGGTAAATGAAATAACCAAACAATCATTCATTTTCTGATATAGCTGTAAAACTAATCTGAAAAGTTTTCAAAATAAATCACTTTAAAAATGTATAGTGTGTACCTTCTAAAAATGAAACCTATATCTATCTCTGAGTTGTGAAGGATATGTATTAAGGTTATAACAACCAACGAGAATGCACTTTTATGTAGAAATCCATGATTAAATCGAGTCTTCCTGACTAGTGTTTTAAATCAATTCGATTTAAATCAAATCCACCCTGCATGTGTGCATGCATGGAAAGACATAATCTGGCTCAAGTTTTCTGAACAGATCCATACCTGGCATCAAAGTAGTGTTCATCAAGTCGAGTTTTGTGTAAATTTCTATTGTTCCATTTCATTATTTTAGCTGAAACAGAGGGAATTAGATTTTTCTCCCAGTTAGTATGAGCCAAGAATAACAACTCTTAAATCAACCCTGAAAGGTACCACGTGAATGATCTGTAAAAGTCTGGATACTGAAATATGGAAATGTTGTAGTGTGCAGATTAATGACAATTGGCACAAGATTTATTGATAACACCTCATAATTGGACAGGCGCTGAGGGGTGATAGAATATTATTTAATGTTTGTGTACTGCCTTCCATTACAAAGTGGCTTATAAACAAGGCAGAAAAAAAATCTCTGGGAGTACAAGCAGCATGTGGAATTTGAGGTGGATTGAATTTGGGTTTGGCAAAGAGATGTTGGTATTAAAACAAAAGCAAAGCATAACTCCCCAAGTGGGTAGTTTGCCAGTGTGCTGAGGCTAACAAACACCAGTTTTGTGAAAAATGCCATGGGATCACTAATGATCACAGCCAATTAGGACCTCTGTTTTATGCCTCATCTGTAAGACAGAAGTGTGAGTAGCACAGTGCCCCTCACAAAGTCTATGTGCATTGGTTCAGAGCTGATTGGGAGGAAAGAACATCCCCTATTGAATTACCAATGCCCATTCCTGCTGTATCTGAGAGTTTTTGTTTTGTTTTGTTGTACAAGTACTTAGTAGGCCTGAATCTGGTTAGTTTTTGAGATCTGATAAAATCACAGCCTGGGATGGTGTAACTGTAGGCTATTTGCACCCTTTGCATCAAACTTGCATTAGTCTTTCCTAATTTTACTTTCAGTCTCTCTGGGGACATCAGTTTGTATCCGCAAGTGGAGGTTTTTGCTTACACAAACAGATGTATCTACAAATAGAGTTTGTGCAGTTAGAGAGGCCAAATGAAAATACAGCTCACTTTGGGCCAAATCTTCAGCTAGTGTATATCAACTTAGCTCCATTGACTTCATGTGTTCCTTTGAACCTGAAGTGGTTGTAAAGAAGGTACTGGCCATCCTTTGGAAACCATGGACTTGATTCTCTTCTCAACTAGTCTCCAATCCTGAAAAAGACTTGAACATGTGTTTAACTTCAAGCACTTAAGTAGTTGGGCAAGAAGCAGCACAGGTTATTAGTCTGGATAAAACCAAGCCATTACCATCAAGCAGACTTGAGCTCCTGGTTACAGCCAGCTCAGGTTTAACCTGTCCACGTGGGATATTGTGCAGGTGGCTGATGTCAAATGCTTAGAAAGATTCATAGACTGTTCTGGAGGATCCTCAAAATATATGGCCGCTTGTATAGCAGTAGCTGCTGCCATGTTTTGGGTCTTTCAGTGGCATTTCTGGAAATGTTGTCACATCAAGTTTGTTACAAGGCTGTGGGTCTATAGAACCACACTTATCCCAACTCAATTGTACGGCAGTGAAACATGGTCACTGAGGAAGGCTGAAGAACACCGGTTTGTTGTTTCCGATTCTCATAGTCTGTCAGCTGCTCCATATTAAGTGGCAGGACAAGATCAGCAATGAAGATATTTGAAGTAGAAACCAGTAATTGCCTCCACCAGCACTGGTTCAGTTTCCAACTTTCTTGACATGGGCATCTTATTAGAATGGAAGACCAATGAATTCCGAAGAATGTTTACCAAGGAATGCCACTACGTGGCTGGCAATCACGTGGTTACCAAAAGCTGCAGTGGTATGATAAGATCACCAGTGATGGACATAAGATAGTCTGGTTGAATATTCGATTTAAGGACCAATGTAAGGCCCCTAGCTAAGGTATACTTTGTGTAAAACTGTTGTGAGAAGAGAACGGGGTTCCTCCTTTCAGTGTAGTAGTTCTGAAGGGACATGCCTATGCCTGTTGACTGGGGACATATTGATCCAGCTACTGTTCCATCTTTTCTTTACATTAATGCATTGTGTCAAGAGTCTCACATGGATAAAGCAGTGCGTGACATTGCAGTTACTTTGGCTGTTGCCATGACACTTGTTGGTAAATTGTATAGTCAATTGCTTGACCTCAGTTTGTTTCATTACAAAATATACTAAAGAAACTCAATAACCAATGTCAGTCAGGCTGCCTGCTAAAAGGCAATAATGAAAAAAATGGGCTCAATACAATACCAATTTCCGGAGAGCAATCTCATGCAGTGTTGTTGAATTCACCTTAGGAAGAAAGCTTGTTTCAAAGTTATACCCTTAAAGCTATCCTTTTTATACCCAACCAGTTTAAAAGTAATAAGGTACTGTATGGACCATCTGAGGCTAGATTTATCCAATAATCTTTCTGCCTTGTTTTTCTGGTACCATGATGTACCCCTTATCTCTTTGTTTTGAACATGTACATTCCAGATACCGTGGGCATGAAGGCACCTCCTAGGCTTGTAAATAAGAACATAAGAATGGCCATGCTGGTTCAGACCAATAGTCCATCTAGCCCAGTATCCTGTCTTCCAACAATGGCCAATGCCAGGTGCTTCAGAGGGAATGAATAGAACAGGTAATCATCAAGTGATCCATCCCCTGTCACCCATTCCCAGCTTCTGGCAATCAGAGGGTAGGGACACTTCAGAGCATGGTTCTTTTTTGAACCATGTTATAGTCTTGGCCTTCACAACATCCTCTGGCAAAGAGTTCCACAAGTTGACTGTGCGTTGTGTGAAGAAATAATTCCTTTAGTTTGTTTTAAACCTGCTGCCTATTAATTTCATTTGGTGACCCTTAGTTCTTGTGTAATGAGAAGGAGAGACCGCATGGCCTAGTGGACTGAGCACATGACTGAAAGTCAGATATTCCTGAGCTCTGATTTATTTGTGTGATGCTTGGCAAGTCTCTCCACTTTTCTTTCTCAATTTCCTGTATGTATGTTTGAAAGCGGGTTTCTGGCTGGATAAGAATAGAAACAGGAATCTCAAGTTCCTCTGTTGGAGAACTGTGTCTAGTCCTTAGACATAGACTAGTACTATTGGACAAATGATCTTTTATTTTCTTCCACTAGTTGCTATTAGAATGTACCATAGCTATTAATTGAACTCATTTCCCAATCCTGTGTCTTGGAATTGATTCTGCATTAAACACACAACATTTCTTTATTTCAGTAACGCTAATGCAAACCAATTAAATTCAGAATGTTTAAAATTAATGCCTGTGCTTAAGTGTAAATGAAAATGCAGGATTTATACATTTGGGACTAGATCTTCAGATGGTGTACGCAGTTCATTGTCTTTACACAGCTATCCTGATTTACAGCAGCTGAGGATCTGGGCCATAAGTGGGAAATTGGGTGCACTGTAGATCATTTTGTGCATGCCATTTTGGTGGTCACTTTTTGAAATTAAGACTCCTCACAGATGTCTGACACAGCTTTTTACCGATGTTATTTGAATGCTTACAAAGAGCAAAAGCAAAACTCTTTCTTTTAAAGTTTGGCAAATAAAAAGGGGGGGGGGGAATGCTGATATATTGAATGCAAAGTTCCCTTCCAGAGCACCCATGTACTGTTGATGTAAACTTCTGAGAATAGAGCTGAGGAAGTGCTGACACAACCAGAAATGAGGGCCTCACTGATAGCATTATCTCCCCCTTACATTTAATTCTTACTTGTTTTCCAATTGAGCAGTTATCTTTCTCTCCTGCTTGTGACAGCGTACGCCTTGTATGTATGATATAACTGAAATATGTTTTGTGCTGCCTGTGCCATGTAACATATCTCCGTAAAGGTTATGGTCTACTATATCTATTCATCCTATTTGTACATATATATCATTTTCTACTTGAGGTTAAGAATATGGGCTGTATGCTTGCTTGGTTTCTAAGTAAGCTTTGTGAGGCATTTGGTCAGCTTCTTTAGGAAGGAATTCTCCAGGTTAAGTACCTGATCAGGAAACACTTGGGGAACAATGCATCTTGGAATGCTCCAATCCACATGAGAAGTCTTCCTGGAGACATGCAAGATACCATGTGGACAATGGCGTCGGCCTGTAAAGACTGAGTCATGCAGGGGCATGTGACTTGCCCAGGTGACTCCAGAACTCCATCTTGGAGCTGGACTTTGCATAGGAGGGAGGAGGGGGGTCTCCACCCACAAGAGTCTATTTAAACCCGTGGGAGACCCCTCCATTTTGTCTTCAGCTGGCTAAAGAAGGAACCTCTCCACACACCCCCAGGATACTTGAAGGAGACTGAAACAAAGGACAGTAACTACAGGGGGTGTGAGTGATTGCTGGACCCAGGCTAAAAGGAGATTAGCCTGTAAAAGGGAGTGCTCTAGAACTGGTGAGGAAATTATCTGTATTTAGTTTGATTAGACATAGATTTGCGCATTTTATTTTATTTTGCTTGTGACTTACTTTGTTCTGTCTGTTACTACTTTGAACCACTTAAATCCTACTGTCTGTATTTAATAAAATCACTTTTTATTTAGTAATTTACTCAGAGTATGTATTAATACCTGGGGGAGCAAACAACTGTGCATATCTCTCTATCAGTGTTATAGAGGGCGAACAATTTATGAGTTTGCCCTGCATAAGCTTTATGCAGGGTAAAACGGAGTTATCTGGGTTTAGACCCAATTGGGAGTTGGGCATCTGAGTGCTAGAGACAAGCACACTACTGTGAGCTGTTTTCAGGTAAACTTGCAGCTTTGGGACAAGTGATTCAAACCCTGTGTCTGGAGCCAGACGGGAGTGTCTGACTCAGCAAGACAGGGTGCTGGAGTCCTGAGCTGGCAGGGAAAACAGGAGCAGGGGTAGTCTTTGCACATCGGGTGACAGCTCCAAGGGGGTTTCTGTGATCCAACCCGTCACACTGCTCTCTAACAGGTTTAGATCTGAGAACTTGAAATAGGGGTACATGTTTTATATTGGGATCAACTGGATCTGCTGAGAATAGAATCGTTCATGACTCTTTCAGAGGGACAGTTCCTATGCATTGGCAAATGTGTGCCCATGTTCCATTCTATCCTTATCAGATAGTTTAATCACAAAACCAAAGTTACCTCATCAGTTTTGCAAGAGTGACACAGGCATGGCTTATCTAGAGAGGGCCTGGGCATTTGCCAGCGCATCGCCTAGGCCCCTCTGAAGGAATTCTTACTTTTTAGAAGAGCAGGCATGGATTTAATGTGATTTATTTCTGGGGGCGGGGGGGGGGGCTAATTCTTCCTCCATCTTTGAATGTAATGGTTTGGTTCTCACCTACCCCTTCCTTTTTATTCACTCCTTATGTCTTCTGCTTCAGATTCCAACCTCCTTTTCCAATAAGCCTAGTTCACATCTTTTTGGTCTGCTAGCTTAGGCCTCCATAACACTAAGTATGCTCCTTATTCTTCCCTTAGGGCAGGTCTACGCTACAGCCTAAGTCAATATAACTTACATTGCTCAGGGGTGTGAAAAAGCCACACACCCTCAAGCGATGCAAGTTTCCACACCGGCACTATGTTGGCAGGAGACACTCTCCCACTGACATAACTTCCGCTTCTCACCGAGGTAGAGTAACTATGCTGACAGGAGATCACTCTCCCATTGGCATAGCGTGTCTTCACCAGCCGATGTAGCACTGTAGTGTACAGTAACTCCTCACTTAAAGTCGTCCCAGTTAACGTTGTTTCGTTGTTACGTTACTGATCAGTTAGGGAACATGCTCATTTAAAGTTGTGCAATGCTCCCTTTTAACGTCGTTTGGCAGGCGCCTGCTTTGTCCACTGCTTGCAGGAAGAGCAGCCCGTTGAAGCTAGCTGGTGGGGGCTTGGAACCAGGGTGGACCGGCAGCCCACCATCAGCTCTCCCTATCAGCTCCCCGCTCCCCTAAATTCCCTGTGCAGCAGCTGCCCAGCAGGCTAGCAATTGCAGCTGTCCCTCCCGCCACTGCCATCTGCTGCCCTCTCACCCCACTCAGGCCTGGTCCACACTACCCCCCCACTTCGGACTAAGGTACGCAAATTCAGCTACGTTAATAACGTAGCTGAATTCGAAGTACCTTAGTCCGAACTTACCGCGGGTCCAGACGCGGCAGGAAGGCTCCCCCATCGATGCCGCGTACTCCTCTCGCCGAGCTGGAGTACCGGCGTCGACTGCGAGCACTTCCGGGATCAATCCGGGATCGATTTATCACGTCTAAACCAGACGCGATAAATCGATCCCAGAACATCGATTGCCTGCCGTCGGACCCTCCGGTAAGTGTAGACGTACCCTCAGTGGCGTAGGCTAACATAGGTATTGCTCACCATTATAAATCAGTGGGATCTTTGATGAAGCTGTCCCTGTGCTGCATGAAGGAGTTTGGGGAGTGGGAGGAGGCAGGCTTGTGACTAATGTACTTACAGGTACAGAACGGTGGTTGAGTTCAGCAAGGTACTTATGCTTATGCCTGCCTATCTTTGAGCCTGTGAATAGGATTTCACTCCTGGAATGCTCTAGGGAAGTCTGCAAAGTCTTTTGACTCAGGCTTTGTGTATAGGACCAAGATTTGGCACTAGAATACTTACATTTTTGTCATTGTTGGCTGACAAATTGGTGCACTATTGCTTTGTAGAAGTTGACTCTTGATAATCTCACTTGACAGGTGTCAGTAGATTTGAAGAAAACAGCATGTTGTATTATTGCTATAAATGCCTATTTGACTGTACTGCTATCTGACCTCTGCATTCCTGATATAAGAGGTATAATTATGATATTTGTAGGCTTTCTGAAGTTTCACTTATAGGAGCACATTTATGTTCATCCCTGTGGTGTATGAATGAATGTGGCTGTCTATAACAAATATTTTATCTATAGCTATGTAAATAGAACATCGCCTATCTGCACTATCCTAATTTGCACCTTTCTTTTTTTTCATTTACACAGAAAAATGATTCTCTTCCCGCTTGCCAGAGCAGATTCAGTAGCAGGATGATCAAGGGAAATCTCATGTTGTTAATCTCATGTCATGTTTTACAAATATGCTACATCAGTACACCATGAAGTATTATTACTAACCCATGGTTGTGAAAATAAATGAACAAAGGACATTTTGTGATTCAGTAGTGTCCATTTTTAAACTGTTTGCTCACTTTCCTTTCCAGCTTATAAAATGGAGCAATGTATTATTTGTGCTACAGAAGCACCTAAAGGTCCCCCTCAAAGATTAGGACCCTATAATATAGTGCTAAGCACCTGGTTTCCCATCAATGTGAATTGGCAACCTCCTACTGGACAGATCGGGGGAGTGTTAAACCTATAGTTGGGGAAGCACCAAAACACACACAGGCTTGATAGTTATGCTGCTTAGAGGGGAACAGGCTGTTGAATGAGTTCAAACAAGTTGTGAAGGTGCCTATAATTTTTTTGGTAGTGACTCTGCTTCTATATGACCTATTGGGTACTCTCCCCGATCTACCAGTCAAGAGAAAATGTGAGCTAAATGCCAAACTACTCTCACATTTCCTGGCTGCAGTCCCATGTGAAATCACAGCTAAATGAAAAGGGAGGGAAGGATATCACTAGGTTAAATAAATAGTTTGAAGAAATTTAGGAAACGTTAACCATGGAAAATGTAAATGATTTAAAGAATGCCCTAGCAATGAAAGGGTCAGTCCCACTTCCCACTTAAACGGTTAGACCCAAAAGATACAACCCTTTACGCTCTTAAAAACAAGACATAGGCAGATTTTATTCCCCTCAGTATATAAAAACACCTATAGGTGCCCATATATTAACCCAATGTAAAAGACTGCCCATTAATAAATAGCCACTGAACCTCTTTACCCTCCACCTGCCCAGAAGTCTGAGAGGTGGGGGAGGAAAGATGGGTTTTTCAGCACGCCTGCAAGGCTGATAGATCTGGGCTGTGGCAAGGAGGGATTTCCAAAGTCAAAATCTCCCGCACACAGAATGCTGCCAGTAGCTCCCTCTAGCTTATATCAAGGGGGGTCCAGCTCAAGCACCTCTGCTGAGCTCAACTACGGCAGTGTGACACACCAAGCCAAACTGTAAAGCAGCCTGGGAACACCTTGCACTACCAGCTTCATGGCAGACTTTGTATACAATACACTGTATTCTTGTCAATGCTCTGGCTTGCTTTATGCACAGTGACATGGTATTTTCAGAGCTCCATCTTTTGTGGACTGTGTTAATGCTGTGTCCCAGCTTATGCAAAAAGATGAATAGTAACTTAGTACTAATTTACAAAAATAATAGCCAGACTCTCAGCTTGTATAAACTGGCATAGGTCCACTGAAGTCAGCGGAGCTGTGCCAGTTCATATTAGGTTGAAGAGGGTAAAAGCTATGAGGAGATTCTCTGTGTATTAAATGGACACCATCAGCTTGACATTTAATCAGTTTAAAAAAAAATGTATATGTAACCCACACAACTTCTGGGTGTGGTGTTGTATCCCAACTAGTGACACCGAGACCACTTAGAGAGAGAGAGAAAATGAGTCTGCTCTACAGCTTTGCTAATATCCAGTTGGCTTTTAGCTCATGCAGTAGAGGCTCATGCACTAGGCTTTAGAGATCCCCGGTTCAGTCCTGCCCACCGTGGTCTGTCAGCATTACATATAGTTTTAGGTGGTACTCCTACCCAGGAGGCCCCCTGACAAATCATTAGGTTTCATAGCCACATTTTTCCTACTTGGTAAATGATTTTCGCTCCCTTCTTGATGAGCAGAAGGTCCACAAAAACAATAGGGGATTTGATCCAATGAGATTACCAATGTGAACAATTAAGTATATACATAATTGATTGCAGAATTAGAGCCTACCAACAGTACAGGGAAAACCATGAAGCTGATTAGGCACAAGGCAGGGGTGCTGGAACAATTTTTATAATGGGGGTGCTGATGTTGGAAACAATGTATTTGCTGTTTGTTATTACTACTTCAAGCAAAGGGGTGCGGCACCCCTAGTTCCAGCAGGGATGCTATCCGCTACACCAAGTAAACAAACTGATGATATTGATATTTTTTCCTCCAATCTCTTGTTGTAATTTTGTTACTTGAAACAATAACAGGTTTAAAAACAAACCCCAAAACCCCTGACTGAAGGGAATTTTTTAAGTTCACAACTTCCTTTAACTCTTTCAAGCAACTGATTTATAAAAAAAATAGTTTAATGTACAACTGTCAATAAAGGCAAATACCATTATGTCCTACTGAAGCACGTTATAACAAACACTTGTGATTAAAATTTCATTAATGAAAGTGGGGATATATTTGAATTTTAACAACTGATTCTGTGGGTTGAATGCATGTGTGTTGCAAATCTGCCTATTTGCACTCTCTTTTAATGTTATCTGACTATTGACACTAAAATAAGTTTTAATAATCTAGGCCCCTGTCCTGCAAACAATTACATGTGCATAGTTTTGCTGACTTCAGTGTTAACGTAAAGTTAAGCATGTGTGTAACTTTTTGCAGGGTCATAATGGTTTGTAAAGTCTCCCCCTCTCTTTCACTGTATCTCCTTCCATCACTTGCTTGGTAATGGTTTCCTTCCTCCACATCGTTTTTGAAAACAGGAAATAATCTATTTTAGGCTAGCGTTTGGATAGCACTCAGTGCCATGGGGACCTCATCTATCGGGGCCTCTGGATGATACTTGAATGCAAAATACTTTAGTGCTATTGTGAAAAGCAATACTAAGCCTGTCCAGCAGATAAAACTCTTCATGTGTGTTTGGTGGTGTGGCTTTTGTGCTGAAGGAATAAGACAAGAAGAACACTTTATTTTGCAGAACCTACAGTAAAATATTTGCAGAGCAAAAAGTGACTAGTCAGAAGACAGAGCGTCTAAGACTCAGGAGAAACTCGCAAAGACACTGTTTAACTAGATGATTCTAAAAATAACATTACATATTCACTTTAAATTTGCTAAAAACATACTGGGGGCACTGTTGTAATATCCTTGCTAGCCAGGCTGCGGACGGAACATGCAAACTGCTAGGTGGCTCTAAATTTTGGTGTGAGACTCTCTAGGTTTTTTTTTTTTACTGAGAAAGATAGACGTTTTGCTTTGTCACAGGCAAAGTTTGAACAATTCCTGCTCATTTCAATAGACGTTTGAGCTCTCAGAAGGGTTTTACTTGATTAACATTTTTTTGCTGCTGGCGGTAGCCAGGTCTGGCTATCAGAATTCTCTCTGCAAGACTCCAACACATACCTAAGAAAATCCTTGTTGGTGCCCTATGCTATGTGGTATTTCTCTAATAAAGTTCTCTTTTTTTGCAGGTGGCTTGTGACCTTTATTTGAAATCTGCTCATCAATCTGACGTGTTGGATTTGTAAGAGAACACAGCTTCTCACCATTGTTAGAAAACCTGCAGATACTTAAAAATGAGCAGTAGTTGCTCTAACTCAAGTATTAGCCAACAACAGGTAACGAATACATTAGCAGTTCAAATAATACAGAGGAGACTTTGTTTTGAAGTCTAATAATAGATTTCATTGTCTTTATTGGGATAACAATCCTTTAGTCAGTCAACATTTGGACAGTGCTTTGAGGATGTAAAGTGCTAGACAGTGGTTAAGTGTTAAGTTCACAGGGGCTTGCTCCTATGAGCAAGTTGGCAAAGTTCCTGTTGATTTTAGTGGATCCCAGGATCAGCTCTATATGGACTTAAGTAGTCTTCACTCACATGAGTCCTGCTGACTTCAATGGGACTGCTCCTGTTGCTGGGGCTATGTCTACCCTAGAAATGCTACAGCAGCAGAGCTGCGGCACTGTAGTGTAGACACTTACTAGAGTAACAGAAGGGGTTCTTCTGTCATGGTAGTAAACTCCACCTCTCCAAGAGGCAGTAGCTAGGCCTGCAGAAGAATTCTTCCATTGACCTAGTGATGTCTACACCAGCGCTTAAGTCATCTTAATTACATTGCACGGGGTGTGAAAGCCCTGAAGGATGTAGTTAAGCCACCTAACTCTGAAAGGTAGACCAGTCCTAAGACAAACACAAGGAAAGGTTTGCATATTTGGGCCCTAGTTTTGCATATCTATTTTTCATGGCTCAGTCTGTACCATCACCTGCTTTTTAAGTGGCTCCATTCCTTTCTCTGAGAGTTCACGGATGATAGAAATAGAAAACAAAGGGAACTTTATATGGTCAGACATCATTGCTTATGAATGAATGGCTGGGACTTGAGGATACTGGGTTTGTTCAATCAGAAGTATAAGACTGGCTCCAAGAGGTCAAAATTCGATTGCCTGTATTTCAGGTGCTGAACCTATTCACACTAGTGTAGATGGAGCCTGTACCCTATACCCTGCTGGTGTGCACTAAAGGTTCCTTAGTGTGCTTTATTGTAGTACTGTTTCAAACAGCACTATGTTAAAGTGCACTAAGAAACATTAAGAAGAGAGTACTCATAATATATACTACTGTAATAAGTAATATAACTCATTATGATGTATACTAAATTAATTATAGTAAACCCTGAACCCCACTTGTTTTTGGACATTTACATAGAACTCAAAAATTGCTAAAAATAAACCCTGAACAATGAAATTAATACATCCCAAAGAACAGAAGCCCTGCCTATGGCTCTGGGCCAGAAAAATTACTTCCAGCACCGATCCCAAGTAACAGGCACTGTGCGTATGGTTGCTAGTTCCCCACCAACTCCTGTGCACTTCTGGAGTGGGAAACCATTCCCCTGTGTTCGACTGCAAGGTGGCCAGACTACTCTCCTCACCCTGGGAGTCAGATACAGACATGTAGGGTATGGGGAGCCAGTGCCCAGCTCCTCTGCAGAGCAGTTCCAATTCCTTGTTCTTGGCCCTATTACACCACTCGAGCATCTGCCCTCTCTTTGCTGCTCTCATATCCTGAGGGCAGGTCTACACTAAAGAGTTAAGTTGACCCGCCTACGTCGCTCAGGGGTGTGAAAAATCTACACCCCTGAGCGACGTAGTTAAGCCGACCTAACCCTAGTGTAGACAGCACTAGGTCGATGGACAAATTCTTCCATCAACCTAGCTACTGCCTCTTGGGGAGGTGGATGAACTAATGTGATAGGAGAAACCCTCCCGTTGCTGTAGTGAGTGGCTACACAGAAGTGCTACAGCGGCACAGCTAAGTATCGACATAGCTTGAGCAACACACCTGAAGGCACTGGCATGTACAGAGCTGGCAACCATGCTCTGGTCACCTTCAGTGCCCACCTATGTCCAGGCACCATGCACTGCTGTAAATGCCACAGCTGCTTTTAGACTGCCAGCATATCTTCGTTTACACCTGTCCCATTGTGTTCCCTTGGCAGGGCCGGCTCCAGGCACCAGCTTAACAAGCAGGTGCTTAGGGCGGCCAAGGGAGAGGGGCGGCACCTGCGGCAATTCGGAGGCGGCAGGTCCCTCGCTCCTTCTAGGAGCGAAGGACCTGCCGCTAAACTGCCGCCGCCGATCCTGACTTTTTTTTTTTCTCTCTTCAATTGCCGCCGCCGATCGCGGCTTTTTTTTAATTTATTTTTTGCTTGGGGCGGCAGAAATGCTGGAGCTGGCCCTGTCCCTTGGGCTTTGAACAGAGGTTGAATAATGAATTGACCTGTATTTTCCTGCTGTTGATTTTCTGCCTCTGCATCACAACGCTCTAGCAACAGAATGTCTTTCCCCTAAACAACAAACTCTCTGTCTCCTCCATGCAGCTGCTGAAGTTATTTTCTGCTGAAGGTGGGGTGTTCTGCATTTGTTGGAGCACTGTGCTGTAGAAAGCTTCCTCGCTTCCCCCAGATATTCTGTATTGTACCCTAAATTAATATCAAACCAAGAGCATTTTGAGAATAAAAAAATTAAAAAAAAAAAAAACCACTAATGTAGACTCATTGGCTCCAGCCAGCTGTTTAATGACACTACATGTTTACAGATTTGCAGAAGTTTCCTATGAGCTGACTAAGGTTTCAGTGTAGCTATCTTGAAACTCACATGATGTTTATAAAATTTGCGTTTTCCACAGTGTTCTTTAAACAAACTTTGTTATTGAAATAGTAGTTTCTGACCACAGGCAAGAACCAGGGACAGATTCAGGCAGGGAGCCTTGACCTGGTGATGTTGTTTCAGACATTAAATATCTATTTAAAAAATAGTAAAGTGGGGATTTTCACCCAAGCTGGCATGAAAGTTCTGCACCCATACACTCTTTGGAGAAGGAAAAATATAGAATTGGGGATGAGGGAGGTCTCCCATATAACTCAAATAAGGAGTATGGGCCTGGGTTGATATTGAATTTAGGACCTCATCCAAGCCCAGTAAAGTCTTTCCATTGATGCTAGTGGCTTTAGATCAGGCCTTTAGATGGATTGAGAAGTCTGGAAAAAATTTCTAGTTCCCCCACTGCTTCTTTTGATTAGTTGTTTCTTGCCCTGTTTTTCAGGCCCAACATCGTTAATCACCTCATTCTGATGCACCATACATTATGGTTCATATCAATCTATTGAAAAAGTGTGGACTCTTGTTATTGCTTGTGGTTCTGACTATTTGCTTGTGGGGGGAAACAAGAAAAGGCTACTATGTTCCCTTCAAAACAGAAAGCAAAAGTTTTCAGATTCCCAGAGCTCTGGGAAAAGGAGACGTACTTACATCCCGACTTCTTTCAAGCAAAGCTGTCAATGAGAAGGGCCAGTTATCTGTTGCTTTGCTGGTCAAACTGGATAAAGTAAATGGCAGCATCTCTCCAACCCCTCCAGGAAACAATGCAGTGGCAAAGTCCAAGAAATCATTGCTCTCTGTGAATGTCTGGAATGAGGACAGTTCATCAAAGAATCTCATACCCAGGCTGCGAAAGGTCAAAAACAATTACCTGTCCATGAACAAGTACAATGTGACTTACAAAGGGCAAAGGAATACTGCCAAACTCAGTCCAGAGAAACTGCTGTGCCAGCTCCGGGACAGAGTGAATGTGACAATGATCCATGGGTCAGACGGTCCGTTCAATACCTCTGAATGGCAGATGTATCTACCAAGAAAAAACCTCAGCCAAGAAGTTGGCCACTTCCGTCAATGCGCTGTCGTGTCCTCAGCAGGATCTCTGAAGTCCTCGCATCTGGGACCAGAGATAGGTTGGTATTACTCTGTTAGGATAAAACAATATCGTCTGGCTTTTGAACTCTGTGAGGCTGGAACAATCCACCATCACACTTGATTTACCCATAGGACTTTCTCCATTTCAAATTAATCTGAGAATTCACAAAGACACTTGCACCAACTTGAAATATTCAATTAAGATTCTCATTGATTGCAGGTGTGTGTGGTGGAGAGCAGAGAGAATGAGCAGGTACCCTTAGTACACATTTCAAATGTGTACATTAATCTTTAACACTTGAAAACACAATTGGTTTAATTGAACTAAGTGTGGGCCAGGATACAGCTCAAGATCCATGCTGATTTCTGCACCCATACAATATGATGGAGACCCCCAGTGATAGAATTCCCACGGCAAGGGAAGGGTTGCAGCGGTACAAAGCAGCTGCAGTCTCCACTCTGGGGACCTCTAGGGAGCCGGAGTCCCCTAAAGAGAGAGGGTAGGGCAGGCTGGGAACAGGAGATGGCCATGGCAGCTGCAGGAAGCACTATAGTGATACTGATATAACTCCCCGGGTGAACCCTCAGATTCCCATTTGAGTGCCTTTGTTTGGTTTAATTTACGTCACTTTGGAAGGAGTTTAAACTAAACTGGTGGGGGGAATAAAGCCACTCTTAAATGGGAATGGGTGTCCATATGGGGTAGTTACACTGGTATCACTGTATCAGTTTAACTATACTGATAGCATTATACCAGTATAACTGTTAAAACTTTCCCATGTAGACAAGCACTTTGGCTCTGGAGAAGGAGGAGGCAGTGTTTCCTAGTGGGTAGATCACTGGCCTATTACTCAGGAGACCTGATTTCTATTCCTGACTCTATTATTGGCCTGCCGGGTGACTTTGGGCATGTCACTTTGCCGCTCTGTGCCTCAGTTTCCCATCTGTAAACTAGGAGTAATAACACAGTTTTCCTTTTTAAAGTGCTTTAGATCTACTGATGAAAAAAATCTATAGAAGAGTTTAGGTGGTATTATTATTCATTATTTAACGCATCCGTTCTCTGTAACAGCAGAACCTCTGGCCTAGCCCAGCCTTGCTGTAGGTGGGGCTCTTAAGCGCTACTGCAATCCAAATAGATAATATTAGTAATCATAGAATATTAAGGTTGGAAGAGACCTCAGGAGGTCATCTAGTCCAATCCACTACTCAAAGCAGGACCAATCCCCAACTAAATCATCCCAGCCAGGGCTTTGTCAAGCTGGGCCTTAAAAACCTCTAAGGATGGAGATTCCACCACCTCCCTAGATAACCCATTCCAGTGCTTCACCACCCTCCTAGTGAAATAGTGTTTCCTAATATCCAACCTAGACCTCCCCCACTGCAACTTGAGACCATTGCTTCTTGTTCTGTCATATGCCACCATTGAGAACAACCGAGCTCCATCCTCTTTGGAACCCCCCTTCAGGTAGTTAAAGGCTGCTGTCAAATCCCTTGTAGAGGAGCGGACTCACTCCTGCCACACCCTCCTGCTGGTCGGCTCGGAAATTAGCTCATTTCAGCATTGGAGCGCCCCCTGCAGGCCGGTGGTCCGCCTGTCCTCCGGCCCCCGTGTCCCTCCCAGACACCGGTGCCCTTTTATCTGGGGTGCTGCCCCCTGGCAGTACACCCCTCAGTACTAGGGTCCCCCCTCTCCAGGGAGCCCCCACCCACTATCCCTACCTTGCCTCAGAATAAGGCCACTGCCAGTCACCAACTAACCCCCACTCCCTGGGGCAGACTGCAGTATAGGCCACTCATCACAGGCAAGGTTGGGTTTGGACCTGCTGTCTTGGCCTACCCCTGGGCTGCCCTCAGCAACCCCCAGTACGCCTTGGCCTCCTACTAGGCCACAGCCTGGGGCTTTCCAAGCTGGAGCTCCCCAGCCTGTCCCCAGCCCTGCTCCACTCAGGTACTCTGCCTCTAGCTCACTACAGCCAGGCCCTTCTCCCTCTGAAGGCAGAGAGAAACTGCTTGGCTCCTGACTCACAGCCTTTTTATATAGGGCCAGCTGAGGCCTGATTGGGGTGTGGCCCAGCTGCAGCTGCTTCCTAATCAGCCCATCTTAGCAGCTCCCAGCCACAACCTTCCCCCAGGGCTGTTTTAAGCCCTTCAGGGCAGGAGTGGGGTAACCACCCCGCTACATCCCCCCTGACTTTTCTCTTCTGCAGACTAATCCCAGTTCCCTCAGCCTCTCCTCATAAATCATGTGCCCCAGCCCCCTAATCATTTTTGTTGCCCTCCGCTGGACTCTCTCCAATTTGTCCACATCCCTTCTGTAGTGGGGGGACTAAAACTGGATGCAGTACTCCAGGTCTGGCCTCACCAGTGCCAAATAGAGGGGAATAATCACTTCCCTCGATCTGCTGGCAATGCACCTACTAATACAGCCCAATATGCCATTGGCCTTCTTGGTAATGAGGGCACGCTGCTGACTCATATCCAGCTTCTCATCCACTGTAATCCCCAGGTCCTTTTCTGCAGAACTGCTGCCTAGCCAATAATAGGGAGGCGAGAATATGAAGGAAAACACAGAAACAAAACTCAGGAAAAGCTATGCAGTCATCTGTTCTAGGAAAGAAAAGAGAGTGAAGCCATGAAGGGAAAGTATAACACTACTAAGAGTATAGTAAATTACATTTGGCAAAGTACCTATAAACATTACACAGCTTTTGTATTCCTTTAAAGTGCAGGAGACATCATGGTGAGCAGTGAGGTAGCATAGTTATTTTTCACACTAGCCTCTAGGCTCAGTCCACAGGCTATTGAGCATCAGGTTTTTCAGGCCCTGAGAAATAAAGGACATTCCTCTTCATTATTTCCCAGTCACTGATTTGTAACAAATCACAAGGAGAATTATTTACCCAAGCATGTTTTGGGGACCTGTATTTAGCAGGTTTCTTGGATGTCACTTGTGTTCTCTACATGTGTGCTGAGTTTTTACACTAAAATACATACAGCTGAAAATGGTTAGTTTCATTTAAACCAAATTAGAAGACAGAGAAAACAGCACACATAGTAATCATTTAAATGCCAGCATGAAAAGAATCAACCTTTTTAATACTTCTGATGAATCCAGCTCTGTATCTCTAACAAAGAGCTATTATAAGGAAAATTCTGCATTGATTATATACCTGACATATTTTTAACATACCCGAGTTAGATGGTTTTCCCCCACTCACACATAATAGCCATCGGTTAACTTTTAATAACTGTTCCCTCTTTACTGCTTTCAGACACCCACGATGCAGTTTTGAGATTTAATGGGGCTCCTACCATAGGGTTTC
Organism: Terrapene triunguis; assembly: GCF_002925995.2. Classification (NCBI taxonomy): domain Eukaryota; kingdom Metazoa; phylum Chordata; order Testudines; family Emydidae; genus Terrapene; species Terrapene triunguis. The sequence continues at coordinate 7,195,839 of NW_020664439.1, forward strand.
AGAATGATGTAGGGGAAAAGACAACAGTCCGCCTTGTTAATTCCCAGGTAAGTCTGCCTGGCATGTGTGCTACACAACAGAGAGTGAAAATGTATTAAGTACGTGACTGAGGGCCCAATTCAGCTCTCTTATTGTGCAGTCTCTCCTTCACTGCAAGGATTGAGGTAGGAATAACACCAACAGCAGAGTGATTAATGGTGAGTGGCAGCTTTTCTTACAGTATTTATGGAAGAATGGAGCCACATCTCTGGCTATGAACATGAAATCTCTACCTCACACTCTTCGGACCTTTATGTAGCAGCATCTCGAGGTGTCATTTCTAGAGCAGGGGTGGGCAAACTTTTTGGCCCGAGGGCCACATATGGGTATGGAAATTGTATGACGGGCCATGAATGCTTACGAAATTGGGGGCTGGGGTGCGGGAGGGTGTGAGGGCTCTGGGATGGGGCCAGAAATGAGTTCAGTGTGCGGGAGGCTGGACTGAGGCAGGGAGTTGGGGTGCGGGGGGGTGGTGGTGAGGGCTCCGGCTGAGGATGAGGGGTTTGGGGTGCAGGAGGTTGCTCCGGGCTGGGACAGCAGGGTTCGGAGGGCGGGAGGGGGATCAGGGCTGGGGCAGGGGTTGGGGTGCAGGAGGGGGTCAGGGGTGCAGGCTCCTGGCAGCGCATACCTCAAACAGCTCCCAGAAGCAGCAGCATGTCCCCTCTCTGGCTCCTATGCAGAGGTGCAGCCAGGCGGCCCCCCCACCCCATAGGTTTTTAATAGTTGTGCTGTATCGTTTCATGCTGTATTTCAAATACAGCTTTTATTTATGGTGTATTCACCTGTACAGAACACCCGTCACAGGATATATCCTGCTTATTATCTCATCAGAGACAGCTCTGCACATCCGCATTGTGACACATATGTGACCTCAGATCCCTGCCTCACGCTCCTTTGAGAACTAAGCCACTGAGACTTTCTGCTTCCTACATCTTACTTCTCAGGCCTTTCTCCTGCAGCTCTTCTTCCCACTTGGCCTATTGAGCTCTTGTCAGATAGGTGGAACCTCTCAGGCTGTAGAATGCAAAGCAGGGCTGTAACATTATGTGTTTTGAAGCATTTGCCCTTTCTAAACTTTCCAAGCCCAGAAAATCCTGCAAAAAAGCTAAAAACTCCAAAAAGTTCAAGACAGATGTTTCTTCCTTTAAGTGTGTCCATGTCTCCTCTCCTCTGCCTCAGTTGGATGACAGGCAGATTTCATAAGAAACTGACTGCATTAGTTGACAAAGTTACGCAAGCCCTTGATAAACAGGAGGAGGAAAAGGTCACTCTGTCGAGGATTCCCTTCAAATTAAGAAGTCAGAGGGGATTATGGTTTTCCTATCATAGAAGCCGTGGGGGGGGAAATGAGAGTGAATCATTCCACCCTAAAAAGAAAAGGTCTGTTGGCAGAGTTTCCCATAGAAGTCCCCTCCGTCCCAAGGATGGATGTGTTTGTTTATATGCTGACTTTTTAAAAAATCATTGTCTTTGCTGAGGATGCTGTGGACCATGTGGACAGCACATCGATCAGAGTTATATAAACAATTGTGAATGCCTTGTATAGGAGATTGTCAAAGCCTTGGCCTGTCCCAGGGGATATAAGTAAGATGGGTATGAGCTCCCCAGCATCTTAACGGGAGACTTCTTCAGCCATTGTGGAGATGAGTGATGAACAAGGAGTGAGGTACCTGGTGTTTCGCACATCATTTTGTACATAAAGAACCAGAAAGGATTTAATCTGAGGTGTTTCCCGACACATTTGTTCCAAGGTTATGTGGCCTAATGCAAAGCATGTCAAAGTCAATGAGAGTCTTTCCATTGAGTTCAATGATTGTTCGATTGGGCTCTTAGTTTTAAGAGCAGAGGAGTATTGCAGCAGACTATCAATGAAGGATCAGAGCCCCAAAGTGCTAAGCTCTGTACGAACATGACAAAAAGGCTATTCCTGTCAAGAGGTCACAACCGAAAAGAGGGCTCGTCTATACATGGAGTTATTCCAGAATAGCTGCTCAGGAACAGCTATTCCTGAAGAACTTGGCGCTTAGATAATTTACTCAGAATAAGAGTCTCTTTTTCCAGATTAGCTTAATCCACTTTGGCTAGAATAAGTGTGTTCGCAAATTGAGTTATTCTGAACTAGCTGTTGTGCTTTACATTCACACCCTATCTCATTCTGGAATAACTTTCATGTGTAGACAAGCGCTAAGAGACACAAGAGACAACCTGTAATTTTGGTATAATGTCATGAAATACATGAAGGGATAGACTTGCATCACTAAGATTTAAAAACTGTTTTGGAAGGTTTTTTAGCCCTAGCAGATAACTAGAGGTAATATTTTCTTTACTTTTAGATTTAATCAATGGATTCAACTTAATTCGCCTCGCATTTAAGACTTCAAAATTAAAAGTGAAACACTGCCCAACAGGGAATGACCGATGAGTTGGGGCCAGGAGCCAGAAATTAACCTGTAGGGGTTGATGATCACTATTGGATACAAGGGCAACTGAAAAATTGGAAAAACAAGGCCAGTTTAAAATTGGGACTGGAATATAGTCAGTCACTTTCTTCCCTTGTAGGGCATGTCTACACTGCACTTTTAACACCCACAGCTGGCCTGTGTCAGCTGACTCGCCCTTGCAGGGCTTGGATTATAGGGCTGTTTAATTGTGGTGTAGATGTTCAGGCTCAAGACCGAGCCCGAATGCCTACACCAAAGTTAAGCAGCCCCATAGTCTAAGCCCTGCAAGCTCGAGTCAGCTGACATGGACCAGCCGCGGGTGTTTAATTGCAGGATAGACATACCCTCTGAGCGGTGTAGGTAAAGTGACCCAGCATGTCATCACCACCTCTACTATTAATAACTCTGAGCATGAGTCTGTCCAAAATCGCGGAGAATTTCCGGCCTGCTGAATTCCTTATCTTTCGTATTTCTTGAGGGGAGAGCAAGCAGCCTGTCACTGAATGTACTATGACAGGTTTCAGAGTAGCAGCCGTGTTAGTCTGTATCCGCAAAAAGAACAGGAGTGTGGCACCTTAGAGACTAACAAATTTATTTGAGCATTAATACATTTGTTAGTCTCTAAAGTGCCACAAGTACTCCTGTTCTTTTTTTGAATGTACTATGTGATCAATTTTTATCTTCTGCACCCAATGGCACATTAAACTCACTAAAAGAATAAAATTTGCTACTGGGTAAGAGATTCTAGTTCTGAGTAAGAGATTCTAGCTCTGCCAATAAATTTGCATTGTAAAAGCAGGATCCCGAAGAAGGGAAATAAGCATTCAAAGCAACTAAAATATTATCTGGGGGAATGATACTATAAGATTGAAAATAAAGATTACCTGGCAGTAATACATTAACTAGAGCATTTAATTTGATTGCAATAAAACAGGCCAGTTCACTGACTGGTCTGCCCTTCTTGAGAACTTTCAAAACAAAATTCTTAGCCCGGGAGATGAAAAGATTCATCTTTGGTGAGCCAGGTTTCTTGTAAAAGAATAAATCAAATTGTGCTAAATAATTCTTAAATTCCAAATCATGGGCTTTACTTCTGAGGCTATTGATGCCCTAGATACTGTTTTAATAAAAACTGCATAATGGATCTGGAAAGCATCCTTTAGTCAAGTCAGTTCCTTATCAATTCTCTCAATTAGTAAGTTATCAGAACAAATCATACAATTAGGTTTATGTTTATGTTTATGTTTAGATCTTCGGATTCTTTCCTCTTCAGTCCTTTGATTACCTGTTAACTCCCTGTGTATTAAAATCTAGGGCCAACCCAGCTGGATGTACCTGTACCACAGGGTAAAGGCCAACAGAATTTTTGAGTCCTTACTAGGGCTGTCAAGCAATTAAAAAAATTAACACCAGGGGAGGATTTTATCCCTGTGGGATGATTTAAGAAGAATATTGATTGGTGGGCCCCTGTTTTGGCTAAACTTTTTTCCAATATAAATAATACAGGGATTTTTCCCTCAGGGTGGGCTACCAATATTATTATTCCACTCTATAAAAAAGGGAATAGAAAAGACCCAGGGAATTATCACCCAATCCTCTTATTGAATGCTGTCTTAAAATTTATACTAGATATCTTTTGGGGAGACTAGAGGATTTGGCAGAAAACAGAAAATAATGTGCTGGTTTTCAGAATGGCTGCTCCACTACAGATTATGGTTTTATTCTTTCTTATTTGATCTACAAATGTTTGTATCTCTGAAGGGGGGGAAATTGTATTCAGCCTTTGCTGATCTAAATGGGCGTTTGATTCTGTTGATAGACAGCTTCTGTGGAACAAATTGGAGATAGATCCCCCGTTACTTTATTCTGTTAAGAGCTCTTCCTAGGCAAAAAGAGGCCAAGATTAGGATAGGCCTGGATAGGCAACTAACTGATTCCATCCCGATAACAAAGGGGGATTGACTGGGCTGTCAGCTTTTTTAACTTTTATATTACTGATGTTATTTTGGCATTAGAAGGGGATCAGTATTTTCCCCATGAAATCATGGATTACCCTTTGTCTATCTTATTATATGCAGATTCTATTTTCACAAACTTCAGTGGGACTGAAGCATTCATTAAATGTGTTTGGTTTATACTATCAACGGGAGAGCCTTTTGATAAATTATTCCAAAACTAAAGTAATTGTTTTTAGTCAAAGACGGAGGTTGCATAAATGGAGGATTGATGGGCAATATATTGAACAAGTTAATTCTTTCCCCTGTCTCGGTGTTTGGTTCTCACAAAATGGGTTCTGGGATAAACATGTTCAGGTGACCAAAGAGAAGGCCTCAAATTCAATGCAAGCTGTGTTATGTTTCACCTGGATTCATGGGAGCAATTTAATTGCACCAGCCCTAAGAGTGTTTGAGACTAAGGTATGCACTCAGATTTTGTATGATGCGGAAACATGAGGGTGGAATGATCAAATGGGAGAGGAAGTGTTTCAAAACTAATTCTTTGGGATGATTTTTGATGTCCCAAATGGAACTGCAGCTGCTCTTCTTTTCCAAAGTTCAATACTAATATTAACTTTTGAAAAAAGAACAAGGAGTACTTGTGGCATCATAGAGACTAACAAATTTATTTGGGCATAAGTTTTCATGGGCTAAATCCCACTTCATCAGATGCATGCAGTGGAAAATACAGTAGGAAGTTATATTCAGAGAACATGAAAAAATGGGGGTTGCCATACCAACTCTAACGAGACTAATCAATTAAGGTGGGCTGTAATCAGCAGGAGAAAAAAAAAGGTTTGTAGTGATAATCAGGATGGCCCATTTCAAACAGTTGACAAGAAGGTGTGATTAACAGTAGGGGGGAAATTAGCATGAGGAAATCGTTTTTAGTTTGTGTAATGACCCATCCACTCCCAATCTTTATTCAAGCCTAATTTAATGGTGTCCAGTTTGCAAATTAATGGCTGAACTTTGTGTCACCCACAACTATTTCACATGTGGGGACAATGTATACCTTCAAGTCAGCGGCACTGCTATGGGTACCCGCATGGCCCCACAGTATGCTAACATTTTTATGGCAGACTTAGAACAACGCTTCCTCAGCTCTCGTCCCCTAACGCCCCTACTCTACTTATGCTACATTGATGACATCTTCATCATCTGGACCCATGGAAAAGAAGCCCTTGAGGAATTCCACCATGATTTCAACAATTTCCATCCCGCCATCAACCTCAGTCTGGACCAGTCCACACAAGAGATCCACTTCCTGGACACTATAGTGCTAATAAGTGATGGTCACATAAACACCACCCTATACCGGAAACCTACTGACCGCTATACTTACCTACATGCCTCCAGCTTTCATACAGACCACATCACACCATCCATTGTCTACAGCCAAGCTCTAAGATACAGCTGCATTTGCTCCAATCCCTCAAATCAGACAGAGACAAACACCTACAAGATCTCTATCAAGCGTTCTTAAAACTACAATACCCACCCGGTGAAGTGAAGAAACAGATTGACAGAGCCAGAAGAGTACTCAGAAGTTACCTACTACGGGACAGGCCCAACAAAGAAAGTAACAGAATGCCACTAGCCATCACCTTCAACCCTCAACTAAAACCTCTCCAGCGCATCATCAAGGATCTACAACGTATCCTAAAGGACGATCACTCACTCTCACAGATCTTGGGAGACAGGCCAGTCCTCGCCTACAGACAGTCCCCCAACCTGAAGCAAATACTCACCAGCAACCAAGCACCACACAACAAAAACACTAACCCAGGAATCTATCCTTGCAACAAAGACCATTGCCAACTCTGTCCACATATCTATTCAAGGGACACCGTCATAGGTCCTAATCACATCAGCCAGACCATCAGGGGCTCATTCATCTGCAACCGGACAGTCTCTACGCAAAAGAATAAATGGACACAAATCAGACGTCAAGAATTATAACATTCAAAAACCAGTTGGAGAACACTTCAACCTCCCTGGACACTCAATTACAGACCTAAAAGTCGCAATTCTTCAACAACAAAACTTCAAAAACAGAGTCCAACACAAAACTGCAGAACTGGAATTAATTTGCAAACTGGACACCATTAAATTAGGCTTGAATAAAGACTCAGACTCATAGACTCATAGACTTTAAGGTCAGAAGGGACCAATATGGTCATCTAGTCTGACCCCCCGCATGATGCAGGCCACAAAAGCTGACCCCCCCACTTTCCCTTAACTCTGCTGTTGAAGTCTCCAGATCGTGATCTAAAGACTTCAAGTCGCAGAGAATTTTCCAGCTTGCGACCCTTGCCCTATGCTGCGGAGGAAGGCGAAAAACCTCCAGGGCCACTGCCAATCTACCCTGGAGGAAAATTCCTTCCCGACCCCAAATATGGCGATCAGCAGAACCCCGAGCATACAGGCAAGATTCTCTAGCCAGACCCTCATTTTACCAGCGATGGCCGTTATTGCCTAATTGATTAGAATCCCGTAATCCCATCAAACCATTCCCTCCATAAACTTATCTAGCCTAATCTTGAAGCCAGAGAGGTCTTTCGCCCCCACCGTTTCCCTCGGAAGGCTGTTCCAAAATTTCACCCCTCTGACGGTTAGAAACCTTCGTCTAATTTCAAGCCTAAATTTCCCCACGGCCAGTTTATATCCATTCGTTCTCGTGTCCACATTAGCACTGAGCTGAAATAATTCCTCTCCCTCCCTGGTATTTATCCCTTTGATATATTTAAAGAGAGCAATCATATCCCCCCTCAGCCTTCTTTTGGTTAGGCTAAACAAATCAAGCTCCTCGAGTCTCCTTTCATAGGAAAGGTTTTCCATTCCTCGGATCATCCTAGTTGCCCTTCTCTGTACCCGTTCCAGTTTCAGTTCATCCCTTTTAAACATAGGAGACCAGAACTGCACACAGTACTCCAAGTGAGGTCTCACCAGCGCCTTGTATAACGGAAGCAGCACCTCCCTGTCCCTACTAGAAATACCTCGCCTTATGCATCCCAAGATCGCATTAGCTTTTTTCACAGCCACGTCGCATTGCCGACTCATAGTCATCCTGCGATCAACCAGGACTCCGAGGTCCTTCTCCTCCTCAGTCACTTCTAACCTATGCGTCCCTAGCTTATAACTGAAATTCTTATTAGTCATCCCTAAATGCATCACCTTACACTTCTCACTATTAAATCTCATCCTATTACTAATATTCCAATTTACAAGGTCATCCAAGTCTCCCTGCAGAATATCCCGATCCTTCTCCGAGTTGGCAATGCCTCCCAACTTTGTGTCATCCGCAAACTTTATCAGCCCACTCCTACATTCGGTTCCGAGGTCAGTAACGAATAGATTAAATAAAATCGGACCCAGAACCGAACCTTGAGGAACCCCACTGGTGACCTCCCTCCAATCTGACAGTTCACCTTTCAGTACTACCCGCTGCAGTCTCCCCATTAACCAGTTCCTTATCCACCTCTGGATTTTCCTATCGATCCCCATCTTATCCAATTTAACCAATAATTCCTCATGCGGAACTGTATCAAACGCTTTACTAAAATCGAGGTATATTAGATCCACCGCATTTCCTTTATCTAGAAGGTCTGTTACTTTCTCAAAGAAGGAGATCAGGTTGGTTTGGCACGACCTGCCTTTCGTAAACCCATGTTGTAATTTGTCCCAATTGCCATTCACCTCAAGGTCCTTAACTACTTTCTCCTTCAAAATTTTTTCCAAGACCTTACATACTACAGAAGTTAAACTAACAGGCCTGTAGTTACCCGGGTCACTTTTTTTCCCCTTCTTGAAAATAGGAACCACATTAGCTATTCTCCAGTCCAACGGTACCACCCCCGAGTTTACAGATTCATTAAAAATTGTTGCCAAGGGGCTCGCAATTTCTTGCGCCAGTTCCTTCAATATTCTAGGATGAAGATCATCCGGTCCGCCCGATTTAGTCCCGTTTAGCTGGTCAAGTTTGGCCTCCACCTCTGATACTGTAATGTCTATCCCCCCTCCTCTATTCCCCTCTGTCCTACTCCCTCTATTCCTAAACCCTTCATTAGCCTTATTAAAGACCGAAGCAAAATATTCATTTAGATATTGTGCCATGCCTAGATTATTCTTAATTTCCACTCCATCCACATTCTTCAGCGGTCCCACTTCCTCTTTCTTTGTTTTCTTCCTATTTATATGGCTATAAAACCTCTTACTGTTGGATTTAATTCCCCTCGCAAGGTCCAACTCTACACGGCTTTTGGCCTTTCTCACCGCATCCCTACATGCTCTAAACTCACTAAGGTAGGTTTCCTTGCTGATCCCTCCCTTCTTCCATTCTCTGTATGCTTTATGTTTTTTCTTAATCGCCCCTTTGAGACTCCCGCTCATCCAGCTAGGTCTAAATCTCCTGCCCACTAATCGTTTTCCCTTTCTCGGGATACAGGCCTCAGACATCTCATGCAACTTCTGCTTGAAATAATCCCAGGCTTCATCTGCCTTTAGATCCCTAAGTATGTTAGCCCAATCCACTTCCCTAAGTAGTTGTCTTAATTTATTAAAGTTGGCCTTTTTGAAATTGTACACCTTAGTTACAGTATCATTTCTGTTAATCCTTCCATTTAGTTTAAACTGAATTAGCTCATGGTCACTCGAGCCAAGGTTGTCCCCTACAACCATTTCTTCAACAAGGTCCTCACTACTCACCAGCACTAAATCTAAAATGGCATCCCCCCTCGTCGGTTCAGTTACTACTTGATGAAGGAATTCATCTGCTAGCACGTCTAAGAACATCTGAGCCCTATTATTGTTACTAGCATTTGTTACCCAATCTATATCTGGGAAGTTAAAGTCCCCCATGATGACACAGTTCTTATCAGTTTTTACTTCCCTAAAAACATTAAGTAGTTCTCTGTCTGCCTCCAGGCTAGATCCCGGCGGTCTATAGCACACCCCAAGCACTATCTCGGGGGAGGTTCTAGTAGTTCTTTTATGCAGTGTAATTATTGCCCATACAGACTCCGTCTTATCCATTCCATCACATATTATTTCTTTACATTTTAGCTCATTATTGACATATAACGCCACTCCCCCACCTTTACCTTTTTTCCGGTCATTCCTAAACAGCACATACCCTTCCATACCTGTACTCCAGTCATGACTACCGTTCCACCACGTTTCGGTTATTCCTACGATATCAGGTTTCATTTCTTGGACCAGGAGCTCCAGTTCCTCCATTTTGTTACCTAGGCTTCTCGCATTGGTGTATAAACATCTTACCGTATGCTGTCTATGCTTTCTCCCATTAGTCATGCAATTTGGAACGGACCCCATGCTGTCCATTTGCCCCCTCTTTCTTATGTCCAATTCCCTACCCCTACCTATGTCTGTGCTTATCTCCTCCCTCTCCTTTTCAGTGTTGGACTCTGGCGTGGAGATTAACTGAACATCTCCCAACCGTCTCCCCCAAGTTCCTAGTTTAAAGCCCTTTTGATGAGATGAGCCAGCCTCCCTCCCAGAAGTCTATTTCCCTCCCTACTCAGGTGAAATCCATCCCGCGAGAACAGCTGTCTGTCCCCGAAAGCCTCCCAGTGGCCATACATCCCAAAGCCCTCCTTATAGCACCACTCCCTTAGCCAGCTATTTATCCTCACAATTCTGTCAGCCCTTTGCTGTCCTTCTCTAGGAACAGGCAGAATCCCACTAAAGATAATCTGAGCCTCCACTTCCTTAAGAGTCTTCCCCAGCCTGGCATAATCTCCCTTAATTCTCTCTAGCGAGAACCTAGCTGTGTCGTTCGTTCCTACGTGAAGGATGATCAAAGGGTTCTTACCCGCTCCTTTTAGGATCCTTTTCAACCGCAGGTCCACATCCCTTATCTTAGCGCCCGGCAGACAGCACACCCTTCTGTTTTCAGGGTCTGCTCTGGTCACAGGCCTGTCCAACCTCCTCAGCAAGGAGTCTCCAATCACATAAACCTGCCTTTGCCTGGTGACAGTACTCTGTACAAATCTATCCCCTGTTCCCTGTAGTCGTACCTCTTGTGTCTCTCTATTTTCCCTTATAGTCCCACTAGTGCCATCCTCTATCCTACTGGGGCCCGGTATTGGTGCTGTCTCCATCAACTCCTGCCCTCTCTCTATCGGACTAGCCGCTCTTCTCTTCTTCCTCTGCCTCCCACCATCAGTTACCACCTGCTGCCTCTCTTCCTCGTTATCCAAACACTCAAACCTGTTCCTGAGTTCTATTCCCCCCTCACTAGCCCTCCTTTTCCTTGGCCTGCTCCTCACAGTCACATGCTTCCACTGATCTTGCTCTGCCCCTGACATTCCCCCCTCACAGACCATAGCCTGTGCTTCCTCCTGCACCCCAGAGCATTCCCCTTCTGCCACACCCAGCTTCTGCTCCATTAGCTGCTCGAATCCCCTTCTAAACTCTACCATAGTATCTACCTGCATCTGGAGCCCTCTGATCTTTTCCTCTAGCAGGTCTATTAGGCGGCATTTCATGCAAACATACCTTTGTTCCGGCTCCCCAGCGAGAACCATGTACATACCACAGCTGCAACATGCAATCATCTGCATTGTGTCCCCTGCTGCTTGGTTCATGGCTGCTGCGGTCTCTGCCTGCTGCTCCTGGGGACACAGAGCACACCCTCCTGCCTCCCCTTCCACCTCCCCCTGTAAACTCCCACTTAAACTCCCCTGTTAGCAGCCCTGTTTGCGGCTCCTGGTGCCGCTCCTCGCAGCTGACTAGGAGTGGATGAGTCATTAGACAAACTAAAAACGATTTCCCCATGCTATTTTTTCCCCTACTATTACTCACACCTTCTTGTCAACTGTTTGAAATGGGCCATCCTGATTATCACTACAAAAGTTTTTTTTCTTCTGTTGATAATAGCCCACCTTAATTGATTAGTCTTGTTAGAGTTGATATGGCAACCCCCATTTTTTCATGTTCTCTGTATATATCTTCTTACTGTATTTTCCACTGCATGCATCTGATGAAGTGGGTTTTAGCCCATGAAAGCTTATGCCCAAATACATTTGTTAGTCTCTAAGGTGCCACAAATACTCCTTGTTCTTTTTGCTGATACAGAGTAACGCAGCTATCACTCTGAAACATATTAACTTTTATCAGGGGGTAGCCGTGTTAGTCTGAATCTGTAAAAAGCAACAGAGGGTCCTGTGGCACCTTTAAGACTGCAAGAAGTGAGGTTCTTACCCACGAAAGCTTATGCTCCCTATACTTCTGTTAGTCTCAAAGGTGCCACAGGACCCTCTGTTGATATTAACTTTTGGCTTTTTTCATTCGTTGTGTGTACCCACAATGTTTGCCAAGGCTGTGCTTAGAGGAACAGCTCAGTTGGGCTTTGTCATGTACATTTCCTTGGTCAGAGTATATTCAAAATTCTTTGCATTCTCTAGGCTTCGCAGAATTCAAAATGATTAGATTTGTTTAAGTATGTGAAATCCCTAATCAAATTGAGATTAGAGGATATTAATAAGCAACTAAACAAGGCTCTTGTTTCCATTACAACTATGTCACCTTGATTCCCCCTTATTAAAAAGACTCATGGATATCTAGAGAGTTTGTCTAATAACAAGTTAAGGAGGGCCTTAACAGCTCTCAGTTTTCAGTCTATGCAGACAGCTTAAATCAGAAGGCTGATATACTGGCACTGAGAAACGTAACCACCTCTGTCCATGCAGCTCTGGGCAGGCAGAAGGCCTACCCTATTATTTATTATACTGTAATTTGTATTGCCACTTGAGGTCAGAATGGCTTTCCATGCTTTTTTTGTCCTGGGTGCCTTTTTCTACAACCTCTCAGATAACAGAATATTTATTAGGGACAATCAATGTATCTGTGATCCGAGTGGTTGCCCTATTTGCATGGCCAGCAGCTAAAATCAGGAAAAGACAAATGGCATGGTGATTATATATGTTTTAATTGATTTATGTTCTTTTAAATTTTTATTTATATGTATTGTAATATTTTAAAATCCTGGATTTACTTTTAAGTTTTATTGTAATATGTTTTGGTTTTGGTGCATTGGCTTACGGCTAAGTTGCTATTAATAAATTTGACTTGACAGCAGACAACAAGTAATTATAATGGGCAGACAAGGGGAGTACAATTAAACAATGAGAGAGTTGTGAAATAAGCAATGGTCACAGCACCCCAGCTATCCATCCAGTAAGTGTTTTGAAGCCATCACTACTTAGCTGGGTTAATCAGGAAGAGCTTGTTACAATCTAGTGAAAGGGGCACAGGTTGAAACCACCCAGATAGGACAAAAAACAGAGCTTCATACTCCAGAACAGGCCAGTTCACTACCTGCTCACCTCTTCATTCTGTCTCCTCGCTCTATGGGATTGAAGTTCAGTCATCTGCTCTCAGAGAATGAGGGCTTGTCTACACTGGCAATTTACAGTGCTGCAACTTTCTCGCTCAGGGGTGTGAAAAAACACCCCTGAGCGCAGCAAGTTTCAGCGCTGTAAAGCGCCAGTGTAGACAGTGTACCAGCACTGGGAGTTGTGCTCCCAGTGCTGTGAGCCACACCCCTCATGGAGGTGGGTTTTTTAGAGCGCTGAGAGAGCTCTCTCCCAGCGCTCTGCCGGGACCACACAAGCCATGTTAAAGCACTGCCGCGGCAGCGCTTTAGCATTGCCAGTGTAGACTAGCCCTGAGTCTTCCAGGTTGCTGCTTTGGAATAAGGGTTGACTTTTTTCAAAGAAGTACAGAGGGTTTAGCTACATGTATTCTATTAAAATTCATGGGTAAATCCCCTGTACTGCCTTTGAATTTGCAACCAAATTCTCTAATCCATGTTTGTTCCTCTTCCTTTACATGAATTTTTGTTGCTCGTAAATCTTATCTATCTTCCTCATCAGAATTCTCCTCTCCCATGATTTGTGTTATCTTGCTGCCTGCTGCGTCCCAGTGGTCTCTGCTTCCTGACTAGTGGATACAACATAAATTAAGAATTGGACTTTGTCCCTTTGTAAACTGATCTTCCCATAACAGACATGTTCGGCAATTTATGTCCTTACGCGTCTGTGTGTAATTGTGTTACTGGGTCAATAGTATGTTCTCCACTTTGGAAGTTATCTCCTGGGGCCACATATCCAGTGCCAGCCTAGCTATGATATGCAAACGGTGCCAGTGAAAACATTTGTCCTGCTTCTGCGACTGTATATATAATTATGCAGCTGTAGTTATTCCAATACAACTCCCCATGTGGAACCATGTGTTCTGGGATAATAAGTGTTAAATGGAAGGGAAGATGGATGATGGAGAAGTAGAGAGGAAGACAATGACACAACAAAGTACGAGGTAGGAGGCTGGGGTAGGTAAAGGGATACCATTCTTCGGGTACACATCAGCAAATGTGGTCTAAAAGGCTATAATCAAATGAGTTAATTAATCCAAAAGACATTACATAGATGATAAATGTACTAGCAAGTTATATGGTGAATTAGCAAGGCAATCAGGAAACAATGAAATCAGCTAAATAAGAACAGAACAGATAGGCAATAATCAATGCCTCGGCAGTTAATTAGGAGCAAAACAGCTGGGCAAGACAAGTAAGTGTGGTAGCAATTAAATGACAGTTGGTTGAGTGGAAAGAATCAATCAATTGATTAAGCAGAACAGATAGGCACTAAAGGCAATAAGTGGTGAGATCAGTTAGCTCCGTTGATTAAATGTGGAACCTAGAACTGATAGTCAACAAATTAACGTCATGCAGAGCAAACAATAGCAGGGTGTGAATGGGGTTGCAGGAAGTTAATCAGATTGGTTGCAGAAGTAGGGGGCAGTGACAACTGCAGAAGAAGTTTGGTGCCTATGTCTTTGCATCCAGTTGTTCTTGGTACCTGCCCTGCTTAAAAATGGGGGCAGGAAAGATGGCAACAACCCTACAGTTCTGATCTTGAAAAGGTCCTCTCACATTTGCTACATCTCTGTGCGTTCATGCTGCTGGATGAGTCTAGAGAGAGGCCTGTGAGTGCTGGATTCATACTCTTTCATTCTCTCCCCTTCCTTTCTGAACAACTCTGCTTCCCCTCTCTGAGCCCGGGTCTACACTCCAAAATTACTTTGGTATAACTACATGTCTCAGGGGTGTGAATAATCCACACCCCTGACCAACGTAGTTATATCGACCTATGCGCCGGTGTAGACAGCGCTATGTTGGTGGGAGAGCTTTTCCCTCTGACATAGTCACTGCCTTTCAGGGAGGTGGAGTTATTAAGCCAATGGGAGAACTCTCTTCCGTCGGCTTAGACCCTTAGACACTTCATGACCCTGCGTCAAGGACCATGAGTCTTGCACCTCCTACCTACGCCTACCGACACTTTGAATCTTTCCTGAAATGCTATTCTCGGCCCACCTTCTCTTCTGCCCAGGATGGTGCTAAAAAGGATCCATTTTGTTTTGTAAAATATCTGGCAAGAATCCCCTCTCCCTCGGTTCTGCTGTGTCCCTCCTCCCCTTCCTGCCTTCACCGCACTCTGACACCACGGTCACTGCTACTCTCTGCCACTCTTCCTCGCCCTCTCCCTGCAATCCCGTCCTCTCCAAATGCTTTTAGCTCCCACAACCCTGGGAGTTAAAAACTTAAATCCTGTCATTTGCACCTGCAAAGGATTGTGTGCACCAAACTGCACTTTCAAACTTGACAGCCACATTTTTAAAAGTGACTAAAATGTACTAAATGGTATAGGCTGAGGAAGCTATGCAGTACACATGGCAGGACTCTGGGCCTCAAACCTAATTTTCTCTCTCTCTTTTTAAATTAAGAACATACACCAGCAAACTCTTTTTCAGTTATAGAATAATAAGCATCTGGAATGGCCAGGCAGACATGGTTGTGATGTACTGGTAATGGGGACAGCCAGAATAGCGATGGGATGCTAGCAATGGCTGGGGGGGAAAATAGCATATTTAAAAAGATGAATCAACTCGTTCTGAAATAGCTCCCGTTTGGCTTGGATTTCTGAGGGGCTGTCTGGCATAGTCAGGGTTTTCTGATTGCCCTCTTCCTAACCAGATGTTAACAAGCAGCGTCTGTTTGAATTGTGCTTATGAATAAAAGGACAAGCCCCTCATTCAGCTCTGTTTCTCCTGTAAACAGAGCTCCAAAGTGGACTTCCCCAAGTTCAACTCTCACTTGCCCTGTGGCAGTTGTTGGATCACTAAAAGGATAAAGCTGCCCCTGGCTGATTTTTGTCACTGTAACTTAGCACCAGTGGCTGTTTGGGGAAATTGACACTTGGAACATTATTCTGAGTGTAACTCTGTGGGTTTGTATTTAGCGTGACTGTGAAGTGTGGATCGTTAAAACTTGGCCCATGTATGCTTTTTTTTTTTTTTTTTTAAGTGAAATGTGATCTGAGCAGCCTGTTACCCTATCCATATGTTTTTCCTTTTTGGCACTGTGTCTATAATTGCAACAGATTTGGAGAAATACATGTAGAATTAGATGTCTCAGTTACCACTACTACTCTTCTCCCGACTAATTTGAGTGACTGTAATTATAGTGGCTGAAGTTCACATGCACTCCAAGTCGCTGTGTGTTGCCCATATCCTTTCCTTTCTGAGTAAAGTCAGGTAGAAAGGGAGATTTGATATGCATAGGTATGCAACCACTGCTCCTTTGACACTCCACTACATCCTGACCTGCTGGAGGCAGGAGTAGCAGCAGAATTAAAAGCCCAGGGCATGGTTGCTAGCTCACACCAGGAAATACTTTTCTATAGCATGTATAATCCAAGGATAATGGAGCACTTTCTGAACTTCAACCAATCCTACCACCTTGTCCTTAGTAGTCGATGGGTATAGCCATGCTTAGTAATACTTTACTGCCTGACCTTCCACAGATTGATACATATTCTGCTGTGTTAGAAATCATCTTTCCTTTTCTCATTCAAGCTTGTAACTGTCGAAGAGCAGAAGTTCCTTACAGATACGTTGTACAATACTGGAATCTTAATTGTCTGGGATCCAGCACCTTATCATGCCGAAATTAATGAGGTAAGTGAAGAACAGTGTAGTAAATGAGATTTTCAGGGTAGTTGTGACCTCATTTCTTGCCATACATGCTTGCATGTTGAGGGTCATTCCTTTTAAAATTGTTGTTTATTCCTCTGGCGTGCTGGATGTAGCAATGTATGTGTTCGCAAGTGCCTTTTTCCATCCCTGTATGCGATCAGCTCCTGTGATTTTTGTCACAGCAGTCAGGGAAACTGTGAATTTGAGTAAAGTTCATGAAATGCCATCATGTATGCTAGGTTGCAACGCCCAGAGTGGGGAGCCGGGCCCAGCCCCACAGGTCAGGAGCAGCAGGTGCATGGAGAGTGCAGAGTGGGCTCGCTGTCCATTTCTCTCCTCTCCGCCCCTGCCCCCGAGATCCCTGGCTTGCCCCTTTTCCATGACAAAACATTTCCATGACAAAACCATAGCCCTACTGATAGGAAATGTGTGTCTTTTCCAGACAAGGGTGAAGGGCCCTGAGTTGTCTATCTTTTATTGCCACAGTAAGTTTCCCCATTGGCTGATCTCACATCAGAGTGACCACTACTGGTATATAACATTCTCAAACTTGCCTTAGAGTGATTGTCTCCATTGTCTCAAGGATCCAAAAGTTAGGCTGGACAGTCTGACCACAGTGGCCATTTTGGTTTTGAAAGCACCAGTCTGTCATAAGGTATATTTTAATGGCTTATAATTGATAAGAAAGCTCTATTAAAAGGGCAGCAAATTCCTTTACTCATGTCAGCTGGATTTCTGTAGGTATTGCATTCATAAACTGGAGTTACTTGTGTAGTGACTGCAGAGTAGCTGCACAATAGCTCCATTAGTAGTCATCACAACTCCCTCTCTTAGTAATTGGGTAGATCACCCATGTTGGCAGTATATTCAGACTTTATTGCAAAACGGCATCCTGTGATGCCCCCCTCATCCAATCAGAAGTCAGAAGCTTTGAACCATCTCCTCCCTTTAAATTATAAGAAAATAAAATCAAGGGATGTTCTTCTCTTTTTGCGACGTGTTTATTGATTGTGCAGTCTGTATAGTCGGAAATAGGAAAGTTTGTTCCATTTTTAAAATAATTAAAAATACCTCTCAGCATTTGCACTGAAGAAGAATTTCAATATCTGAGATACTGCAGCATCCTTTGATTTGGCCTCATTGTTCTCCCTTTTCTGTCATGTCTCCTCATTCCTGATTTGCACTGGGGTATCTCAGTTGAAGTCAATAGTTATATCATTGTACAAAACAATAACTTACCTTGACAGTTTCAATAATAAGTAAATATTCTGTCAATATGCTAATTTATGGAGCTTCAGCATAATATTCCAGGGCCAGAAAGCACAGGACCATCACTCAAGTGGCGCAATAACAAAGCTAAGGATTATACTACATCAAACAATCTCAGCAAGCAAAGCATGCAAAATGATAAACAGCAACAGCTTCAAAAGCCAGTCCAGTGTAATTAGCAGACAGAAAACATGTAACTCTGAAACAACTGTCCCCCCTCTACAGGAGCAGGACCTAAAACCCTGGACTGTGTGATTGAAAATTATCTTCCAGAAAGAGAGGCACATTGCACTAGTGCTAGCCTAGGAGGCCCGGGTTCAATTCCTTGCTCTGCCACAGACTTTCTGTGTCACCTGGAACACGTCACTTAGGTCCTGATCGTAAATCCCATTTTTAGGCTCCACTACCATTCACAAAACTCCTGCCAAATCCTGTAGGCACCTAAACTTAACACCTACGTTTTCAGCCTAAAAGTTCCCTCCAGAATAAGTTTCTGCCTCCAAGCATGCCCACTGCCACCTGACTCTAGGTGTCTGGACACCTATCCCCAACCTAAGCCCCAGAGCAATCCACAAACCAGGAGGAGATAGGTGAGCAAATGCCTATCTCATGTGCGGAGCCCGATGCGGGAAGTGTGCTCAGAGGTAACCTACCAGATTGGTTCCCATTCACAATCGTTTTTAACTTTTAGAAAGCCAAGGATTATAAAAACACTCCCATGCATTCTTCACTTTGAATGGGTACAGATACGACTAAACAAGGAGTCCCTGCAGTGTTCCTAAACCCCACTTCGCAGCATTGTGCTACTGCATCAGAATCTAAGTGAAGTCATTTGGAAATTAGCTGTAAACAAGTGTTTATAAACTAGTTTATTGTTAAAGCTGAGAGCAATGTAGAAGGGAAACAAACCTCAAACAGTGAAAAGTTAATTCAATTTTTAAAATTCGTGCAGCTTCAGTAACCCATGGTGCTATTTGTAACACACAAAGAGTTATATCTCTAAAGGGTTGCTGATCCTTTGGAGTGCACGTCTGCTACAGTCCTCAGCTCTGCTGTCTCTCCTTAGTCTTTAGGTCACACCCTGACTTCCTAGATCAGAGACATTGCTTATAAAATGTCATCTGAATGTCCAAGCCTTTGTCTAGTCCTACGCCCCCAACGAAGCAAGGGTATATATTTAGCATGCTTAAGAGCCTCTACTGAGCTAGGCTGGTACTTATTGCCTAGTAAAACCTCTCTTCTAGATGGTCCGAGAGTTTAATGAAACATAAGCCCTCCTTCAGTATTTTTACTGAAGTAAGGTAGTGAGAGGAAAGCTTATAAATTTGAAAGCTCACAAATACACACAATTACAGTTCACTGCACATACTGTACATTATCATCTTCTAATGCAATGTTGTGACAAAGATGCTTGTGTACCAGCCTTGGAATATGACCTTTTGTTCTCTGAGATTAATATAACAATTAAGAATGGTATAAAAATGACTCACTGCACGTAAGATTGTCCTTTCAATGTCTTTCTAGGCCACATGAACAGTCCTGCCAGCTGGGTATTCTAGAAGGAGAGACGATACAGGGTAGTATCTCCTAAAATGTTTGGGAATGGAAAGGAGAAGAAATTGGAACGTTTACAGATTTTATTGCTAGTGGGCTGCTCGCTTTCATGTAGCAAAATATTCTCCCTGAATCTCCCAATTTAAATATCAGGAAGACATTAAAGACATGTTCCAAAAGTCCATTGAAGTCCTTGGAGTTCTTTCCACTGACTTCAGTGAATTTTGGATCAGACCCTAAATGCAAATAAAAATGGAGTAGTTGGTAAGACACTTTTGTGAACTGGATCAGTGACACACCCACCACTGACATGTGGAAGATCTTAATGCATTAGAGATGAGAAACTTAGAAGGATTAGAACTCCATAACAGTCTACTAAAAGATGAGATGATTCCCCGTGAGTCTTCAGTATGAGGGTGTCTTATAATAGAGACTGCAAGAAGGCGGGGGGGGGGGGGAGGATATGCCATTTCTCTGCATTGCTTTATGAATTGCAATACAGCCTGGTGTGATATGCATGTCAAATTACATTCCACTTGTAAAGAAATTTCTTTCACAGCATCTTTAAAGTTACATAGTGGATATTGTTGTAGACTTTTGTGTTCTGTTGTGGGTGCCATGGGCTCACCTGTCTCTTGCATGATAGCTCTTCCATTAGCACCTTGCCCTCTGAATTAGAATGCAGGTGGAATTTCGAAGGGCAACCTGTTACATGAAAGATAAGTTACTGCATCCCACAGCAGTGCAGAACAATAATAGATTCCTTAGGTGTTTTGTGAGAGATCTTGTCCTTGAGGGGAGGGGAAAGGATCTGACTTGTTAATTCTATTTTAGTGGTACAGAAAACCAGATTACAGTTTCTTTGCAAACTACAAGGTGTATCGTACTAGACATCCGGAACAGCCCTTTTATATCCTGAACCCAAAAATGCAGTGGCAGCTCTGGGATATTCTGCAGGAGAACTCGCTGGAGGAAATTCAGCCCAATCCACCTTCTTCTGGAATGCTTGGTAATGTACCTGCGCAGTAAATATTTGGCTTTATTAGTTTTGAATGGGGCTCTTAGGTTTATTGAAGAGCTGATAATGGTCGTGCTTTCTGTTTATCAGATTCAAAGCAGCCCTTTGGAGATTCCTAACAATGTTCAACTTCTGTAAAATGCAACGTTTCCCATCTCAAAACAGCAGCTTAATTATGTTAGAAAACAGCATTTCTCAGCAGCAGCTCTCAAACTGTTCTGTGTAGCACTGACTCCAGAAATAGCTATACTCAGATTAAACACAGATTCAGGCTGGAACGTTAGGTGCAACAATGTCAATTGTCAATAAAAGGTGCAATCACCTTTTACTGGTGACCAGCATTTCTGGCCAATAGGAAAAGAGCAACTCATATCTGGTCTGATATGAAGCACAGTGATGTCTTTCAGGGCTTTCACTGCTATTCCTTTTCATTGCTTTTTTATTTTAACAAGCGAATAAATTTATCAGCTCACTATTGCAGTCAACAAATAGTTTTATTTTCAAATTGATGAGCCATTACCTATTATGGGATAAGCACAGTTCAAAAAGAAAGATTTGATAAGGGGAAAAAGTTGTCAGAACTCAGTAATAACTGTAAAAATGGTAAATAATTCCCCCTCAGCCAGCCTTATCCCTCATTTTAAAGCCCTTTTGTTTCATCACCTTGTGCTGATCTCAAAACATTAGTGAAGAGGCCCATTTCCCTCCCAGACAGAAATTCTATTGTGGCCAGGTTTTCTCCTTTTCACAACCTTATTTAATCAGCAACAAAATGAAAAGGAACCGACCGCTAAGGAGCGATTTATAAGAAAACCACTTACAGTGGAGTTGTTGTCTTGTTTGCTTTGTAGGTGGCAAAATTGTTCTGCTTTGGTTACCATCCTACTGCTTGCAAGAGGGCACTCACACTGTAAGATATTCCCTCCCCCCTCCCCCCCATGGGTGTGCAGAACTAGACCTTAACAAAGTTAGGTTAGCTGATTATATTTCTGCCAGTCAGACTTCTTGCTTCTTTCTACAAACTCATATTTCTGCCTTCCAAGCTATTAAATCATTGCTGGCTCATGTTCAGCACTAATGTGTAATGGGGGAAACAGCTGATTTTAGAAGGAAAACACAATGCAAATGATTATTGATTAGAGCAAAGGATTGAGAAGGCAGGACTCCTACACAGCTCAGTTTCTTGACCTTTTTATGCCTCAGTTTCCCCATTTGTAAAATGAGTATAATCTGTCTCCCAGTGATGAGAGAGAGAGAGAGAGAGAGAGAGAGACAAGCTTTTGAGCTTACACAGAGCTCTTCTTCAGGTGATCTCTACAGAAGAGCTCTGTGTAGCTTGAAAACTTGTCTCTTTCACCAATTGAAGTTGGTTCAATAAAAGATATTCTTCCCATGTGTGGAATAGACCTAGGGACCAGCATACCCGCTATGGTCCTGCTGGCCAAGCCCTATGCGCAGTGACCCTCATAACCATTCTGGCTGTGATCTGACCTGCTAAGGCCACGCCAGGGGTATGCATGCATGCCAAGTGCCTGAGTCTGGAGTTTCTTCAAAGCAGTGGCCGTTGACCCACACATACACATTAACACTCCTCATGCGCCTGACTGAGGGTATAAGAGGCAGTGCGGCTCGACACCTCTCCAGTTTCTTCTTACTGCCCCATGGTCTGAGTCAGAATCATGTCCTCTGCTATTGCACAGCCTGTAAAATGTATTTGTAAATAGTTTATATCTTAGCTTAGGAACTCTAGTTAGTATAGAATAGAATACTCCCCCTCTCCAGTCAGGGGAAATCGTCCTCGGTCCCTGGACTGTGCCCAGGGTCCCGGGTTTCAAGAAGCAAGGAAAAAGAAGGAGCTGCTGGTTCCGACAGTATTCATCATAGGTACCATCTCATCTATCCAAAGACTGGCTGCATCAGATGAACTGGGCCCTTCAGGAGTTTCTATGGGAACTGCTCAGACCCCGGGCTGTGTGGAGACCTTTGTAACGTCAGAGGATGTCTTCTTCCCCTACCTGCAGTCTCCACTCCTTTTGGGCCCTGCCGTCCTGAGAGACATCCTTATCCTGGAGGGGGAATTGTTACCATTGTCTCAAGAGAAGTCCCATCTCTATCCATCGCACAGGAGTGCCCCGGTACTTATGGAATCAGAGGAGTTGGAGGAGATAGCTACACCAGTATCTCTGCGAAGGCACAGGAGCCCTAACAGACATCCGAGACACTATTATCTGTCAGGTTATGACCCTCCAAGGGACACCTAATATTGATTCCTCAGGGGGCCACCGTGAGCAATGGATCTTTCCTTATTGCAGGTGCCCGGACCCCTCTCAGGAGTCATACCACTCCTCCTCCTCTCATCAGCTGGTTCCATATGTGTATGAGGAGGAAGAACCAGAACCGGTTCCGATGGGGGCCTCATCATCCTCTCCAGACACCACTGTCACTCCTTCATTGCCCTCTCCACTGGATGACCACCAGCAATACCAGGAGTTGTTGCACAGGGTTGCTAGTGATCTACAAATTCCTCTAGAGGAAGTCCAGGACCCTCAGAATCAACTACTGGACATTTTACAACCACAGAGACTGACCAGGGTGGCCCTTCCAAACTAATCAGGCCATATTAGAACCAGCCAGAGAGGTTTGGCACACACAGCATCTTGTGCCCCTATGCCAAAAAGAAAGATGCTATTTTGTGCTGGCCAAGGATGCTGACTTCTTGTTTTCTCATCCTGCCCGTAACTTGTTGGTGGTACAGGTGACTACAGAGAGAGCTCAGCCACGCTACCAAAAATCTACTTTGGCCCATAAAGGCTCAAAGAGAGTGGACCTCCTGGGTAGGAAGGTTTTCTCCTCTGCAGTCCTCCAGTTTGTATAGTTGATTACCAAGCTTTACTAGCAAAATACAATTTTAACACCTACACCAGGCCTACAGAATGTAAAGACAAACTCCCCATGGAAGAATGAGCCCAGTTCCAGTCCTTTCTGGATGAGGGGAGGCTGGTAGCAAAGGTGGCTCTCTAGGCTGCGGTAGATGCCACAGATACAGCATCCAGATCTTTAGCCCCAGGACTGGTCATGCAAAAGGGACTCCTAGCTCCAGTCATCAGGCATCCCTAGAGAGGTCCAAAATGCTATCCAAGATCTTTGACAAGTCCAGCCTTTTTAATGAAAAGACAGATGAGTCTCTATGCTCTCTAAAGGACTTGAGAACCACCCTGTGATTTACACACCAGCCCGCAGGAGGAAATGCCAGGAATAGCCCTTTTGACCACGACTATCCCCTTTGCATACCCCATACTACCAGAATCCACCTGAATCTTTCTCATAAGTGACAAAGGATTCAGAGGTCTCATTTCTCAGCTCCCTTCACTGCTGCACCCTCCATGTATTCCCAGCCACAGGCCAAAGGCCATTTTTGATGTGCATGTCAACACTTGCACATAGGATGCTCCATAGAGTTTTCTTTCCCTCCTCACAAAACACGTGCCTCACCCCCCTTCAGGGACCCCTCTCATCAATCCTTGTTACACCAGGGGGTGATAGAGAGGTCCCAAGGGAGTACCAAGGGAGAGGGTTCTACTCCCCATATTTTCTAACCCTCAGAAAAGACATGGACCTCATCATGGACCTTTGGCAATGCAACATCTTTATCCAAAAGCTGAAATTCAGAATGATTACACTGGCATCTATAAACCTCTTTTCAGGAGTGAGTGTGGTTTGCGGCTCTCAGCATAAAGGAAGCATGGTTCTACATGGACATTCACCTATCACACAGGAGATTTCTGCATTTCATGGTTGACCAAGAGCGCTACCAGTTCTGTGTCCTTCTCTGTGGGCTCGCAGCAGCTCCAAATGTGTTCACAAAAGTTTTCACCATGGTAGCAGCCCACATGAGACATCAGGGATATATGGTATTTCCATACCTGGATGATTGGTTTTTGGTAGGCCAATATTGGCAAGAAGTTATATCAGCAACAGAGTTTCCTTTGTGCCTTCTTGCCACTGTAGGTGTTTGCATAAACGAAGATAAGTTCTTTTTGTCACCCACCAGGACAGTACATTTTATAGGAGCACGGCTGGATTCAATCTCTATGACAGCTTTCCTGCCTGCAGACAGATTCTACATGATGAGTAACCTAATATCTTGCATCACCTGCAAACCTCAAACTATGATTATTCCTTTGCTTATTCCTCCTTTCCCAAGGAGATACAGAACACTGTTGAAGATATCCCCATCGATGGGGACAAGCTCTTCGCCTCTACGACCAACGAGGTCCTCCATTTCATGAAGGACTCATCCGCCACACTCCGATCTCTAGGCATCGAAACACCTGTCACAAAAAAGAGACAATATAGGTATCAGCAATATCAACAACCATGCTACCATACCTTTGTGCAACATCAACCTTTAAGACAATATACGCAGCAACAACAATGCCATAGACCCAGAACCCAACGACGTTGCCCTCTGCAAACAATGGTGACCCACCCTCCTAACTCAAATAACAAATTTGAGGTCTTGCTCGAGGGTATAGAAAGCCTCGCACCCTCTCCAG
The DNA here is from genome assembly GCF_002925995.2 of Terrapene triunguis. Lineage (NCBI taxonomy): Eukaryota > Metazoa > Chordata > Testudines > Emydidae > Terrapene > Terrapene triunguis. The sequence continues at coordinate 7,220,770 of NW_020664439.1, forward strand.
AGCCAACTCCAACCATCCATTTCTTTGGACACTATCTACATCCGTTCCTTGCCAATTGGGAAGCCATCACTATGGACATATGGATCCTGGAAATTATCAGATCGGGTTATGCCATCCCCTTCCTCTCTTACCTCCCACGCACCCTCCCGCCCCGTCCCTCTTCGGGGAGACCTCTCACAAACATTTACTCTGTCAGGAGGTACAACACCTCAAGCAACTAGGAGCGATAGAGGAAGTACTGCCTCAACACAGAGGGAAAGGGTTTTACTCCAACTACTTCTTGACAGAAAAGAAAAATGGCAGATGGCACCCTATCCTCGAACTTTGACCTTTAAACAATTTCATCAAGAAACAGAAATTCTGGATGGTTACTCTTCCAATGATAATTCCGACGCTGGAGCAGGGAGATTAGTTTTCAACCCTCGACCTCCAAGTTGCATATTTCCATTTCACTATCCACCTTGCCCATCGACATTTCCTCAGATTTGCCGTGGGAGTGCAACACTATCAATACAGAGTCCTTCCATTTGGCCTCTCCACTGCACCGCGTGTCTTCTCAAAGGTGCTAGCAGTTGTAATAGCACATCTCAGAAAAAAAAGGGTCCTCATTTTTCCTTACCTGGACGATTGTCTCCCCAAATCCCCCATTCACTTGGAAGCAATCCGCACAACTTTTACAACCCTCCACTGCTTCCGCACCATAAGTCTGCAAATAAACAAAAACAAATCTACCTTACAACCTACCCAACAAATTGACTTCATCGGCGCCCACATCGATTCCACCAGTGGTCTTGCCTCTCTTCCCCAGGACAGATTCCACACAATGGGCACCCTTATTACCCAGATACGTGCCAGCCCACAGACTACAGTCCGAGATTCCCTGCAGCTCTTAGGACACAGGGCCGCTTGCACATTTGTGGTCACAAATGCTCACCTGTACATGCGATGCCTTCAGGGTTGTCTAGCCACGGTATACAAACTGAATACGCACAGGCTAAACAAATTACTAACTATGGCCCCGAAAGTCAAGGACTAATTATGCCCCCGAAAGTCAAAGTCACTTCTGTGGTGGACCTCTCCCATCAACCTCTGTACTGGGGTTCCCTTCCGACAAGATCCCCCTTCAATGACCATCACTACAGATGCATCCCTCACAGGTTGGGGAGCGCACATTGGCCACCTCACCACTCAGGGCCTCCAGTCCTCTACAGAAACCAAGCTTCACATAAATTTGCTAGAGCTCAGGGCCAAATGCAATGCCTGCCTCCATTTCCTTCCCATTATCCAAAACCGCCGAATTCAGATCATGACCGACAACATCGCGTGCATGTTTTATGTCAACAGACAGTGGGGAGCCCGGTCCCACTCCCTCTGCACAGAGGCGGTAAAACTATGGAACTGGTGCCTTCAACACAATATCCATATCTCCACCTCGTACCTGCCAGGTTCTCAGAACACCACTGCAGACGAGCTCAGTCGATCCTTCCCCATACACATGAATGGGAACTCAATGACACCATTCTATCCAACATTTTCCAGAAGTGGGGTTATCCCCAACTGGATCTATTTGCCACAGCAATAAACAAAAAATGCCCAACATTCTGCTCCAGAGCAGGCCTGGGGAAACACTCCTGAGGAGACGCCTTCATGCTCCGATGGAACGAAACTCTCGTGTATGTGTTCCCACCAATACCTTTCTTGAACAGAGTTATACAGAAGATAAGAACAGACAGATCCAACATCATTCTAATAGCCCCAGCATGGTCCAGACACCCTTTCTCACATGGATGTCAGTCAAGCCACCGATTCCCCTTCCCCCGCTCAGCAACCTCCTATCAAAACGCCAGGGACAGCTATTTCACCCCGACGTACAGTGTCTCCACCTGAGGGCCTGGCTAATCAATGGTTCTCTAATGAGGAGTTAACCTGTTCGGACCAAGTGCACACAGTCTTACTACACAGCAGAACACATACCACGTGCACTACTTACCTGCATAAATGGAAACGGTTCACATCTTGGTGCACTGACAAACAGACCTCTCCAGTTTCCGCCTCACTCCCAATGATACTAGATTACCTGCTACACCTTAAAACATCTGGTCTCTCCACGAGCTCACTCAAGGTCCACTGCATTTCACCATAAGATTGACAATGCTACAGTCTTTGCCCATCCAATCACCAAAAGGTTCCTGAATGGTATCCAGACGTTATATCCAGACGTAAAACCGCCCCCTACACCCTGGGACCTACACCTAGTCCTCAAAACCCTGATGGACAAACCCTGTGAACCAGTGGCTACCTGCTCCCTTCTCCACCTATCCATGAAGACCGCCTTCCTGATACCAATCACATCTGCCAGATGAATAGGAGAAATGGGAGCGCTTATGGCGGACTCTCCGTATACCACGTTCTTCTGCAATAAGGTCACACTCTGCACACATCCAAAGTTCCTACCTAAGATACACTCTTCCTTTCACCTCAGTGAGCCTATACACCTACCAACGTTTTCCCCAAAACCTCACACTAATGCTTTTGAAGCAGCAATGCACACTCTTGATGTATGCAGGGTACTGTCCTTTTACCTGGATAGAACAAAACCATTTAGAAAAAAAACCAAACTTTTTGTCTCTGCTACTCAGCGATCACAGGGAAAGGCTATTTCTACACAGACTCTCCAAATGGATTTCTGACTGCATACGTCTCTTGTTACCAAATGAGGCAAATACACCCTCCTACATCAATTAGGACGAACTCCACTAGAGCTGTCTCCACCTCCACTGCCTTGCTCCGTAATGTCCCGCTTTCTGACATATGCAAGGCAGCTACCTGGGCATCAAACCTTACCTTCGCCAATCACTGTGCTCTCATGCACACTGCAGCATCCGACATCAAGATGGGTAGAGCTGTCTTGTCAACAGCCTTCTTACCTGATCCGAAGTCCCAACCATCCTAAGGGATACTGCTTTTCAGTCACCTGGAGTGGAGCACCCACAGGAACCTCTCTCGAACAAGAAGAGGAGGTTACTCACCAGGTGCAGTAACTGACATTCTTCGAGATGAGTGTCCCTGTGTGTGCTCCATTACCCGCCCTCCTCCCCTCTACTTCGGAATCTGGAACGCACTCCGTTGTAGAGAAGGAACTGAGGAGCCCAGGCCATGCACATGCTATTCAAACACTGACAGCTTGTGAGGCAGGCACAGCACATGCATGGCCCATAGAGGTACTACTGTAGAAATCTCCGATCAAAGGCACTGGGACGCACCTTGACCTGGAGTGTAGCACCCACAGGGACACTCATCTCAAAGAACGTCAGTTACTGCACAGGGTGAGTAACCTCCTCTTCTTCCCAAAACCCCACGCTTCTTCTGAGAAAAGAGACCTCACTCCCTTAACATCAGGCTCGTCCTGACATTCTACCTGCAGAGAACCAAACCCATTAGAAAATCTCAGAGATTCTTTGTTCTTGTGTCAGAAAGGTCACAGGGACAAGCTATATCATTACAGAGGATATCTAAGTGGGTTTCGGGATGCATCTCTGAACACTACAAAACATCGAAGCTCCCCCATCCTGGGCATATCACAGCTCACTTCACATGGACACAAGCTGCCTCCCCGACATCCTTATTGGATGTTCCACTACAGGACATCTACAGGGCGTTCATACTTTGACATTAAACTATTCTCTAACTCAAGCAGCAATGGTGAATGCAGCTGTAGGAACGGCAGTACTACAAACCTCTCTGCTGTCAGTTTCCTCACATCATCTTCTGGTCTGAATGCTGTTAGACAGTCACCCAGATATGGAATACACATAGGGACCAGCACTCGAAGAAGAAATGAGGATTACTTGCTGTAATTGTAAGTTCTTTGAGATGTGTGGTCCCTATCTGTATTTCACTACCTGCCTTCCATCTTCTCTGCTTTGGATCTCGTTGGATTGCACTAAGAAGAGGAACTGGAATGGCGTTGATCCACACTGCCTCTTATACTCTCGGTCGGGAGCATGAGGAGAGTTACTGTGCATGTGCCGGGTCAATGGAGACTGCTTTGAAGAATTTCTGTACTCAGGCACATGGCGTGCATGTGTACCCATGTGTGGAATACAGATAGGGACCACACATCTCAAAGAACCTTCAGTTGCAGTAAGTAACCTCTACTTAACTCTCCCACCTTGTTTCTCTAATATCCTGTGACCAACACAGCTACAACTACATTGTATATCCCAGTGATGATATGAAGCTTAAATTGTTCAGTGTGCTCTGGGAACCTTTGGAAGGCCCCATGTAACTGGAAATAGTTACTTATGGTAAATTCTGATTAAAAAATTTTTTTTTTAAAAACGGGGAATACAATTTGACAAAGTAGTCACGAAATTAAAAAGAATTTGTTGTGTAGCATTAGTAGATTCCCTAGTCGTCCTTCCAGATGTCACAAATCTATTCAGATCTGAAACTCAGCATAATTCAGTGGGATGCTAGAAAATAAATATTGATCCAGATTCCCTGGTATGCCCTGGGTGCTTTGCAATGCTTTAGCAATGTAAAGCAGCCTGTAAACCTGGATTAATTGTTTCCTCTCTAACAGTTGCTTTGCACAGAACATACCACGGAATCTGGATGATTATCATTATTAATTGCATTCTAGAATTGCTTGTATACTTCACATAAGACACATGAGGGCAACACTGCTCCATCTAGGGAAATTGCTTTGAGCTTGAACAGTAGCATACTGTGCAGCGGTGTTGAACTGCAAAACAAGCCCTCTCTAGACTTGTGATTTTAATGGCTGTGCATTCATTAGGTGAGGTGTTGCACTCCTCCCCCACAACACAAAACCCTACCCTAGACTTGAGACTGGCAAGTTTGGCCAAGTTAAATAGGAGGGAGGACCGAAGCCTGAGTCTGCCGCAGTCCCACTGCCCCAGGTGAGGGGGCCAAAGCCCCAGCCTCGCTGCCCCGGGCGGGGGACCTGTAACCTGAGCCCCGCCACCGATGGCCGAAGCTGAAGCCCTCAGGCTTTGGCTTCAGCCATGAGTGGTTGCGCTCTGGCTTTGGCTTCAGCCCTGGGCCCCAGCAAGTCTAAACCAGCCCTACTGACCCTATTAAAACAGGGTTGTGACCCTCTTTGGGGTCCCGACCCACAGTTTGAGAACCGCTGATATAGTGCATGCTTGGCTACTCAGCAAGTTTTCACACAGCTATCAAGAAGTAGTAGCATTTTTTAATGCTGATCTTATAACTCATGGCATATTGCTGTCACACAGTATCTTCATGAGGCTTTAATGGGGCAGATTGTGCTGTGTCTAGCAGGATGCAGATGCCAGTCACAGCATCTGTGATTTTGGAGGTGTAACCAATTTGTATGTGAATGAGCGAGTGGCTCAACAATTGTGCAGACTTCAAGGAGCTTCAGAAAATAGCCTCCTCCAGTCATAGCCTTTTCTCCCTCTCCATGTGGTCTGAACATTACGAAGAACACTTCTTGCAGGGAAACCCCACCGCCTCCCATCTTTGGAGACAGAAGGGGATATTTCGCTTAAACCTCCTGCCTCACATTTAAGCAAGAAGATGGTTTGTTTCATAACCTGTTTGCTCCCAGGTTGACTAACTGGTTCTTGCTCTCCCCCTGCCAGGCATTGTGATCATGATGACCCTCTGTGATGAAGTGGATGTTTATGAATTCCTCCCTTCCAAACGACAGACAGATATCTGCCACTATTACCAGAGATACCACGACCGCGCCTGCACCATGGGTGCTTACCACCCACTGCTGTTTGAGAAAAACTTGGTGAAGCACATTAATCAAGGCCAAAATGAGTTAATTTACACCCATGGGAAAGTGACTTTGCCCGGTTTCAGAAACATGCACTGTTAGCAACTCAACTTCTACTGTGCATAGATACTTCTGTTGATTTTCAAGGCACTTTTAGAAGGATACTGTTGAGATTGTTAGGCCTAAACATTGATGTGCCCTGACATTTCTTCCATAATGCACACCTTACACCCCTTAGGATTCCTGTGATGCAACTTCTCCGATCTGTACAATAGCAGAAAGCATTACACATCCTCCACCACAATTATCCAATATCTACTGTGTGAACTTCCAGTCAGATTAGTGGGTCTGAGGGGCTGAGTACCTTCAGCTGCAATTGGCCACCTGAGTTGTTTTCTATGCAGTGTAAACCAACATATTGCTGGTGTCACTCCACTGAACTCAGTGGCATTATGCCAGCAGAAAATCTGGCCCATTTTATAAAAGAATGGCTAAAAATAATCCCATAGTTCTGGAATCTTTAAAGACAGGCCTACCATTATGGACCCACTGTGAAGGCTGCCTGTTAAGATAGGCAGTAATTCAACATGTTAAAATCTATTACTTTAATTATAGTCCTAACGACCTCGAGAAACAGTCCTTTATAGTCTGGAATTGTGATGGTGATTCTGCCAAATCAAGGAGGAATTGTTCAGTGTCGATTTATTTTGAAATTTTTACCTTTGTAAAAATTATGATGTTCAGTGAATTGCTAAATTGAATTTAAATGTCTGGTGACCACTCAGTCCAGTTTGTTCAATGTAACATCCTGTTAGGGAAACAGGATATTTTAATTCCAAATCATTTTGGGGAAGACTTTTGAAAGGCATAAATCGCAGTTTGCAACTGTAATGGGGGTTGGTGCCTAGTTGCCATTTGGGCCCTGTGAAAGTCTCCCCATTAGTAATTTAGGACAATAATGCTACATAGTCACAGGCAACTAAATAAGCCATGGGGCTACTAGCCAGCCGCAGACCAGATCTCCTCTTCTAGGTTTCATCAGCTATCCAAGTTGACCTCTGTTAGCTATTCCTGACATTCAGATAGTGTCTCTCTCTCTCACACACATACACCCTTTCCAAGTGCACAGAGAATGAGCACATTACACTATCTCTTGAAATAGCAGCTGGGAAGGGGGAGCTGCACTCTGCTCTTCAAGCCAGTGCAAAAGGGAGGTGGGCAGAGCTTTTTGACTCCTTCCTGCCCCCTTGATGTGATTTTTGTCCCCAGAGTTCATGGAAGGAGTAGTCTTTTTGATTTCCCCCAATCATAGTTTTTCTTTGGTCTGGGCAGTGGGTCACCTCGGTTTGTCTCCTTTCCCTCTGTTCACCTATTCCAGATCCACTATCCCTTTTCTCATGGTTCAGATTCATAGGATCTTCGCTTCCAAGCTGAAGCCACCGGGTCACACTCTTCTGTTGTGTACACTGGTGTAACCCTACTCAGGTCCATGGCATTGTGCCTGTGTAACCATGGCAACACCTGATAGGAAGTACAAATGCTCAACAATTAATATGCTGTTTCATGATCCTACCTATATATATGACAAAGTTGATATTATTTAACTTTCCGTCGGTAATGTCATGTATCTGGTTTTGAGTGATATGGGTTTTAATGGTTTTAGGTGTAAGAAGTAGATGCTACTTTTGCTGTCCATAATATGCATCACTGTGGTAGGAAAACAGTTGCACAGCAACAGACTTTGTTCCCATTGTGAAGAACCCATTGGGTTAAATTCTGCCTTCTGTTAAACTTGTATGTCCCACTGGATTCATGGGAGAGCTTGGCCACCATTGATCTGGATCTACAGAGGAACCCTTTCATCCCATGTGAAGACCAGTTGACTTTAGTAGGGCTCTGTGCAGATCCAGTTGCGAGATCAGGGCTTAGCCGAATAAAGTCCTAGTGAGAAAATTCGCATCATGGTACTTGTAAAATGAGAATTCCTATTGCTTTTAATAAAACCTTGTGAAGACATTGGCTCAGATTCTGATCTCCGCAAACCAGTGTAAATCTAGAGAGGCTACAGTGGATTTACACCAGTGTATACGAGATCAGAATCTGGTCCAACATTTAAATAATGCTTTTTTAAATTTCTGTACAGTTCTGCAAAGGCTGTGTCTGGGTAGTAGTGAGTTCCAATCTGTAACTCATTACCAATTTCCATTGTTGTGCAGAATGAAACCATCAAGCTATTTTCATTAATTATGTAGCAGTATTTTAAATTTTAAGTGGAAGTACCAAACTCATCATTTTTAAAAATTTTCTGAACACTGATCTTTTAAAATAGTTTGAAATAATACTGAAGGATCCAAAGAAGATGTACAATTTGTAATAAAGTTTGTCTTTTTTTTAAAGAGGTGCTATCTGTATCATTCTTAAATTAAACTAACATGAGGATATTAAATGTTTAATTTCTCTCCCCTCCTTTTCCTCCCTTCCATTTATGGGCTTGCAAAAGCTTGAGAGAAAGAATAATTCAGGAGAGACATAGCAAACATCCCCTCACCACTCTACGGTATTACTCACTTATAGAAATCAAAGGATGTATTGGGGTGCTGCAAATAATGTGACAGTTCAGCCTGCCAAGTTGCATCTTCAATGAACAGGAGAAGGAATTTGAATCACGTTTATTGCACAATATTTGCCTCCAGGTCAACAAGGATTTTTTGGGACACTACATAAAAACTTCAGCACACACAGGACTCAATTTTCTCCTAGCGCCATCTCCACCCCAGCCAAGATGACAACATAATATCAAAACAAGACAACACCACTAAGGTAAGACACAGCACTACCTGTTGGTGGAGGTGCTGCCTGCATTGATCATTACACTGTCTTTGAACTCCATTCTTATACTGGACCTTGTATGGAAGGGAGTACCTGTAACATGGTGGCTTTTTAAAAAATAAATATGGGCAAATGTTTACCAATTCCATGGCCGCTGAAGTCCTTATTTCAGAATCTGGTTGAATTAATCTTTCAGATCAGATAACTCCATTCCACTCCCATCTTTCTTGCTGACATCCCTATCTGTCTATTAGAAAATCTGCTGGAACTCTGAGAGGTGCACAAGTAGTGTCCACAAAACTACACTCCATTACTAGATGCAGCTCACTTTCTTACATGTGTCTGGCTGGCTCTGTGGATGTTGGGTGAGCAAGGTAGAGCCCCAGCCCACCTTCCTCCTTGCTGATTTTGAGTGGGAGCAGGGAGGCAGCTCCCTGAGCACAGACTGAAATTCTGTCTGGTATTTATACAGGCCAAACAAATGGGGAAAGCTCCTTACACCTCCTTCTCCCCAGGTTTGAGCAGAACCACAGGCCAGTTCCTGGGGATTCCCATCCCATCCTCTGTGTTGCTTGTGGGGCAGTAGAACATCTAGTAGGGACCAGATGCAATCTAGCCTACTCATGCTATTTCAGAGCCCAATTCTGCCTTTGTTACTTATGTTTAAGGGTACGTCACTCTGCAAGCAGCCCCATTGAAGTCGGTGGGACTAGCTGTGTGCTAAAATACTCCTCCACAAATGAAGGAGGCAGAATTAGACCCTTATTTGTCATATATAACCATTTGAAACAGGGTGTGCTGTCCCTGTAAACTCAGGCCTGGAGCCAGGCCAGCATAGCAAGGGAATTCTGGGAGATGTGATTCCCAGTTCTTATGGGAATTGTAGATGAAAAGCAAGGCCTGCTGGGAAAGGGGAAGCCAGATATAAGAAGCAAACTTTTCCCCAGTAAGGGGGAGAACATGATAGAAGCTAGATGTGTTGTGGGCTTCTAGAGAGAAAGCAACATCCTGACAGGAATAGGACCTGTCTTGGTTCTTGGGGAAGTGGCTGCTGGTGAATGTCTCCAGTGAGGTAGCAAGTGGGTTCTGGATGGGACCTTCCTAATGCAGCCTGGGAGGGGACCGTCTGGTAAGCAAGGTAGTACTCAGCATGACGGAGGCAGAATTAGGGTCTTCGTCTATGACAATCCATACAGTGCCCTTAGTTCCTGCAAACTGGCCTTCATCCCACAAAATCAATCATTTTGCCATTGTTGTGGAAAATTGACCACACGGTTGATTTTGGATCAGACAGCCTGAGTCTCCTTTATTGATCAATCAAACATGCATGGGGGAGTCAGCCAAGGCAGCCGAACCCCTCCCACCCCCCCACCCCCGACAGATGAAATACGGGAGCTTATATAGGATAAAACCACAATTAGTAATACATACTTTCTTATCAACATTATTGACATATTTGGAATACAATATCCATAAAAGGGAATATAGCATAGCAAGCTTTCCTGTTATTCTCAGTTTGCCCTTTGCAGTTACATGCTTCCCCTAAAACTAACAGTGGGCAGTTATGAATCACCAGCCTTGTGATTATAGATAGTTCCTCTTCTGTACTTTTTCTTCACCCTACCTTCAAAAAGCCCCTTTTCTCCAAAAACCCCCTTCTTCCAGTTAACTTGACTAATGTTCAGGCCCAAGCCAAAATATAGGCCTACCTGATCCAACCAAAGTTTAGGCCTAGAAATCTTTCTACAACAATCCCCCCTTTGATGCCTATTTGGCATCACCTTGGCCTAAACTTTTATATTCATGAGCCCACTAATCTTTTTCTCTTCCTTTTCCTTTTTTTATTCCAACTTTTATTATACATTTTGTTAACAATTATTAATGCCACCTGCTCCCTAGTGGGAGGCCTAGGTATTTTCACTGATGAACCAGGCAAGCAATTACAAAAACAACCACCCAATTTGCACACTAAATATGTAGCAACAACACACAATAATGCAACAATAATCCCCAAAAATACTTGCTTTAAAAGAAGAGACCATGAAGAAAATATGTTAGTAAGCCAAGACCAGGGATCATTCCAGGTTTGGTTGTTTAGCCTTTTTTACTGCTTCCTTTATGGCTGCAGCATTCCACTTTATAATTTGGGAGGTATTACTGATGTATGCACAGCATGTTTTTTTAATTAGTGCACACACACACCCCCCTTTGCGGCTAGCAAAAAATCCAATGCCATTTGGTTTTGAAGGGACACTTTACGAACTTGACTTCATTCGCCGCTTAGGGAGTGGAGGGCACTGGCAGTTGTGTTGCCTAAGGTTTCCAAAGCCTCTGATAGGGCTTTGAGTTTATCAAAGGCCACACTGACCCCATATTGCGAGAAGGCTATGCCCCAAAAGTGTTTGCTGTTGGAGATGCTACGGTAGTTTTTTACTCAGTGTCCCAGGCGGGTTTTGTGAATAGACCCACCAGAGCTGACCAACCCTAGGCTGCAGGTGCCAGTCCAATTAAAGGGCAAGATTTTATAAGCCTTTTTTCCGCAAAGCCAGTACACACCCTTTTGGTAGATGGCAGGGTATAGGGCACCTTCTCCTTTGAACTTACAGGTGCCCTTCCAGATATTAGATTCATTATTAGAGCATTTTTGCACACCAGATTGGCCCATAGGGTGGAGGCTGGGGGGTCATTCAATAGAAGGGAGGTGTTAGTGCTACAAAGGGAAGAATTTGGCCTAAGAATCCACCCGTTGTCAAATAACTGTAAGGTCGAGCCATTTAATTGGATTGAGTAAGAATAACAATTAAGGTTCTTACACCAGGTTTTGGTGGATGGGGAACCAATTAACTTGAAGGTTCTATTTTTTTTGTAATTTAATATATATTGGCAATTTTGGGTGGCTCCCACTGGAGTGGTTCCCAATGTTTGATTGACCCTAACACACAAAGCAGATGTTCCTTTTGGGGTGGTTTTTATATACCAGGCAAAGGTGGGGGGTATGCCTTTAGCAGTTGTCTGAGCCAGGTATGTTTTTTTTTTTTTTCCCAGAGTCCAAGAATTATTGTTAGGGATGCCAAAAAGAGGGCACCCATGCCCTGCATGTTTCGGACCGTGGGCACAAATCCAGCAGTCCGACAGATGGCTGGTATTTGCGATAGTTTGCAAATAGTCAAAAAACGTGTTACCCTGGTACCCTATATGGGATTCAGTTTTACCGATGTCCAGGGACCGAGCATTTTTTTTTTCCCGGAAAGGTAGGGGTTTTGCACCATACCAGGGGTGGGAGGACAGTGGGGTTTTTTGAAGGGGTCTGGCAAAGTTCAAAAGTTCAATGGTACATGATTTTGTGGTCAAAGGGGAAGGATTCCCTGGGGGAGTGGCGCTGGTTCCAGAGGCCCAAAAAAACATCAGGGTGTCATGAAAGTTTAATATTAGTAGTAGAAGCATGGTTTCACACATGAACCAAATGGAGGGCATAAGCCATTTTTGCACCATGGCCGACTTCTTTATTCTTGCGGATGGGTCAGTCATGGCTGACTGTCATGGGTCAGTCAGGGAGCCAGTGGGCGCTAGGCTTTTTACTGGACTTTTGAAAAGGCGTTATTATGGCCTTGTTTCCCCTCTATTAATAAGCCAAAGCCTTAGCTGACTATAAAGGCGGATTATGAAATGACGTTGGCTGGAGGGCTCACGGCCTTTTGCTTCTGAGGTTATATCTGGGTTTCTTGTCGGGGCCCAGGGAAAGATTACAGTCACTGTCCCCCGGGTTGCTTTCCAAGACGGGATTTGCAAGATGGAATTTTTTGGCGTCTGGGTCCAAGGGTGGCAAAGTCTGTTTACAGTGGGAGGCCTGGACCCAGTTAGTTAGCCCCTTGCGCTTGACCGCGGTGTGGGTGGTCAGCAGAATCTGGTAAGGGCCTTTTCAGCGAGGTTCCAAGGACGTTTTTTTTATGTACCCTGATGTAGACCCAATTTTTTGGCTGCAAGGGGTGGCACGGGGTATCAGCTGGATCGGGCAGGGCACTTTGGACCTGTGAGTGAAGAGACCTAACGCACCTTACTAGAGTCTGGCAATATGCCATAACGGTATTATCATTTAGTTGCAGGTCCAAGTGGTGAGGGAGTGGGGGAGGGGATACCGGCATTCTTATGGGTCTGGCCATAAGGATTTTATGTGGGGATAGACCGTGTTTACATGAAGGAGTGCTTTTTATATACATGAGAGCAAGGGGCAGGGCATCAGGCCACTTTAAAGCAGTTTTAGTGCAGATCTTGGAGATTTTGTTCTTTAGTTTTTCATTTTTTCGTTCCACTGCCCCCACTCTTTGGGGATGGTGGGCACAGTGCAAGTGCTGGGAGATATTGAGGGCCTTGCAAATCTGTTGCATGATTTGGCCTGTAAAGTGGGTGCCTCTATCGCTGTTAATTGAGACAGGTAGGCCAAACTGGGGAATAAAGTCCTTTAACAATTTTTTGGGAATCAGCCTTTACACAAGGGTAGGCCTCTATTCATCCAGAATACATACAAACAAAAACAAGAACATATTTATAAGAACAACACTTAGGCATACTGATAAAATTAATCTGGATATTTTCAAAAGGTTCCCAAGGGGCTGGATGCCCAGCAGGCTTGGTTCATACCGGTTTGCCACTATTGTGGGCTAGGCAGATAGGACAGGAATTACAAGACAGCTGTGCCAATATAGAAAAATTTGGGGCATACCAATGTTGCAGTACTGATGCAATCATCCCCCCTTTGCTCACGTGTGCCATTCCATGGGCCACAGGGGCAAGGTAGGGGAGTAAGGCCTTGGGCGCCACCAAGCGGCCAGTAGGGGAGCACCACAAGGCATCCAGATGTAAGGAACAACCATCCCGCCTCCCATCGGTTTTTTTCAGACTTGGGGGCCGAATCTTGCATGAGAGCTAAATCCTGAGGGGTAGCAGCTATGGAGGGGGACTATAAAACCAATTGCGAGACAAAAACAGACTCAGGTGGAGTCAGAGACCCGGAAAGGGCCGCATGCTTGGCAGCAGCATCTGCCAAGGCATTTCCTTTTGTAACATCATCATAGGGCTTTTGGTGAGCAACACACTTTACAACTGCAATGGCAGAAGGAAGTTGGAGAGCAGAGCGAAGGGCATCTACATAAGCTCCATTACAAAATTTCCCCCCTTTTGATGTGAGAAACCTGCGGTGTTTCCAAAGCTGCCCATAATCATGGACTACCCCGAATGCATAGCGGGAATCTGTATAAATGGTAACAGATTTTCCCGCTGCCAGAGTACAGGCTCGGGTAAGGGTGACTAGCTCAGCGACCTGGGCTGAGCGGGCTTCCGGAAGGGAATAGGCCTCAACAGGCTTATGTTGAGAGCAAACAGCATAACCAGCAACAAGCAAACCCACAGAATTCCTAAGGCAAGACCTATCAACATAAAACAATAGGTCAGAATTATGGAGTGGGGTATCCTTTAAATCAATTCAGGGGTGGAGAGCTCTGCTGTTACATTAAGGCAGTCGTGAGGTTCCCCATCGGATGCAATGGGAAGGAGTGAGGCAGGGTTAAGGACAGAACAATGAGTAAGAGTTACATTAGAAGCATTAATAAGTAGCATTTCATATTTTGTGAGCCTAGAGTTAGAAAAGTGTTGGGTACTCCCTTTTAAAAGCAGGGCTGTTACTGCATGCGGAACAGCAACGCACAAAGGGGATCCCAGGACAAGAGTAGCAGAAGTTTCTACTAGGGCAGCAGTTGCAGCCACCGCCCTGAGGCAAGGAGGAAGTCCAGTTGCCACTGGGTCCAGAGGGGAACTATAATAGGCAACGGGCCTTTGGCAGTGCCATGCATTTGAGTAAGGACCCCTTGGGCTATTCCTTCCCTCTCATGACAGTAAAGAGTAAAAGGTTTCTGATAGTCTGGAAGACCCAAGGCAGGGGTCCTCGTAAGCGCCTCCTTAATGTCATTGAAGGCTTCCTCAGTCTCAGGGGTCCATTGTAGGGGTTCTGGGACTCTATCAAGGGTCATCTCATGCAGAGGTTTAACAATGGCTGCATATCTGAGGATCCATTGTCTACATTCCCAGCCATTCCCAAGAAGCCTCTCATCTGCTTCTAGGTGATTGGCTTAGGCACTCGGAGAATGGCCTGCACTCGTGCGGGGGACAGGTGTCTCTCTCCTGCTGAGATGTCATGTCCCAAATAATGGACCCTGGGTAGGCAGAGCTGCAATTTTGACTTAGAAGCCTTGTGGCCCTTTTGGGCTAGTGTCCGCAAAAGCACAAGGGAGTCGGTCTGGGAGGCTTCTAGCGATGGAGATGCTAAAAGCAAATCATCCACATACTGGACCAGAGTGGACTTCATTGGGAACACCATATCATCTAAGTCCCTTTTGAGGGCTTGAGAGACTAAAGCAGGTGATTCGGTGTAACCCTGGGGCAGCCTGGTCCAAGTATATTGGAGCCCTTGATAGGTAAAAGCAAACAAATATTGACTATCTTCATGAATGGGTATAGAAAAGAAAGCTGAACAAAGATCCACAACAGTAAAATACGTGGCAGAGGAGGGAATAGAGAAGATAATGGTCACAGGATTAGGGACAACGGGAAAAATGGGGAGAATGGCTACATTGACCGCCCGGAGATCCTGGACGCCCGGTTTCCTGACCGGTAGGATGGGGGTGTTACATTCACTGGTTGTCGGTATCACAACCCCTTGTTGAATCAAGGAGTCAATTACTGGCCGAATTCCTTCTTCGGCTTGCTTTGAAAGAGGATACTGCTGAATCCTGGGAAGAGACTTTGCTGGGTTTAGATGGATCTTAACAGGTTGGACAGTTCCAATGCACCCGACCTGGTTAGCGTGGTCTGACCACAATGAGGGGGGAACTTTAGCCAGCAATTCCTGTTGCAACAAGGAAGGGCTGGGGTCCAGTCCTCCGTTTGGAGTGTCTTCCTGTAAAACCACCAGGACCTCATTGCGGCACGGGTCAGGAACATCCAAATATACCCCATCTGGGGAGCAATATATGGTACAATTTAATTTACACAGCAAATCCTTTCCCAAGAGATTAACAGGTGAACAGGGACTGAGGAGGAAGGCATGACGGTCTGATAGAGGACCAATGGAAATAGACAGGGATGAAGAAACAGGACGGGGAAAGGGAATGTTGCCAACCCCCACTGCATTTACAATTTCAGGAGACAAAGGTAGTGAAGGGAAGTCACTGGCGCGGAGAGTGGATCGTGAAGCGCCAATGTCCACTAAGAAGGGGGTGGGCATACCATTTATAACACAAGTTACATATGGTCCAGATTGGTCCAAGGATACAAGGGAAGCAATGATGTTACCGGTCTCCTGGCTATCCTAACAGTTTTGGGGAAACGGGGCTTGCAGTGGAGCAGCAGGGTAAACAGGTTGATTAAAACGATTGGGGCATGCGTTTTTCCAGTGTCCTTCTTGTTTACAATAGTGGCATGCTGTACTACTTAAGTTTTGGAAAGGAGGTCAGGTGGGACCTTGGTTGAATTTTCCTCCTCTTCCCCGCCGCTTGTTACCATTATAGGTTTCTTTCATATTGTGAATCTCGAGGGCCATTAACTTGGTCTCGGTATCATCCTTTTTTTCCTCTAGTTGGCGGTAATAATGTTGAGCTACCGTCAAAATCTCGGTCAGGGACTTTCCCTCCCAGTCTACCGTATTTACTTTCAGATGGTCTCCTAGTTTTGGAAGAAGTCCTTGAACAAAGGCAGCTACCACTGCTTGCTCAGCATCCCTTTCTGCATGTTTTATACCAGAATGCCTTTCAAACACTTCTTTGATACGCTGCATATAATCAGCAGGATTTTCCCCTTTATTTTGTCTACAGCCATTCATTTTAGTCCAGTCCGCTTTGGGTGGGCATACAGTGAGGACTGCATTTACCAAATTAGTACGATGTGTATTTAAATTGGTTGGACTGAGATTCATGCCAACATCAGGATCTGGAGGCCAACCAGCCTCGTGAAAAAGACGGTCTAGTGTTTCTCTGGGTAGTAATGCCATTGCTCTCAGGAGTTGATTTATGTCGGCCCAGGTGGGATTATAACACTGGATAACCATCTTTAGTTGCTCCTGAAATTTAACGGGGTCTTCTCTTATTTTGGGAAATTTATCGACCAGGTTATATAAATCCAAAGGAGCCCATGGTGCATGTACAATTACTGGAGTTCCTTCGCCTCCGCGGCCTACCCCAGGGAGTTGTTGAAGGGGAAGTTGAAGACTTTCCTCCGGGGTCTTTTTTAAAGTTTCCTGTACCCTCTTAAGGGCCCCTTGATATCTAGTGTGTTTTGCTGGTGGTGAATTCTTATATTTGGGGGACTTAACGAGTTCCTTCATAATTTCAAAATGATCAGACAAACGTCGGAACGGATCATCTTTCAAGTCTGAATCTGAACATTCATCTAATTCTGCTATTAACCCCTCCGCCCGTCTAGTCCAATCATTAATGGGGTCTGACTGGACCTCCGAGGAACCCCGAGTCAAGGAAGAAGATGGTGAGGGTGTGGATGTTGACCCTTGGAGTGGCGAGGTCTGGGTTGAGGCTGTCACAGCCGGAGCTGTGGGAGAGGCCTGGACGACCTGAGGCTCAGCTGAGTATACCGGGAGCTGTGCCCCAAGGTGGTCAATCTCCCCTACGGCTCTCTCGGCGGGTGGCGGGGGGGGGGGGGGCATTGTCGGCTTTCTACAAAAAAATCTATGAGATCCGTGGATGGGGCAGAAGGGGAAGCCCTACGGGGTAATTGAGACATAGCAGGATAGAGGGGGGCCTCCTGGCCTGCAGGACCGTGGCCTATTGCCAATTTTTCTTTTGTCTCTTTTAATTGGGTTTTAAGCTTTTCTTGGGAGTCCCTAAGACTCCTCACCTGCGATTCATGGCGCCGTTTTTCGGTTTCCCCGTACCAATCGAAATAGGCATCAAACTGACCTTGACCTACTTTATTATTCACGAGCGCACCTCTGAGGTGCACAATCCTATCAAGGTCGAAGCTCCCCTCTAGGGGAAACTGTCTTTCTGGGTCATCCCTGGTATACCAATTCCATTTATCTAGGAACTTACAAGTAAAGGGACTATAATTGGTATACCTATAGAACGCGGGTGTGCCTTTTGGAGGGATGATAATTCCCTTTGACCCACCGGCCCCCATAACTCACAGACAATATATACACAAACAGACAGAGACAGACAAGAACAAACTGAACCAGAACCACGTGTGCCCTATTGGGAAGACAGTGATCCCACATCGCCCCCCTTGTTTACAGCCTTCCTGGTGAGACGAAGATCACTTTCGATCCCTCGGCCCTCCAGTATCCTGACTTTCCTGACAGGATGGCGCTCCCTTTGAGCCCCCCCCCTCTCCCCCCCCCCCAGGACCCGACACGTTCACACAGGTCTTTCACACAGGAAAGGTTTGTTTAAGAGCATCCATGACTGCCTACATCCCCATCTAGCAGAGAGCGCCGGATAGTCTCAAAGAGGACGGGGGCCCTTGCTCTGCTGTGGGAATTCTGGCCTAGTCAGTGGCTCTTCAGGCCACCCTTTTTACTGGCGGAGGAGGGAAAACAGAGGGGAAGAGGGTGAGGAAACCAGACCGTTCACAGACGGTAAGGGATGGGGACACACACTCCTAGACCTGGATAGGCCCTTCGCCGGTCATGCCATGCAGAAGGTCCTTATCCTGGTCAGGGTCCTTATGACCCTACTGAAGGGGCCGCAGGGCTTGCGTTCGAGATATCCCTGGTCACAAGCCCCTCAGGGGTCTCGGGGTGTCTTCCTGCGACCCTCACACACACCGGTCTAGCGACCTTCACTTTCACACTGGCACACAAAAATGGAGATCTATCCGCGACCTACCTATCCACTCAGTGGCTCTTCCCGGGGAACCAGAACCAGAATCAGACAAAATAAACAGGACAAGACAAAACAGAAGGGCGTCAGGCATGTCTATCAGCAAAAGGTTCAGATCCAGCGTGCAACTTACCCAAACCTGAGCCTACGGGCAGATCCTCCACCAAAACCCACTCCAGAGATTTCAAAAGGTCTCTTACCTTTCAGATGGGCCCTGGGTTTGGTGGGAGATTGCCCGCGGTCCTCCGGTCTGGGAGAGTCTTCTGTGGATCCCGGACGAGCCCCCAAATTGTTGTGGAAAATTGACCACACGGTTGATTTTGGATCAGACAGCCTGAGGCTCCGTTATTGATCAAACATGCATGCATGGAGGAGTCAGCCAAGGCAGTCGAACCCCCTCCCACGACAGATGAAATACGGGAGCTTATATAGGATAAAACCACAATTAGTAATACATACTTTCTTATCAACATTATTGCCATATTTGGAATACAATATCCGTAAAAGGGAATATAGCATAGCAAGTGTGACAAAGTTCCTCCTCTACCTTGGTGGGTCCTGCGCTTATTGGCGGATTTGCTCGCTTCACAGATTCACCCTGTGGGTCAGGAAACAGTCCAGAGACCTTCCCCTCTGGTAGAAGCTATAGTCCAGGTCAATTCCTCCTGTGTTTGATCAGGAGTTGGGAGGTATGGGGGGAACCCGGGCCCAGCCTCTACTCTGGGTTCCAGCCCAGGGCCCTGTGGATTGCAGCTGTTTAGAGTGCCTCCTGGTACAGTTGCATGACACCTACAACTCCCTGGGCTACTTCCCCATGGCCTCCTCCAAACACCTTCTTTGTCCTCACCACCGGACCTTCCTCCTGATGTCTGATAATGCTTGTACTTCTCAGTCCTCCAGCAGTTCGCCTACTCACTCTCAGCTTCTTGCACACCTCTTGTTCCCAGTTCCTCTCACACACTTCCTCTCCTCTGGCTCCCTGGCTCCCCCTGGCTTGACTGGAGTGAGCCCTTTTATAGCATCAGAGGGGCCTTAATTAGAGTCAGGTGCTTAATTGCCTCACCTGACTCTTAGCAGATTAATTGGAGTCAGGTGGTCTATTAGCCTGGAGCAGCCCCTGCTCTGGTCACTAAGGGAACAGAAAACTACTTATCCAGTGGCCAGTATATCTCCCTTCTGCTACTCTGCTGTTCCCAACTGGTCTGGGTCTATCACACAAGCTTTCCTGTTATTCTCAGTTTGCCCTTTGCAGTTACATGCTTCCCCTAAAACTAACAGTGGGCAGTTATGAATCACCAACCTTGTGATTATAGATAGTTCCTCTTCTGTACTTTTCCTTCACCCTGCCTTCAAAAAGCCCCCTTTCTCCAAAAACCCCCTTCTTCCAGGTAACTTGACTAATATTCTGGCCCAAGCCAAAATATAGGCCTACCTGATCCAACCAAAGTTTAGGCCTAGAAATCTTTCTACAACACCATTGATTGGGGATTGGACCGGCTTTGAGCAGGGGGTTGGACTAGATGACCTCCTGAGGTCCCTTCCAACCCTGATATTCTATGATTCAATGAAAGCAGGAGCCAGCCCCATAAGGCCACCTCCCCTGAGTGAAGGTTTGCAGAATCAGACCTATAAGCAGCTGCACCTGAATTTTGGAAATACAGACTTTGCGTGAATTAAACAAAGTGGTTGAGTAGCACAGTGTTAGGACCCCTCACAATCAGCTCCGGGTACCTACATTCAAATCTAGTATAAATTACAAGTGTCTTTTAAGTTTGGTATCAGTAAGAGCCAAATCTGCCTTACTGACCAGTTCTTTGCAGGATCCATAAACCTTCGTTGCTCAGCAATTATCATCGTCTCAGTCAAAACCAGAATGTAAAACAACTCATCCCTTGGTGAAACAAGAAGAGAGCAGTGTCAAAGGTAATAGCTATCTGAATCATCCAGTACTATGAAAGAGACTTCACAATCTTCAGGAGGAAACCCAGAAAAGCTTTAGTGAAGATGGAAGCCAAGCAGTTTTTTCCACATGCTCCACCACTGTACCTGTGTCCAAGTACACCTCTACCCCGATATAACGCGACCTGATATAACATGAATTTGGATATAACGCGGTAAAGCAGTGCTCCGGGGGGGTGGGGCTGCGCACTCCGGTGGATCAAAGCAAGTTCGATATCACGCGGTTTCACCTATAACGCGGGAAGATTTTGGCTCCTGAGGACAGCGTTATATCGAGGTAGAGGTGTAGAAGCCTGGGAGGAGCTGCCCAGTAAGTAGATCTAATCTGCTTTTATCTAGCCCACTTCTGAGTCTTTCTACCGAAAAGCGTCTCAGATACCAGCTCCTTTATTTCCTCTGCCTCTCCCTGAAGATGCAACTGTTCCATGGCCGTAGCAGATATTACATTTCATGGATTACTTGCAAGTGAAAACTTTCCTCGTGAAATTCTTCCACTGCACTGTTCAGCACCTAAATGACACTTAGCTGCCATATCAGATGCTCCACCTAATACTACAGACTTTAATAAAGCAATGCTTGCACATGACAAGCACTTCAGCCAGCTAGCAAATAGTGTTATTAGATACTATTATTTCTGTGGGCGCACAATCCCCTGGAGAGCAGCTGGATGGATATATAATTGCATTATGTGAATTAGTCTCTACTAGCAATTTTGAGAGCCTATCTCTCTATGCATTAAAAAAATAGTTGAAATGACCTATAATTCTAAAATTAGAAAGAGCCTGCAATTGGAAAGAGATTAACCCTTCATAAGACTGAATTCGTTAAAATAATTGATGCATCCATTAAAGTTGTGAGATCACTATTTCCTGCACAAGCTAGTGCTGCCAATCCAGTGTTCATGCCAGAGAGAACCCCCGTATTTTGTAAGTAAGCAAAAATACAAACTCTATTACAAAAAAAAAAAATCTTGTTCTACATGTGTAGATGTCCTGAGTGTGGGGTGACTTTCCATTAGGATGTCATACAAATGTTTGTTTAGATGCATTGAACCCTTAAACTAAAACAGTACTTACTACAGAGGTCAGCGAAGATGTAGTGAGTGCTACAGTTGCCTAGATAGGGTGGATAGTGTGGTAAAGAAACTACAGTTGCATTTCCTTCATGAACCATAAGTGATTTAGAAAGAACTGGTATTGGGAGAAAAAAGCAGCATTAGCATGCTACTGAGCAGAGTAACATTGAGTTTCCTTACTGTGGACCATTAATTTTCAAGACCGATCAGCACCCACTAATTACAATGTTCACTCTGAAAGTTCAGCAAGGAATTGGTCACTGGTTAACAAAGTTAACTGATTTGAGTTTACAGACAGTATGTATGGGTCTAAAAAAACCACCTCACTGGCCTTAGTGAGAATTGCAGCCTGTGAGCTCAGTGAACTGCAGTCGATGAGGTGCCTGAACTTTCAGTATATAGACTATTATAATAATCCACTCTGAAAGCTTTTTCCATTCAGCTGAAAGCCATATTGGTTTGTTTCTGAGCTGTGGTTAGGACAGGACTTTTGATCACCAGCTGTGGCCCAGCTATAGTCAAAGAACCTGTGTCAATTTACAGAGAATTTGATGTTTCTCACAGATCCTTGCATACAGAACGGCACCTAACACAGGAAGTGCTAGGTGATGCCTTGGAATGTCATTAGATCTGTGAGATCACTGATCTTTTTAATTTCATCCACACAAAAGTATGAAGCTCTTTTAAAATACTGAGGTAATGTTTCATGTTATATTAATGCTGCAGGTTTTAGGCTAACTATTATGTACTTGTATTCTCTGTCATTACATGATTTCATTCTTCCAGAACTTGGAAACCTGACGCATTCATTCCCACTTGAAATCAGCAATGTGTGTCCTCAAGTTTGAAGTCGTGTCCTATGATTGATAAATGATATCCCAACACAGATTTCCCAACACAGATATTTCACTGGCCTTGGCCTAAAAGTGGGAGTATGTTTGTTTCAGAATACAAACAGTGATAATTTAAAGAGGCTTGTGATGCTGCTCACTGCAGAGAGACATAGCAAGCTCTTTGAGTAGCAAATAAAGGGAAGCCCTACACGTTTAATCAGAGTTATCTGTAGTACAAAAACGAACTCACTAGCCAGTAGGGGTCATTTCCCCTGCCATATGCCTTGGACCTGATTCTCCCCTGCTCTGCACCTTGTAAAGTCATTTACACCTGTGTGAAGTGGGTATAACACTATCATCTGATTTGGAAGCCTTGTCAGCTACTTTACACTGGCATGAATGACTACACAAGGTGCAGAGCAAAAGAATTAGGCCTCTGTGGAGTCATTTATACCTGTGCGGAGGTTGTAAAATGCTAAAATTATTCTGATTTGAGAATCAGGCACAGTAAGTCTTGATTTACTATCTCTTCACTGTATAGAAACCCATCTGTTTGGAAATTAGTGATACAATTTTGCAGCTAACCATCAAGCGCTACAGAAGTGTTCATCATTTCTGCTATTGTCTCTTTTCTTTGCACTCCTTGTCACATTACACCCTACAGCACTGCTGACCAGCATTTGAAGCACTCCTGGTTGGATCTTTGTGTCATTTTAAGATGCCCTCCAAGAACTCTAGGCCAGAACCTCACCAGGTATAAATCTGTATGTTTTCATTGAAGTGAAGGTTTCAGTGGTGTGCTATGCTGTCTTAGACCAGCTGAGGATCTGGTCCTCCACCCTGACTACAGCACTCAACTTGAAAAAGAAAAAACCCAACATCTCAGAAGTACTGTGCATTATCCTGCAAGTAACTTGGTAGATGTTTAGTATCTCCTAGTACAACCCAAATTCTGCCCTTGGCTTATATTGCTTAAACAATAGTAACATGCTACAACAAAAATATCAAGACAGACCTTGGCCCAGAAGGCTAGTGGTCTAAAAATCAGAACAGGGTTGAAAGTAAGAAAATTATTCTTTAATAGCAGAATGTGCAAAGACACAGGGCCCATAGCCTCAGCTGATGTAAGCTGGTGTAGCTCTACTGATGTAGAAAATTCTGGTTAAGGATCTGGCCCATTTTAAATATCATCATCTGGAAAAAAAATGGATACTACTCATCTCCCTGGGAACTGCCAGCATCAAGCAATGCTCTGTATACTGTATAAAGAGCTATTTTTTTACATCGTAGAGATGCCCAATGCCTTACAAAAAGCATGAAGATGAAACAAGATCCCTTTTCTGAGGAGCTTACAGATACATTAGATGAGCCAAGAGTTCAAGGGTCTGGGGACTAGATTTGCAAGGGAATAAATATAGGAAGATGTCCCAGACGAAGTGGGTTTTGAAGTCAAGGTGTTTGGCGCAAGAGTGGAAAGCTGTTCCATGTGTAAGTGGTGGCAGGAAGAAGAGATGATGTTGAGAATGGACAATAGAGTAAAGCAGCTAACCTATTTCCAGGTGCAGGATTGAGAAGGTAGAGGACATGAAGGTACCGAAATGTATGATACAATGCTATTGTTCCTGTGGTAACTTGATCAGTACAGCATTTCAAGTTTAAGTGTTTAAGATCTACCATCTTTTTGATCCTCTGCCCCTTTATGATAGTGTCATACATTAGCAATAAGGTAGGATGCAGGAACAGAAAAACAGGCTCTGGCTCAGATAAAAAGTTCCGTCTAGTTCAGATAAATAGTATCAAGCAAATAACTTGGTATTTGCTGCTTTCTGACCCTGTGGGGGTTATTATAGATGTTGTTAAATCTGATTGTGATGCTGGCAGACCAGGTGCCAGCTCATGCTAAGGCCCCAGGCCTCACTGAACCCTGACTAATGCATAGCTGGAAACCAGTCTGGCTCATCTGTGTATTTGGTGTTAAGATAAATATTAGAGTTGTAAGGATGTGTTTGGTGTGTAGACCTTATGAATCGCTTGTAGGATGATGCAGTTATTAGTCTTGCTTATCTGTACCTCGTGTTACAAGGTAATAGCAAATGTTTGCATTGTAAACATCCATAAATGTGTAACTCCTCAAACAGGAGAGAAGCTTTCTCTAATGCAAATGCTGGCTTCCTACAGAAGAGGTTCAGTCCTGCCCAACATTAAGGTCTTTGAAACCAAATGAGCCATAATACATCAAAGAACAAAGACTTTATTAATTGCATTCCTCATCCCATCAGCTCGGACTCTGAGGAGAAGGGGATAAAAATCTCTGACCAGGAGAAACTTGGTTCTTTTTGCTGCTTGGACTCTAAAGGGGCAAGAATCACTGAGCATAAGCAAAAATCCCCCAGCTGTTTAGCTTGGGTTAGCCCTAAAGGACATATAAAGTTTCCTTATTATAAAAGTTTCTATTATCTTTTGGAACCTAAGTCTGCAAATCATCTGCCTGTGTATGTTACCTGCTTTCACCTTGTAAATAACTCTCATTTCTTTTTTCTAGTTAATAAATCTTTATTTACTTTACTACAGGATTGGCTACAGGCAGTGTCTTTGGTTGACATCTGGAGTACAATTGACCTGCAGTAAGTGACTGGTCCTTTGGGACTGGGAGTAACCTAAATATTTTTGTGATCTTTGGTGTAAAGCATCCATCTAGCACAAAGTCAAGCTTGCCTGGGTGGCAAGACAAATAGAGTACCCAAGGGGGGTTGTCTGTGACTCCTTGTTAACACTGTTATAGTGCTTGAGGATTTCACACTTGTTACTTGGTTGGTGAAATCTAATTATAGAACATACAACCAATTTGGGGTTTGTGCCCTGCTCTTTGACAGTCTGCCCTGAGGTTGACACTTGTGCTCTTGACCCACTCCAGACAGCATGCCACTGATTAGAAGGGAGGGTTCTTCTGACAGAGCATTAATAATTTTTCAGAGACTTTAAAAGACATAAGAATGTAAGAACCGTACTGGGTCAGACCAGTGGTCCATCTTGCTCAGTATCCTGTCTCTGACAGTGACCAGTGCCAGCTGCTTCAGAGGTTCTGAACAGAACAGGGCAATATCAAGTGATCCATCCACTGTCATCCACTCCCAACTTCTGGCAATTGGAGGTTTAGGGACAATTGGAGTATGGAGTTGCATCCCTGACCATCTTGGCTAATAGCTATTGATGGACCTATGCTCTGTGGGGAAACAGACCAGGGGGGGGTCTCCTTTCTAGTAGCCCAAGCTCTGAGTCACCAGGCTCTAGGATGAGCCCTCCAACAGAAATCTGTTCTACTGATGGCCTCTGCACAGAATAGAACAGGCCTAAAAGCCTGAACCAAACTGCACAGCATAATTCTCTTCCAAATACAGTCAGAAGTAGTAACAGAGGAGGGAATCATAAAGTCTGTTGGGAAACTAACTGCTTTAGAAATATGATAACCGCAAAATTGCTAGCTATTGAGACATTGTTTTACGGAAAGATAATCATCTTTGCTGCTACTATTGTTTGCAATATTCTCTAATTCCAGCTATCTGCAAACCAGCCAATGATAGCTCTCTTTTAAGCGTCCCCCGAAAACCCCCCCTTAGCCGTTGCCGAAATCCCCCGGAAAATGACATATACCAAGTCTTAAGAAATGTACCCAAGCTAGGGCCGAGCACCACCCTTGCGGAAAACCACCGAATGTCCCCATGCCCAATTACACCCACTTCTCGGAACATTAAGAAAGAGGGCGAGGGGAGGAGGGAAGAGTGACCCCAACCCAACACCCCAGCTCGTGATCAGCGCGTGTTCACCCCAAGCCCGGCTTGTGATTTGTCCCCGAGCTCGTGTCCACTATATGCCCAGCTTATGATTGGTTCTTAATTTCTTAACTAATGACGTATTAATTGTATCATGCTTGTGGTTTTAGTGAATAAAAGCAGCCTGCGTGCTGCTGTTCGGGGTGCCAGCTTCCGAGCTGCACCCCAACACGTTGGTATGTATTGCAATAAAGGCCTCAGGCTCTGAGTCTGTGAACTAAAATCACTGTGTGGGTGATTCTTTCCACGACAGCTCCATGAACTTATCTCATTCTTTTTTGAACCCAGTTATACTTTTGGCGTTCACAACAGCCCCTGGCAAGGAGTTCTACAGTTTGACTGTGCATTGTGTGAAGAAATACTTCATTTTGTTTGTTTTAAACCTGCTGCCTATTAATTTAATCAAGTGACTCCTAGTTCTTGTATTATATGAAAAGGTAAATAACACTTCACTATTCACTTTTTCCACACCATTCATGATTTTATAGACCAGGGGTCGGCAACCTATGGCACGCATGCCAAACATGGCACGCGAGCCGATTTTGAGTGGCACACAGCTTCCTGCTGCGGTCCCAGCCCCCAGCCCCACTCAGTCCCCTCGCCCACCGCTCTCCCCTGCGGGGGCAAGAGGCAGAAGCTTGGTTCTGCAGCAGCCAAGCTTCCCCCCTCCCCCGCTTCTTCCCCCAGCCTGGTGCTTTCCGGCCCCTCCTCCTCTCCGTCCCTGCGCCAATCAGCTGATGGCCCTAGCGAGGGGGCGGGGGAAGAGCGGCAGCGTGCACACAGCTCTGTAGAGCAGATAGAGAGAGGTAGGGACAGAGCCTGGGGGAAGGGGGTGGAACAAGGCATATCCCTTCCAGCCCCCTGCCATGAGCCGCTCAGGGCAGGGGGCTGGGAGCACCTCCACGAGCCGAGCAGCCCAGCCTTCTGCCGTGCACCCCCCCACACCCCAGCCCTCTGCCCTGAACCTGGATGGTGGGTCAGGGACAGTGATTTGCCCTTGAAAGCAGTGAACCAAGCTCTTGAGGAACATAAGGAAAGCTTTTGTTAAATCTAAGGAAGTAATTGTTGGGTGCAGCAATAAATAATTATCCATTAAAGCGAATGGGCATGTTCACTTCCATGAGTATTTATTTATTTATTACTGAGTTCAGTGGAACCTAACATCAAGGGACACTTGTAGCACTTCATTGTTCAATGCAATTCATTTACAGTATCCCTTCAGCTTATTTTACTTCAGGTACTCATTGAGGAGAGAGTAAGTGATGGGCTAAGATGGTATGAACAGTCCAGTCCATTCTACAGACACATAACATGTTAGCTTCAGACCCCAGAGCTGACAGCAGGTCTGCATTTGGCCTGCAGCGTAACTCAAGTTTCAGTTCTCAGCAGAACCAGACTCGTGCTTAGTGCGCCAGAGGAGTGATGGGGTGAAAGTGGCTCTCCTCCTCCTGGGCCGATCAGGGGCCTAAAGGCTGCACTAACTTACACCAGCCCCACAGAGACCACTGTGCCAGCTGACAGTCAGTGCCTGGCACCTGTCTGTGGAGGTTGGGAATAGGTGGTGGGGTGTGTGACGGGGGTGCTCTGTAAATTAGATGTTTAGCTAGGAAAGTAGTTGGACAAACTGCCAGTCTGTGCTGCTCAAGAATACATAGCTCACTGTATGGAGCTCTTAACAGAAGATCTAAGTATTCCCATAAGGGCAACTTTCTACTACCTCAGCAGACAGGGGGAGAGGATCTGCTCCACTGGGCCAAATTCTGCCCTATTTATGATGGTGTAAAATCAGAGAGTAATTCCCCTGGAGGTACACTGAGTTATTCCCGGTTTCCATTGGTTGTAATGAAGGCAAAGCTTGGTCTGATGTGTGGCATCCACTTGTACCAAGTCTGAATTTGGCTCAGTTTAGAGGAACACCACTTACACGTGATGATGAGGATTTTATACCATGTGGGTAGCCTCATGTATTTTGTAATGTGCAGTAAATCAGCAATTTTCCAGAGGCTGGCCATGGAACTGTAATCCCATCACAATTCATTATCCATCCTCCATTGCGAGCAGATGGTTTCTGCAGATCTGATTTTGATATTTCTATACTTTACAGAATAAGTAGATTACACAATGTTAATCTTACCAGCTAAGCAATAAAAGCAGCTTTGGAAAAGATCATATTGAAATTTGTAACAATTGAATGGGTGCTATAACTGGAACATATAAAGCCTCACTGTCACCAAGCAAATGTCATTCTCTGGTGCTCCCTATCTTTGTGGAATCATAGCAATGTAGGACTTGAAGGGACCTTGAGAGGTCATCTAGTCCAGTCCCCTGCACTCATAGCAGCACTAAGTATTATCTGACAGGTGTTTGCCTAACCTGCTCTTAAAAATCTCCAGTGATGGAGATTCCACAACCTCCCTAGGTAATTTGTTCCAATGCTTAACCACCCTGACAGTTAGGAAGTGTTTCCTAATGTCCAACCTAAACCTCCCTTGCAACAATTTAAGCCCCTTACAATTTAAGGCACTTACTTCTTGTCTTGTCCTATGTGAATAAGGAGAACAATTTATCATCCTCCTCTTTATAACAACCTTTTACGTAATTGAAGACTATTCTATTCGCCAGACAAACACTCTCACTCACTCATGCCCATCACTCCAATCGGGGTATGGGCCGCCAACCACAGATCTCCAGAGTCCTTTATCCTGGGCCATTTGCTCTAGCTGGTTCCAGGTATAGCCCATTTTTATGCTATCAGCCTGAAGGTCGCGTTGCCAGGTGTTTCCTGGACGGCCTCTTTTCCGCTTGCCTTGGGGGTTCCACCGCAATGCCTGTCTAGTGATGTTGGTTGGCTGCTTGCGTAGTGTGTGTCCTATTCGCCAGACAAAACAAACCCAATTTTTTCAATCTTCCCACATATCATGTTTTCTAGACCTTTAAACATTTTTGTTGCTCTCCTCTGGACTTTTTCCAATTTGTCCACATTTTTCCCAAAGTGTGGCACCCAGAACCAGACACAATACTCCAGTTGAGGCCTTATCAGTGCTGAGCAAAGCAGAAGAAATTACTTCTCATGTCTTGCTTACAACACTCCTGCTAATACATCCCAGAATGATGTTTGCTTTTATAGCAACAGCATTGCACTGTTGACTCAATTTTAGTTTGTGATCCACTATAACCCCCAGATCCTTTTCTGCAGTACTCCTTCCTAGGCAGTCATTTCCCATTTTGTATGTGTGCAGTGTATTATTCCTTCCTAAGTGGAGTACTTTGCATTAGTCCTTATTGAATTTCATCCTATTTATTTCAAACCATTTTTCCAGTTTGTCAAGATCATTTTTAATTCTAATCTGTTCTCCAAAGTGCTTGCAACCCACCCAGCTCGGTGTCACCTGCAAACTTTATAAGTATACTCTATGCATTATCCAAATAATTTATGAAGATATTGAATAGAACCAGACACAGCACAGATCCCTGCGGGACCCCACTTGACTGTGAACCCATGATACCTACTCTTTGAGAACGTTTTTTCAAACAGTTGTGCACCCACCTTATAGTAGTTTCATCTAGGCTATATTTCCCTACCTTGCTTGTGAGACGGTCATGTGAGATAGTATCAAAAGCCTTATATATACTACTAAAGTCCAGATATATCACACCTACTGCTTCCCACCCATCCACAAGGCTTTTTACCCTGTCAAAGAAGGATATGAGATTAATTTAACATGATTTTTTCTTGTTTAGCAGCATTTTTAAATCCCCAACAGTCTGTGGTTTTAATAATGAGCCAGTGGTCAGAAAATGGTTGCATAGAAGGAAAATAACAACTAATGTATAAGTTCAGCCTCTAAAATCAGGGCTGCTTCAGTCAGTTTCACTGTGATACATTTTATGGAATCACAATATTGAAACACAGCCAGTAATGGCTGAAAGTAAATGAGTTTAACTTCATGTATCTGTGATTCCTCATGACAGCACTGCTAAGTCATTTAGCAGCACCACAATGCAATATTCCAACAGGCGCTGGATGGATACAATATTTTAAAAGTTTGGACATATATGCCTTCGGGATTCTGACAATGAGCCTAAATGAGCAGCTGTAATTAATTGATGGTAAAATTGATTAAAGGTGACAACTACCTGCTTATGGCCCCACTGCTGAAACTGGCTTAGTGCAGTCACAGCCCTACTGACTTCAAAATGGGTACTAGGGCCTGCCTCCATGGAGCCCTTCACTGGGTCAGGGCCTATATTCTTTGGGACTTATTATTTGTGTTACAGCAGCAGCTAGGGACCCTAAACAGGGTAGGTGCTGTACAAACAGAGCAAGACAGCCCCTGCCCCAAATAGACAAGGCAGACAAAGAGGAGAGGAAAGAGTGGCAGAGGAAGGGATATGACTTGCACAAGGTCACAGCAGGTCAATGGCAGAACCCAGATCTCCTGGCTCCCAACCTGGTGCCCTATCCACTAACCCGTACTGCCCCCCCAAGCTTCCACTGGTGTAAATCTGTGTCACTCCATGGACTTTAATGGAACTATGTCAGCATGCACCAGCGGGGGGTCAGCCCCTGCAGGCATTTAATGTCTAAATTCTTTCAGGTGAATTGATCATAGCTGGAAAATCAGATGCCAACTTGAGGCCCTTCTGACATTTCAGACTCGACGGTACATTTAAAAAAATTCAGTGGCAATCATAGAGTTATTGATTGCATCAGTCATCCAACGTTACATGGTTTAACAAATGCTATGTGACTTATCTAGATTGATTCTGCACGGCTGAGTAAGGGGTAGTATACAAAAATTAAATTACATTGCAGAGAATAAAAAAGCCATCTTCAGGACTGGAAAGCTAGTCTAGGGGCCAGATTCTGACATATAATACTAATTTGCACTGGTGTGAACAGTCTTGTCAACTCCAAGTGTTCAAAAATCACAAGTCAGGACTCAGTTATGACAGACTTATATCATGCCTAAAAAATAGTTGAGTTCTATTTGCCTTTTCGTTTGAGATCTTAGGGTGCAATTAGGTCACGTTCTCAAGTTTTTTGCTGCAACAAGGGATAGACGTTTACCTTGTTTTAAAATCAGAGATGAAATTCCCATGTAATCCCAAGATCCCAGGAACTGGACGTTAAATATAACAACAAATATCATGAGTCATGATAAAAGCATGTGTTGCCAGTATCTGGGCCTGTCTCTCTTTTAATAAAAGTAAGCAAGCAGGGGTCATTTAATGTTAACCTGCAGGCATGTTCCCGTGAGCTCGCGTAAACCTGCTTTACTCAACTAACATCCTTTTCAAATTAAAATTTGTTCCACATTTATTTGCTAACATTGCTCATAGGAAATTCTCTCAACATCAACAGAGGATACAAGTCTCTTAAAACAAATAGAAAAGCCCCCATGAACACAGCAACCCTTAAACAAATCTACCTTTGAAGTCAATGAGAGTTTTACTCGATTAACTATAGAATTAGGCCCACATTCTCTTGTCAACCAAGTAATAATGGAAAATGCAGTCAGCAGCAGAGACTAACTAGGGAATGGAATACTCCGTCAGCGTTAAAAGGGCTAGGGTACAAAGTGTTCCAGAAAAAAAGCCTGCAGCCCTCATATCGAAGGGCAAAAATATTTGACCCTGCACTGTGCAACCTGCCATTGATTGTTATAGCTGGCATTACTACCCAAAGATGAAGATCCAATGGAAAATAGAGAGTGCCTAAAAGGTAAAATGACTATTTTAAAGCCCTTGTATTGAAGTGAGTATACCTAGAGTAGCAAAGATTCCTGACACATCTACTAGCACTTAAATTTTACAAAAATAGAGCCTAATCCTGCCAACACTTAAACATGAATAATTATATGCAAGTATGCAGACCCTTTTGCTTGATGAGATACTGCAATGTAATTGGTATCTACATCTAGCACTTGGGAATACACTGAAAGAAATGAGTAATTTCTACAAAATAATTTTTGTTTCCAGTCTAAACTAGATCTTCATTAATGACATTAATTTCAGAAGTTCGTGTACCATTGGGGCCTCCTCTGGTTTTCATTAGCCTATGATGCACAACTCTGCACAACGAAAAAAAGAACCTGCAAAAATTTGAGCAGCAGTGTTTTCAGCAGGAATAGTAAAGTAAATTCTCACAGGATCCAAGGATTTTCTGTTTCAGCAAAAAGCAACAAAGAGTCCTGTGGCACCTTATAGACTAACAGACGTATTGGAACATAAGCTTTCGTGGGTGAATGCCCACTTCGTCAGACGTATTCACCCACGAAAGCTTATGTTCCAATACATCTGTTAGTCTATAAGGTGCCACAGGACTCTTTGTTGCTTTTCACAGATCCAGACTAACACGGCTACCCCTCTGATACCTGTTTCAGCAGTTTCCCCATTTGTATATATCTTGAGTTTAGTTTGAGTTTTATACAGTAACATAGCATATGTACTAAGTTGAGTATTCTGTATTACACTTTCAATATGTGTTAGTTTGATTTATATTTTATCTTTACTGGAGTCCAAAATAAAAATTAAATCACGAAATTGTTGTACTATATACTTTTAGGCTGATCCTCAGCTGATGTAAATCAATGTAGTTCCATTGGAGCTTTGCCAAATTACACCTGCTGAAGATCTGTTCCTTTATATTTATTGCAATATATTGAATCAAGGCACATGAATTTTCCCATTTTTTCCGATGTTATGGGATTCTCCAGCTCTCTTTCTGATCCAATTTGTGTGGTTCTAATTTTTTTATCCAATACAATAATTGCATTATAAGCAGGAGAAACAAATTTAGGCCCAGATTTAGCAAATACTTAGGCATGTGCTTACCTTTAAAAAAATGAATGGAACTATTCATGCTTAACATAAAGCATGCATGTGTGTGTGTGTGTGTGTGTGTGTGTGTGTGCATGCAAAATCAGGGTCTTACTTGCTAGGTGTATTTCACAAAATATTCCCTCCAATTAGTGATGGGTGGTATATTCAGATCTCTTTGAACGGACATGACTCAATGCATATTTGTGAGAGAGACGGACAAACAGATCTTTATTTACATATGGGATTTAATAGCTGAATTTTAAGAGTTCATCTATAAAATAACCACCCGCCTTTAAATTTTTTTAAAGTCTGAATTACAGTAAGAAAGTAGCATCACAATATTCCCAAAGGGGTTTCTGGAGGCCTTCTAGCATGTCCATTGTATTTCCAACTTTTTCATGTTTATTAGAAAATGCCTCAGCATGGCTTATTATGGGACTCTTTAAATCTAGATATCCAATTAATTTTCATTCTTCCAGGGCTTTTATCCTACTGGGTCTTGTAGGTTCTGAATTAGGCTCCATGTATAGCAGACCCTGCTGGCTCTGCAATAGCTACAAAGTCTAGTATCTTAATATCTCACTCTGGTCATTATTTGCTATTTGACTACATAGAAAAATACTTGTTGATTTTTAACAGAATCCAGAAATACCTGGAATAACTTGAAACAGAAATAGGAAATATGACACTAAATACATATTTAATATATTGGGCCCAATTCATTTCTTACTTCGGAAATATTCTCAGCCATCAATGGTGTTAGTCTAGTGTAAGACTAGAGTAACAGTATTGAATCAGACTCAGTGTTTGTAATCACAAAAGGATAAAGGTAAATTGTGCAACTAAGTTACAAATTTTGTCCAACAAAGGTACATAATTCACTCGAACTCCATTTTAGGAAAAATATTCACATCTAAGAGGTGACCATTTTAATTTGTATTCACTTCAGTGGTGTTGTCATCCCAATTACACTTTGTTTCTTCCAATTTTGTTTTATACCCCAATGACCTTTTTACGTTTTCTGAAATAGCAACAGGTAGGGTAGAGTAGGACCTGCTCAAATTAGGATGTCATCTGTATGCAGTGACATTTTGTGTTACATTAATTAATATTCCTGGTGCTGGACGATATCTATTAGTTGGGCAAAGAGTTCTAAGATCACAAGTAATTCAAGAAAGAAGTAGGTAAATGGTCCGTTAAGCCTGGTCCCTCTTCCTAACTGTAAACAGAGTGATACATTCCTTTTGGTTCCAATTTAGCTCTAGGTTTGATATAATAATTTAATCTATTGCTGTTGAAAGCAAAACTCAGCTCTCTCAAAGGCCTTCTTGGCATCATCTTGTTTGATGTTTCCAAAGCTTCAGTTATTCATTTAATGTTATCTAATAAATTATCCTTGCTACACAGCCTGTCTGATCCACATGTACAAATTTAAGCCAAAGCAAAAATCTTTCACGGTGGAGGTTAAATTTTGTGAAGATTTTTTTGGAGGGGTGGGGGAGAGGCAGCGCACTAAAAGGCCATTTTCCAAACAGTTTCCCCACAAAGCTTAATGTTTTTTTATTATTGATCAATAACAAGTTTTGGTAAATGAAAAAATTCAATCACTTTTTTGATAATGTTTCAATAAAAAAAAGTTAATCACAAACTTTGAATTGTTTCACAAAAATAGGTTTTCCCCTTTTGAGGAGCTCTAGTCCTCTCCTTTGAGATGAAATAAATGCAAGAAAAGACCCCCCCCCAAAAAAGAACCCAACCAAAAAACAAGTCTTCCATGAGCTAGCCCCTCAGTCCTCATTTGCACAGCATCAATAATCTCACCACACAGTACATGGGATTTTATTTGTTCCCTTATAACAGGGGTCAAGCCAACCTTCAAACCTTGACTGCTGGGCTGGCCGAGCATCCCCTCCAAGAGGCATAACTGACAGGCAGGGAAGCCAGTGTTCTCCCAAGGTTGTCTCGCAATCTAGCCTCCAATATTTTCCCCGGGGGTTACTTCATACACTACTTGGCTTGCCTACTGCTTCAGTCTTTGCTCCAGCCCTTCCACAGGCTGCTTCTGCTGAGGGTAAATAAATAAAAGAAAAAATATATATACCAGACTGAGGTAGGCATCTTGATTCATCAATATAGCCCTCAGGTAGGATTGCAATAGCCGTTCTCCCTACCACTTAGTCCTGGGAGCTGCTCAGCTCTGCTGCTTTCCTTCAGCTGGGGCATAGAAGAGCAGCTCACTTCCTGCTTCCCACAGACCAAGCCCAATAGGCTTGCTCTTTAGGCTTAAATACCTGCCTTAATGAACCCAGATGGAAACTTTTCCCTTGATTAGCACACAAAGCAGGATCTGTGGAATAGGGCAGGCCCTTTGCTTGGTTCTTTTTGTGGGAAATTAATCCCGCCTTTTACTAATCCTGTAGGGGGGGGAGGTACAGTCATTCCATAAAAGTAATCTATCTATCTATCTCTCTATCTCATGAAGGGCCGTCCCCAGCGGAGTGCGGGGCCTGGGATGGAAGTGATGAATCCATCACTTCCGGGACCGACCTGTCACTTCTGGGACTGACTGCGCTCAGCGCCGGCCAATCACACCAGCGGCCCACAGGGCCCCCCAAACCGTGGGGCCCGGAGCAGTGGACCCAATTCACCATACCCAAGGGACAGCTCTGATCTCATGTATCCGCCTAAAAGTGCTTTCAAGTAAGTTAAGGCAACTCTATCCTATTAACATTCATTTTTCAGTTTAATGTTCTTGTTATTTTTCTGAATACTTTCTTTTGTGTCTGCCTTATTTAATCCTATTTGGTCCATAAACAATTTTTTATTCTATCCTCCATTGTCATTTTTCCACAATGAAATTATTTTATTACAAAGCAAATGTTCTTTAGCTAACATTTTTGTTAGCAATGTTGTGGAAAAAGTAACCCACGCATCATTTTGATCAGAGACTCAAGCCTGAGGCCCGTTTATTGAATACATACCAACGTGTTGGGGGTAGCAGTCAGGAACCGCTCCCCCGATTGGAGTGCAACAAGCCTTTTTAAAGCTGAAAACCGCAAACATATTACACATTACACGTCATTTATCAGAATAGGAGAGTTAGGGTCTTTCCGCCCTTCCCGGTACTCCTTTTGCAATCTTCCCAGAATAGGGTGAAAATTGAGTGGAGGGCTTCTTGGGTGGTTTCCGATACTGGCATTATTTTGCACCACTTGGGATGCCTATTACTTAAATGTTCCAGGCAGGGTACAATTACACAATGGGGTTTTATGCAATTGGGGCATAGATACATAACAAAGATAAGGAATAGCATGATTAATCAATTTTGCTAATTATATGATGCTTATTGCTTCACACAGGCGGTTATTATATTTCGCCAGCCATAAACACACACGCTAATATTGCAGCCGCTGGGACTTTCCATTCTTTTCCTCTCCGGCCTCCGCTCCTCTGGTCATAACCCTTGACCATTCCTGGCAGAGAACATGACACTTAATCTGGTTCAGGCTTGCGGCCTATAAGGCGAGTCCATGTTGGTTTCATGGCCAGTGCAAATGGGGTTGGCTAGGCCCATTTTCCCACAGCAAGGAAGTCATAGGTTATTATTCCTCATAACAGCATTTTCTACAGGTCTCAGATGTTTTTGCCTGTGCACATCTGTTTTAGTGCTGCAAGCTTTTTTCTGGAATGTATTTTGCATACCTTTCAAATGCTTGACCAGATAATGGATTGCTTCAGTCAGTGTTATTTGTATTTGTACTGGTCATGGTATAAAATATAATTAATAGAAAAGTCAGTTGGGAATTTTTGCCCACCCTTTCTCATAATATAAGAACAATGGGACATTCATGCCATTGAAAGGCAGTGAATTTAAAATTTATAAAAGGTAATATCTGTGCCCACTTCCTTCCTTCCTTCCCACACACAGTATGTCCAATCTTATGCTGGGCATTGTCTGGTAGATGTGCATGGTTTTCTGCAGACGAATTCAGGACCAGGTCCATAACCCAAAGAGCTGACAGTTTAAAGCCTCAGTCCTGCAACTGGGTTGCCATGAAGACCCATCTGGCATAAAGAGTGTAAGTGGGGAAAAAAGGGTCCATGCTAGCAGATCTCATTGCAAGATCAGAACCTAAATTCAGTAATAAGTTTTAGCCTGAGTCTCAATAAGCATGTCCCTGCTGTTCTCTGCTTCAACAAGGGTTAATTTAATAAATACATATTTACAATCCTTAAGACAATATGTACCAGCTAGAACTACCCTCAAAGCACGGAAAGGCCTAGCCTTAACTACCTGGGATGTAGTCTCTCTCCAGTCTCCTTTTAAAGTGAACATGAATGTGTGAGATGCTGCAGGAAAGAACTGGGACTGAGGGGAGAAGCTGACTTTGTAGCCCAGAGCTTTTGATTGCTCCTCTTCTACTGCTAAAACTCCACCGTTTACATGTGTCATTAAGCTGCTTGTGTGCTGTGCTGACAATGTATCATTGTTTGTTTTAAATGTGGTGTCCATGGCGGTGAGGACACTGTTTAGTCACCTGTGATGTGTGTGAAAGGATGCTGCTAATACTGTTTGTTCCCCAGACTTGTAGGATCTCTTTGCCTATCCTTTTCTTTTTAAACCCACTTCTACTCCCCCTCTCAACTTTGTGCACTGTGGCCACTAAGCCTTCCCCTTGCCCAGAGCCCTGCTTCCTGGCCACTATGCAGCTGCTCCATGCCACTTGCTTCAACATATGTAGATTATTAAAGGGGCCACACAGGCCCAGCTAAGAACTGACAAAGAGTTGTCAGCTGGGCTGAAGATCTCTTCCCAATGCAGAAATCCATGGGTGGGGAAAAGTCTTGCCAAGCCTCTAATCCAAATGAGAACACCTTATTCTGTCCCTCTGATCCCTCGTCTCTCCCCGCAGAAGCACCATGGAGGTTTCAATAGCCTTCATGAGGAATACATAGGGCTGTGTCACAGCTCAGGGAAACTGCACCCGTATTTCCTCTCAATGGTCCAGCATAGCCCCCACTCTGGTCAGGCTTTTGGCTCCCCTGGCCCTTTGCCTCTCTTGGATGGAGACACATGTTTTTCTCCCTTCTGACTGGGGTATCTCCAGGCTGAACAGTTCCCCGCCTTTGTTGTGTTATTCCCAGCAAAAGACAGGTTGCCTCAGCAGACCTGCTTGCTTTCTCTTCAGAGTCTAGTAACGATGTAACTGCCCATAGTTAAGCTACCACACAGCTCTTTCTGTACAACCTTATTTATTCTTAGGGGAAAAGTGTTACAGAGAAAACACATTAAAACAATAGAAGAACTTACACACATACTAATAAGTTTACCAGAGATCACCCCAACTCCGAAAGGGGTTCTGGCAGATGATTAGTCCTTAAAACCCCACAAAGGAGTCTCTC
>NW_020664439.1:7259577-7289577 GCF_002925995.2 Terrapene triunguis
CTCTCCTATGGACACAAGTTCAAAACAGCCTCAGTTCAGAACTAACACACTCATTAAGAGTTTAGTCTACCCTTTATATGGTGTAGGAGTCTTTGATTTGGAGTTTCCAGGGTCAGGTAATCAATACAATGTTTTTTTCTCCCAGGGCGCAGCTTCAAAAAGTGTTCCAAGGACCTTGGGAGCCCTCTTCACACGTATTGTCCCAAACAGTTCTTTGAAGTTCCTAACATTTCTCCCAGGTTTACATTAGTCAGTTGCCTAGAAAAGTTACATACAATCCTACAATGACTGAAACAATTGCATTTGTCATACAATGGACTCCAAAGATATTAAACTTACTCAATTGAGTTAAACCTTATTGAATTAAGGTTTATACAGGAAATTGCCCTCTGTCAATACACACAGGCTCTGTATTTGCATGAATTCTCTGTCCCCTGCAGATGATTTTCCATTCCTTCCATGCTGATGTGAGCATCCTGAGATGTAATCAAGCTGATGTAGCATCCCCTAGGAGAGATTAAAGGGCCTACATGCCCTTTACTCCCTCAGAACACAGGGTCAATATTTGGTGCTCTATTTTATTCCGCCTGATATTTATCATATACTTTGGTTTTGATGTAACCCAAATTGAGTCACAGGAAAAAAGGAGAGACTGGGAGCTGAAGGACCAGAATGGGGAGAGAGGAATCTGCACTGTTGTTCTGGTGGAGGGAGTAGGGAATTGAGAAATATACATTGTCCACACGATATTTTTTCTGCACACTCACTTAGTGGTTCTGCCCATAGAAATAAAAAATAGATGGAACATTGCTGACCTTTTGTACAAATATTGCCCAGCATTGTTAGGAGCCTTTGAGTAGAGTCTGCAATTCTCCAGTACATTCATCATTGAAATATGAGTCAAGCAACCTTGAAATAGAAATGTCCCTCTCAAAAATAGAGAAAGTTGTGGGAGCTAAAAAGATAGAGTCTTAAGAATATGCAAAGGACCATTTATTCATGATCATCTAATAGTTTTTCCATATTAGGAATATATTAGACCCGTGGACATGTGCTTTTTATTTGATGAGTGTATCTTACACAGATTGATTTGCTCATAAAACAATGGAATCAGAGTTTTAAAAAATCACTCTATTGTTTACCTCTAAGTTTCCCTACTCTATCAGTAGTTGCTCCATTATGTGAGCTTTAACAGGTCTCTGGTCTGGATGAGTCTCTGGTCTGGATGGAAACCTTTTGAAATCCCTACAGTTTGGCCAGATGGCTTTGATAGCCACTGGCCCCTGAGAATAGTGTGGTTGCAGCCAGTTTTTGGCTGCTGTTTCTGGAGCTGGTAGCTGGTGTGATTAGCTTAAAGAGAAGGCTTCCTGAGCTCAGACCAGCAAGTTTCAGGTTGGGTGACAGAATTTCCTGTCTGAGGAATACCTTGATGATTGTGGTCAATTGTGGGGTGAGCCTTCGCTAGTCTAGAGTTCCATTTCCATGCTTGTAGCATGGACGTCCCTTGATGCCTTCAAAACCTCTGTTTATAAAATTGGATCAAACTTCAGTGATCACTTCTGCTTTCCTGATGCTTTCTAGTCTGATTTGGGTGCCTTGGGACTGGGAGGACAGCTATGAATTTGATCAGTGCCCAATCTCTTACCCCATTCCTGATTTAGGGGAAAACCACGTGAGAGCAGAGGAAAAAGCATCTCAGCGGAGGGGACCTGGCTAGGGAACAATCTTCCAGAGGAGATCAGGCAAATCCAGAGTCTGATCATCTTTTTCAAAGAGCTTCTCTACCATAAATCATGCTCACAACATAAACACCTCCTTCTAGTACCAGCCCCTTAACAATGCCCCCTCAAACAACCAAACTAATAAAAAAAGACCTGCTTCCCCAGGATTTTGACCCCAAAAGAGGACAAATGTCAGAAACCACATGAAGTCCACTAGGAATTTCAGTATAGCTATTGATTTTTATGTGAAGGTGATTGGATATTGCAGTGATGGGTGGCAGCAGGAAACCCTAAGGCTATGTCTACACTGCAGCTGGAGATGTACCCGTGTTAGTTTTAATCAAGCTAGCCTGCTAAATATAGCAGTGAGGATGTGACAGTGCAGGCTAGCAATGCAAGTAAGTACCAGAGGGGAGGGAGGTGGGGGAACAGGGGGGCTTGAACAGCTTATGCTAAAGCCCATGCAGCCCTGTCCTTACTGCTATTTTAGCATGCTAACTAGATTAAACTTAACTACGCGAGCTGAAAATTACACCCCCGGTTGCAGTGTGGACATAGCCTAAGAAGGACAGCTAAGGCCTGGTCTACACTATGAGGTTAGGTTGAATTTAGCTGGGTTAGGTCGATTTTATAATGAATGCATCCACACAACCAACCCTGTTCTGCCAACCTAAAGGGCTCTTAAAATCGACTGCTGTACTCCTCCCCGACGAGGGGAGTAGCACTAAAATTGACCTTTCTGGGTCGAATTTGGGGTAGTGCAGAAACAGTGCTGTGCAATTCGATGGTATTGGCCTCTGGGCGCTATCCCAGAGTGCTCCAATGTGACTGCTCTGGACAGCACTTTCAATTCTGATGCACTAGCCAGGTACACAGGAAAAGCAACGGGAACTTTTGAATTTCATTTCCTGTTTGGTCAGCGTGGCGAGCTCAGCAGAACAGGTGACCATGCAGTCCCAGAATCGCAAACGAGCTCCAGCATGGAATGAACAGGAGTCACTGGATCTGATTTCTGTATGGGGAGAAGAATCTGTGCAGGCAGAACTCCAATCCAGCAGAAGAAAGGCTGATATATATGCCAAAGTCACATAGGGCATGGTGGAGAGAGGCTACACCAGGGATGCACAGCAGTGCCGCGTGAAAATTAAGGTGCTCAGGCAAGCCTACCAAAAGACAAAGGAGGCAAACGGTCGCTCTGGGTCAGAGCCCCAGACATGCCGCTTCTATGTTCAGCTGCATGCCATTCTAGGGGGGAAACCTACCAGTACTCCAACACGCTCCATGGACATCTGCAAGGTGGCAGCCTCATGCAATATGGATGAGGATTTTGTGGATGAGGAAGAGGAGGATAAGGAGGAGAATGCACAGCAGATAAGTGGAGAATCCATTCTCCCCAGCAGCCAGAATCTTTTCCTCACTCTGGAGCCATTACCCTCCCAGTGCCTATCGTTTCCAGACCCTGAAGGCGGAGAAGGCACCTCTGGTGAGTGCACATTTGTAACGACACTACAGGGGTTAAAAGCAATTGTGTTTATTGTTTGATTTGCCCTGAACAATTGGGATGCATTCGCGGCCAGTACAGCTAATAGAAAAGTCTGTTTACGTGTTTGGGGATGGAGCAGGAATCCTCCAGGGACATCTCCATGAAGCTCTCCTGGAGGTACTCTGAAAGCCTTTGCAGAAGGTTTCTGGAGAGGGCTGCCTTATATTGTCCTCCACGGTAGGACACTTTACCATGCCAAGCCAGTAGCAAGTGGTCTGGAATCATTGCAGCACAAAGCATGGCAGTGAATGGTCCTGGGTTTTGGTTGCATTCATGCAACATTTGGTCTTTATCTTTCTGTGTCAGCCTCAGGAGAGTGATATCATTCATGTTCACCTGGTTGAACTAGGGGAAATTTTGTAAGGGAACAGTAATCCCCTCTGTTTGGTGATCCCCGACACATTAGACTCCAGGCATGCTGGGCTGTTTGTGCTTTGCTAAAAGGGATCATCATGGAGAATAGCCACACTGGGCAGGAGGAGCAGGGTCGACGAGAGGGGGGGAAGCCGGTACAAATTACCGGGGCCCAGCGGTCTGGAAGGGGGCCCAGCTTCCCCCCCTTCTTGTCACCTTACTGGGGCCCGGCAGTCCAGAAGGGGGCCCGGGGCCTGGCTTCTCCAGCTTCCCCCGTCTCTCGTCGGCCCTGTTTAGCAGGTCCGCCCTTGCTGGGGGGCCCGAAAAATTTTTTTCACCGGGGCCCGAACCCACTCTCGGCGGCCCTGGGGAGGAGTATGCTGCACATCCACCATAAACCGCAGCCCCTCCTTTTAAACGGCAACCAAAGCCCCTCCTTTTAAACAGCAAACACAACCAGTGTTGGTTGCTATGGGAAAGGAGGGCGCTGCAGTTTGAAACCATTCCCACACCCAGCCTTGGTGTGCTCTTCTAATTGCCCTGGTGTCTGGCTGTTCAAAATTAGCTGCCAGATGATCTGCCTCAACCTCCCACCTGCCATAAACATCTCCCCCTTACTCTCACAGATATTATGGAGCACACAGCAAACAGCAATAACAATGGGAATATTGCTTTCGCTGAGGTCTAACCTACTCAGCAAACTGTGCCAGCGCCCTTTTAAATGTCCAAAGGCACATTCTACCACCATTCTGCACTTGCTCAGCCTATAGTTGATCTGCTCCTTACTGCTGTCCAGGCTGCCTGTGTACGGCTTCATGAGCCATGGGAGCAAGGGTTAGGCTGGGTTCCCAAGGATAACTATTGGCATTTCAATATCCCCAACAGTAATTTTCCGATCTGGGAAGAAAATCCCTTCTTGCAGCTTTCCGAACAGCCCAGAGTTCCAAAAGATGCGAGCGTCATGCACCTTTCCCGACCATCCCATGTTGATGTCGGTGAAATGGCCCTTGTGATCCACCAGTGCTTGCAACACCATTGAGAAGTACCCCTTGTGATTTATGTACTCTTTGGCAAGGTGGTCCAGTGCCAAGATAGGGATATGCATTCCGTCTATTGCCCCACCACAGTTAGGGAACCCCATTGTAGCAAAGCCATCCTCTATGCCCTGCACATTTCCAAGAGTCACTACCCTTCTTAGCAGAAGAGCATTGATTGCCCAGGCTACCTGGTCACAGCAGACCCCACGGTAGATTTGCCCACTCCAAATTGATTTCCAACTGACCAGTAGCAGTCAGGTGTTGCAAGCTTCCACAGGGCTATCACCACTCACTTCTCAACTGTCAGGGCAGGTCTCATCTTGATATTCCTTAGCTTCAGGCAGGGGAAAGCAACTCACAAAGTTCCATGAAAGTGGCCTTACACCTGCGA
The DNA here is from genome assembly GCF_002925995.2 of Terrapene triunguis. NCBI lineage: Eukaryota > Metazoa > Chordata > Testudines > Emydidae > Terrapene > Terrapene triunguis. The sequence goes on from NW_020664439.1 coordinate 7,264,624, forward strand.
AAGTTTCACAGCCACTGGGAATCATCCCATACCTGCAACACTATGCGGTCCCACCAGTCTGTGCTTGTTTGCCAGGCCCAGAATCGGCGTTCCACTATATCAACATGCCCCAGTGCCGCCATGCACTGTTCCAATTGCAACATCCCGTGCTTTCAGGGACGTCTGTGTCCATGTCCTCCTCACAATCTTCCTCGTGCTGGCAGGTCCTAGCTAGTATCTGCACATACTACAGGATAATGTGTGAGGTGTTTGCAATGCTCACAAAAGCACTGTGCAGATGAGTGGACTCCATGCTTGCCGTGCTATGGTGTCTGCATGGATAACCCAGGAAAAAAAGGCGTGAAATGATTGTTTGCCATTGCTTTCAAGGAGGGAGGGAGGGGAACCTGAGGACATGTACCCCAAACCACACGCAACAATGTTTTTGCCCCATCAGGCATTGGGAGCTTAACCCAGAATTCCAATAGGCAGCGGTGACTGTGGGATAGCTAGTGCACCACTCCGTGAGTTGATGCTAGCCACGGTATTGAGGACGCACTCCGATGACCTAATGCGCTTAGTGGGGACATTCACGACCGACTGTATAAAATCGGTTGCTAAAGATCAACTTCTATAAAATTTACCTAATTTCGTAGTGTAGACATGCCCTAAGCAAGAGAATCTCTCACGGTAGGAGGGAGTCAGATCTGCCACTAAGGGGAGACATTCTCCCTTAATTAGATGTTCTGTTATTAACATGGTAGAATGAACCCGCATGGTAGCTTTGGACAGCCTTCCATTCATTACAATTAAGGAAAGACTTGTCTGCTGAGTATAGTGTGTGACCCAAATATTGCATGGCTTGTACTTTATGCATGAGTCCTAAGACATGTCTATCAGACATAGATGATAAAATATATCCCAGCTACAAAAGATTGATAACATATCTGTAAATACTGATTTTCAAATATATTTTTTCCATATTTGGATTAGCCATACTAAGCAAATAGGATTTTTTTGACAGGCATATTTGTATTAACTCTGCCAGAATAAGTGGATTGACTTTATACTGTAGCTGACATGGAATTATTTCTCTGTTTTTTTTAAATAGTGCACTGTGGACTTCATGCACCTACACAGAGAGAACAGGGTCTGATATATTGGCTAGTCAAGATGTTTATAAAATCCAGTGAGGTTTTCTAGTCCTCAGGGAGCCCTGTCAAAGAGTACTTCTGCCCTGTGGCACCCCATACTGGACAACATAGCTTGGTAGTGGCCCTGCCTCCATTTTCTCCTTAAATAAAGTCCACACCGGCTTTTTTTGTCCAGTAATATCTTTTCTCCCAGGGTCTAATTTATTGGCATAAAAAAACAAAACAATGCTCAGTCCTGGGCCTTCTCTTCTCCCTGCTGAGTCTGCTGTCCCTGGCTCTCAGCCTTCTTCAGCCCTCTGGCTCTGGCTTTCTGGACCAAACCTTTCCCCCGGTCAAAGGGTCTTCCAAGAGACATATAACTTCCACTTACCCCAGCTCTTCTAAAACAGTGATCCTCAAACTTTTGTACTGGTGACCCCTTTCACATAGCAAGCCTCTGAGTGCGACCCCTCTTATCAATTAAAATTTTTTTTATATATATTTAACACCATTATATATGCTGGAGGCAAAGCGGGGTTGGGGTGGAGGCTGACAGCTCACATAATAACCTCATGACCCCCTGAGGGGTCCCGCCTCCCAGTTTGAGAACCCCTGTTCTAAAATTTCTGCTGCAGCTTCCTTTGGCTGTCTCTTCCTCAGGATCCCTGCTCTCTCTGCAGCTTCCTGCTGCTCTCATAAGGGAGTCACCAGATCCCTACTCAGAGAGGCAAGTCACCCTGTTACAAATCATCATATTTTAATACACCTTGAGACTATCTCTTTTAGGTAAGGGTGAGATGAAGGTGCCTTTAAGCAGGCAGTTCTGTATTATTCCTAGATTCCAGATAAATGAAAGTGAACTTTAATGGTATCAGTGGAATTTGGTTTTAGCAATCACAGCTTATTGTCACCACATAGCTATCACCATCAATATGGAATAACAAAAGCCAATTCTTATTGGGGCTGAGTTATTTACCCTAATTTGTACTGATCAGTGAGCATTTTAGGAACAGAGAAGAAGGAACAAATTTTGATTGTTTTCCTGTGATGTTTTTGAACATAGGAAAGGATTTCACACATTTCGAAGCGAGACCCTGCAGCAGGAATTCTTTCAGAACAAGTTAGAGCAGGATGAAGTTGCCTTTGAAATGCTGAGACCACTGAACTTTCTACTGAGTTATAAACGGGCTATTTATAGTTAGACAGATCTTATGACCTATCGGGACTATTGTGATTCTCTAGGCTGGCCTTCTGCATAAAACCATGCAAAAACATAAAAAACATAAAAGGTTGTTACAAGGAGGAGGGAGAAGAATTGTTCTTCTTAACCTCTGCGGATAGGACAAGAAGCAATGGGCTTAAATTGCAGCCAGGGTGGTTTAGGTTGGACATTAGGAAAAACTTCCTAACGGTCAGGGTGGTTAAGCACTGGAATAAATTGCCCAGGGGGGTTGTGGAATCTCCATCACTGGAGATTTTTAAGAGCAAGTTAGACGAACACCTGTCAGGGATGATAATACTCACTCCTGCCATGAGTGCAGGGGACTGGACTAGATGACCTCTCGAGGTCCCTTCCAGTCCTATGATTCTATGGCACAGGCCATAGAATCTCATCCATTCTTCTCTATTTAACTACATTTAATACTGAAAAGTACAGCTAAATATTAAAAGCCAGATCCTGCAAAGACTTATGTACCTACTCAGCGTTACGCACTATGAGTGGTCCTATTGATTTCCATGGATCTACTGCTCCCACTGCATAAAGTTAAGCACATGTGTATGTCTTCACAGGACAGGGGCCTAAGACTGTGGTATAGGTTTCCAGGAAACTCCAGTACTCAGAGGACCCACTTTTTTGAAAACTTGGCTGTTGGGCCAATCTCTAGAGGCAAATCACACTTTCTGTCAGCACGCTCTAGAGAGTGAAAAGACGCACACATCACAAGGCCAGATCATGTAATGCGTATTTTGGAGAGATTAATTTTCAAGCCTGAGTTAGTCTGTGCTCAATTATTTCCTTCTCAATTGCAATTTTTTCACTCAAGTGGCTAAGCTAAAAAACAGCCTGCAGCATTGCAAAAATTTCAGACAAAACATATGGGTCACCCACCTGGGGACTGCCTGATGTTTGAGCTCTTGAAGCCTCTGGATGGAATCTAAATCCATCTGCCACTTTGAAATAGGCACAGAATTTGAAATGCAACCTTTGGATGATTATGACTTCCAGTGGGAGAAGAGCAGCATTTAATTTATAATGACAGCAGTGCTGGGGCTCAAGCAAGTTTTTTACATTCATAGCTGATGCAGCAAGCCCAGAGGTGCCAGGGCTATGAACTGCCAAGCCTAGAGGTGCCAGGGCTCATCCCTGGAAAACCTTGGCACAAATTAAACACTTGGAGAAGAGGATTTTCTGCATCCCATCAGAACTACTGCCTCCATGGGTCCTAGTCTCAGTGGAAGTAGAAGGTTCACCACAGAGGCCTTTCCCATTGACGGTCTGTCTACATGAGGATTACTGCATAGCAAGCCAGGGTTTGACTAGCTTGCCACACAGTAACTCACTATGTGGACACTGCTGCAGCTCACTGAACATCCTGGGGTGTGGCATTCAGATACTTTAATTGTAGGTAGCAGCGTGCACCTGGTTGAGTTACTACACGGCAAGCTACAGCACGGAAGAGTCATACCCTCACTTGCTATGCAGCAACACAGATCCCAAAGGTGGGAGCAGCATTTCCAGGGAAACTAAGAACTTCAGGAAATAATTTAGAGCAGGGGTCAGCAACCTTTCAGAAGTGGTGTGCTGAGTCTTCATTTATTCACTCTAATTTAAGGTTTCGTGTGCCAGTGATACATTTTAATGTTTTTAGAAGGTCTCTTTCTATAAGTCTATAATATATAACTAAACTATTGTTGTATGTAAAGTAAATAAGGTTTTTAAAATGTTTAAGAAGCTTCATTTAAAATTAAATTAAAATGCAGAGCCCCCCCGACTGGTGGCCAGGACCTGGGCAGTGTGAGTGCCACTGAAAATCAGCTCGCGTGCCGCCTTCAGCATGCGTGCCATAGGTTGCCTACCCCTGATTTAGAGACTATCAACAGGAATCAGCAGCCTCTTTCATAAAGATCAGAGAGGCCAATCTCACACTTCACAGATGAAACTGGTAAAACTGGCTGAGAAGACTGAGTAGGCAGAAGAGAGATTGGTGAGAGAGGATAGGAGAATAATCAGGGACCCTAATTTATCTCTTAGAAAAGAAAAATCAAACAAAGTGTTAGCTATGATGCCTTAAAAGAAAAGTGTGTGGAAAAATCAACATAAGGATATTAAGCAGGCCTGGAAATACAGAGGGGGGAAAAAACCCTGGATAGGTTTATATATATGTAAATTATTGAACGAATCTCTGGATAAAACATTCTTTTAAACAAGGAAAGGGCCCAGAGAGATCTTCCAGAAACGACGAGGGATACTGGTTGAATATATTCTCAGCAAACTGTTGATCTCTGTAAGATCCTCCACAAACGAAATCATATGATTCTAAGCTCACCATTTCAAATGGAAATGAATATGGCAAAGGGTTAACAAATAAGAGAACTGTATTTTAAAGTACTCTTCAGCTGTATCTTTTATCAGCCTCCTTGTCTGTATGTTGTTTACTTAGGCCTGCACAGGGAGCCACACAAGCCAATCCCAAATGTTCAAAAATCATGAGATTGCCCTCAAAATCATGAGTTTAAAAACACGGATAACAAAAAGTGCAGTTGCTTTCCTTTGTCTTCTGGTTTCTGTGTCTTTAGGGCACCTTTGCTTCATTTTCTTTAAGCTTTTTTCTATAACTGTGAGGACTAGGAACTTTCTTTTTAAAAACTGAAAGCTGAGATTCTCATGTTATCTTCTGACTCCAAGAGCTGGGGCTTTAAGAAAAACACCAAATATTGCACGACTCACATGGGCAACACTGCTTTGTCATGAGCAGTGTCTTATGTGTCCTAGTCTTTCCTAAAGTGTCTAGTGATAGGAAAATTCTCTCCTACTTGTTATTTAGATCTTGCCTGATGTTAAAAAAATAAAAAAATTATTGATGTTTCAATAATTCATTACTGGGAAACAGTTTGTAGCAATGGAAAGAGAAGGGTACTTGTTTCATAATGAGTTCCTGAATTGCAGGTAGGGCTAAAATAGGTATGCTGTAACCCCACCCCCCACTTCTCATTGTGGTTAATTGGGGAATGGTTGTGCAGGAAGGCATTCCATTACTTCTGTATGTGTGATCACTGTGACGATGAATGCGCAGGTGGCATGTGACACCTTGTGACACCACGAGGAAAAATACAATAGAAAATCAGTCATAAAAATCAGTTTAATCTAATCTGAGATTACAATCACTAACATGCTTTAATCATAAACTATTGCATGGGGATACTACAGTGCATAGTTAAGGTTGTTTAGATGTCCTAATTTTGGCCTTCTATACCTTAGCATGTAGGGATTTCATTTGTTTAACATTGACTCTGAATACCCTGGGTTTATTTATCATGCTTGTTTCTGGGATTATTACAGCATTATTATAACAAAGGTACTTTACCCTAAAATACTGATATATACTCTCAGCCATAACTCCATCTTTCCCATAGTTTTTCTCTGCGAGCAATAAAGGAGAGTATAGATTCTAACATTACCATTGTAACAGGGTCCTATAAGTGCAGCTCAACACAGCTGTTACAAGCAGGTGGACCTTTGAAGGGATTTTAGGACAGCAATCTCCAGATGGAACACATGCTGGAGAAGGGTCATGTGAGTGAGGATCATATGACTGCCTTCTGGGGATGCAAGGCAAAGCTCTTTATGCTATCAGAGAAATGCAAAGAGAGAGACTTTATAATAACTCAGGAAGTAAGTACTTGGCAAATGTAGGTACTTATTCTGGGCAGAGGTCATCAGAGTCGTGAGGTAGATACTGAGGTCTGGCCACTTACATGAAGGGAAAAGTTACTGTGAAGTCTGGAGAAGGACCAAAAGAATTATTGAGTCCTGGAACACTCTGCCTTTGAGTTAGACTGTAAATTCACATCAATCAATGCAGACCTCAGAAAAGGAGATCTTCATTTGCAACCTGAGTTGTGTGATTGCTAGAAGTAGAAAAGGATGCAGCAGTGCACCCAGAGAGTGAAGTGATAGGGCAGTTACAATGAACTTTAAAGCCTGCTAACCTGGCAGAATCCAGAAGGACTCATGTAGAAGATGTTGTTAGCCCTGGAGAACTTAAAACACATGCAAAAAGGATCAGTTTGGTAGTAACAAACTTAAATTATCTTATTCTTTAATGGGAAGCTCTATGAACCTCTGTTATGTGCTCAGTGGATGGAGAGAGCTGAGGTTATTGCACAGAGAGTGCTATTACTTTCTATGCCCTTTGAGCATTGTGAAAAAGAACTTCTGCAACAATGTTAGATGCCTGGAAAGTATTTGAGAGGGTGTATTAATAGACCTTGCCTTGGATAAGGAATAACAGTGGCCAGTTAAGTACATTCAATGAAAGCTCTCAGTTAAGGAGTTAGAATCCAAGAATAAACAAACTTAGTCATGTGAAATGCCAAGAGTTAAAATAGCTGAAAGACTTGAATACTCTCTTTAAAGGAAAACAAGGAGGCAAGCAATACTGCTTATCAAACAGAGCTTACTATGAAACACAGCCAGTGGAGCGCTCTTCAATTAAGAAACAACAATCCTTTGCATGACCTAATAGGCTAACGAATAAACCTGAAGTGAGTGCTGAAGTTCTTATACACTATTGCCAAACATTCTGTAGTGGAACAGAAGTTACATGCAATGTGGGACATTGCATTGGAAGGATTAGATTTTTATTGGTCAATGTCCATAAATGTTGATTTCACCATACACACACAAACCAACAACATATTTCCATCAATAACAACTGAAATTTACAGCTAGACATAGTAAGAAAAATACTGCTTGAAAAATCTTGAGTGCTTGATTTAAGGATGTTTGCTTGGTATGTTTTGACATGTAATTTTTGACAAGTTGTGTTTTAATGGTTATAAAGATTTAACTTTTTGAATCTTACCTTCTATTGTCATTAAATAATTGTATGACCCCCCTCATAATTTCTCACGAGAGTGTAAATTTAAACAAATCAGCAATCTTTTGCCAAAGGAGTTTTTCAATGGAAAATATCAGCTTTGACAAAACTTTTGTTGGGAAGATTTCTCAGGGGCAGGATGGAATCTCTGGGGCGCAAGACAAAGAGACTTGAACCTGGGTTTCCCACTTCCTGAGGAATGGGTTACTGGCTATTCTTGGTAGAGCTCTCTCTTTTTTTTCTCCTCACCCATCCTGTGGAAAAATAAAAAGTCAAAAGACCTTTATGTCATCCTGTTGCAGAATGGGAGCATTCTTGATCTTAATTTTCATTAAGATGGGAAATGGGAAGATGGGAAAACTATTCCACCCAAGCTCTAACTACAACATGCTAGGTAAAATTACTGGGCTGGATTCTGAGCTTCTGAAGTCTGTGGGATTACTCATGAAGCAAAGTTCTAGTCAAGCCGAGTCAAGGTATTGGAATATGTCCCCAGTAATGAAGTCATAGGGCCCTGATCCTGCGAGGTATCACGCATCTTGACTCCCAGTAGGAGCTGGGCCACTAATTGAAAGGCTGAAACATTGACAGAAACCTCACAAAAGGAGAACAAGAGGAAGAGGCCAATCATGAAAACCAAATATGTCTGAACACATTTTGCAAGTGACAGGCTGCAGCCAGAACTCCAACACACGGTTGGGACTAGTGGCTTCTGTTTGCACTGCAACCCCGTGACCTGACCACAGATGCCATGGGCTCAAGGGGCACAAATGGTGGCCTTACTCCTTCTGATTTCCCTGTGCAGTCATGTAACCTGAATCATGACACAGGGCTTATATATCAGGGTTGGGGCTCACCTTTGATTGATGTCAACATGTTGCATAAAGATAAGGGCCTTTAAATTTACCCAAATGGCAAGGTTCCTCTCCGTGATGCTGCTCGGGCTTTCAAAATCACAGCATTGCCTTCCAAAAGGTTTTGGCCTTCTCCTTCCTATATTCCCATCATGAGCTTTCAGCAGATGGCCTCCAGTGGTATAATATGTAAGAGTCTCCCTTAACTACTACTTTGATTAGCTGTTCATTCAGAAGCACACCAGTGGTCACTGAAAGCCTAATCCAGTAAGTGGGCTGCTGCATAATTAACACCAGGAAGGACAATATTTAGTCCATTCATTAATTTCTTTTTAAAACACAGTAAAAGGGGCTATTGCTGATGGGCTAAATTGAGAAAGTCACGCAAGGTGAAACTAAGCAGAAATGACATCAAGACACAGATGGTCCCTTTATTACTGGAAAGCTATTTCAGTAATACCATGAGTTGCTGATTGTGTTTTAATTCTGGAGATGCAAGATGAGGTTTTTTTTTTACATGAATGACTTGCTCTTGCATAATGTGAATAACTTACAAAAATCAAGTAATTTTCACAGCTGCAGACAACGAACTGTTTGCCACTCCAGTGAGCTTTGCTGAGCCATCTGGTGAAAGCTTTACTTAAGGGTGGGATCCATGAAGGGAGTAAAGAGTAATGGTAAATTACGTAATGGTACATTTTCAGAATGGAGAGCGGTAACTAGTGGTGTTTCCCAAGGGTCAGTCCTAGGACCAATCCTATTCAACTTATTCATAAATGAGCTGGAGAAAGGGGTAAACAGTGAGGTGGAAAAGTTTGCAGATGATACTAAACTGCTCAAGATAGTTAAGACCAAAGCAGACTGTGAAGAACTTCAAAAAGATCTCACAGAACTAAGTGATTGGGCAACAAAATGGCAAATTAAATTTAATGTGGATAAATGTAAAGTAATCCACATTGGAAAAAATAACCCCAACTATACATACAATATGATGGTGGCTAATTTAGCTACAACTAATCAGGAAAGAGATCTTGGAGTCATCGTGGATAGTTCTCTGAAGATGTCCACGCAGTGTGCAGCAGCAGTCAAAAAAGCAAACAGGATGTTAGGAATCATTTAAAAAGGGATAGAGAATAAGACGGAGAATATCTTATTGTCCTTATATAAATCTATGGTATGCCCACATCTTGAATACTGCATACAGATGTGGTCTCTTCATCTCAAAATAGATATACTGGCATTAGAAAAGGTTCAGAGAAGGGCAACTAAAATGATTAGGGGTTTGGAACGGGTCCCATATGAGAGAGATTAAAGAGGCTAGGACTGTTCAGCTTGGAAAAGAGGAGAACAAGGGAGGATATGATAGAGGTATATAAAATCATGAGTGGTGTGGAGAAAGTGAATAAGGAAAAGTTATTTACTTGTTCCCATAATATAAGAACTAGGGGCCACCAAATGAAATTAATGGGCAGCAGGTTTAAAACAAATAAAAGGAAGTTCTTCTTCACACAGCGCACGGTCAACTTGTGGAAGTCCTTGCCTGAGGAGGTTGTGAAGGCTAGCACTATAACAGGGTTTAAAAGAGAACTGGATACCTTCATGGAGATTAAGCCCATTAATGGCTATTAGCCAGGATGGGTAAGGAATGGTGTCCCTAGCCTCTGTTTGTCAGAGGGTGAAGACGGATGGCAGGAGAGAGATCACTTGATCATTACCTGTTAGGTTCACTCCCTCTGGGACACCTGGCATTGGTCACTGTCGGTAGACAGGATACTGGGCTGGATGGACCTTTGATCTGACTCAGTATGGCCATTCTTATGTTCCTATGTTCTTATGTTGCAACACTGAGCATCATGGCTCCATACTATTATGCACCTGGAAAATCACAGGAACACACTGTGATCCACCAAACCAAGTTAGGTGCCTAAGGCAGAGAGAGGAACCTAGGATTGTGATCCATAAAATCCATAAAATCCATAAAAGCAGGGAGCTGCCTAAACTAGCCAATGAGAGATGCTGATTAGAGGGGCATGTGCCAATCTCCGCTCTGCTCTTGGAGATAGGCACCTAAATCCAGGCTGCAGGGAGGCACCAATGCCAGCTTAGAGATTCATGAAGCGAGAGAGAATAGAATGACTCTGTAGTCCAGGGTTAGGACACCCTCTGGGAGGTGGGAGACCTTGGGTGCAGGGATGGTAAAATGGATGGTGTTTAGAACTAGAGCTAGAGTAACAGAAAACATATGACACTTCAACTATTTTTCTAGATAGGTAAGCTGGAGAAATGTGAGGTTGGTGGAACTACCATTAATTGGATGGTATATAATCCATGATACGTAATTGGTTAAAGAACTTCAAACAAAGAGTAACTATTAACGGAATGATGTCAGATGGCAGGGAGGTCTCAAGTGGGGTTCCACAGGGATCTGTTCGGGGCCCAGCGTTGTTTAACATCTTTATTAATGACCTGGATGTAGGTATAGAGACGAGATTGATAAAATTTGCAGATGACACAAAGCTGGGGGGATTGCCAGCCCTTTGGAAGATAAAGCTAAAATTCGGAGGGATCTTGATAAATTGGAGAACTGGGCTATAATCAACAAAATGAAATGTAACAAAGACAAATGTAAGGTGCTACACTTAAGGAGGAGAAACCAAATGCACAAATACAGAATGGGGGATAACTGGCTTGGCAGCGACATTGCTAAGAAGGATCTGGGAGTTGTGGATCACAATCTCAATATGAGCAGCTATGTGGTGCTGTTGCAAAAGAAACAAAAACAAATGCTGTTTTAGTTTGCAGTAACAAAGGGATAGCATACAAGTCAAGGGAGGTGATAGTACCACTCTACTTGGCGTTGGTTAGGCCTCAGCTGGAGTACCGTGTCCAATTTTGGTCACTAATGTATAGAAAGGATGTGGAGAAACTGGAAAGGATCCAGAAACGAGCGACAAAGATGACCAAAGGGATGGAATGGAAGCCATATAAAGGCACTGGATATGTTTAGTTTAGAAAAGAAGAGATTAAGAGGGGACATGATAGCAGTCTTCAAATACTTGAAAGGCTGCAATAAAAAAGATGGAGAAATGTTTTCTCTTGCCACAGAGGGCAAGACACGAGGCAATGGGTTCAAACTACAGCACAGCAGATTTAGATTAAATCTCAGGAAAAACTTCCTAACAGTAAGAACAGTAGGACAATGGAACAAACTTCCGAGGGAGGTTGTGGAAGCTCCTTCGCTGGAGGTTTTCAAAAGGAGGCTGGATAGCCATTTGTCTTGGATGATTTAGCCACAACAAATCCTGCATCTTGGCAGGGGGTTAGATTGACCCTTGCAGTCCCTTCTAACCCTATGGTTCGAGATTAATAGATATTATATGCCCAATTCTCATCCACACTAAAGCCCCCTGACACCACTCTGGCAATATAAAGGGCTTTAAATGGCCACAGTTAGTTTAGTTACATCCACTATAAGTGTCCTTTAAATTGTCAGAGTGGTGTAGAGAGGGCTTAGGGCTAGATTCACAAGGGGGACTTAGGCGTTTCAGTGTCTAACCTGTAGGTGCCCTGTTGCCTATTGGAATTCATAACCCAAAGTTAGGCCAGGGCCGCCCAGAGGATTCAGGGGGCCTGGGGCAAAGCAGTTTCGGGGGCCCCTTCCATAAAAAAAAAGTTGCAATGCTATAGAATATTATATTCTCGGGGGGCCCCTGCTGGGCCCGGGGCCTGGGGCAAATTGCCCCACTTGCCCCCCCCTCTGGGCGGCCCTGAGTTAGGCACCCAGACTCCCCATTTAATGCATTGGGAGAATTCGGTGCCAAAAAAAAAAAAAAAGGATTCACAGAAACCAGCGCACTGAGAGAAAGTTATCTAAAATAGCCAGTAGGAAATGCTGAGAAGGGTGTGATGTTAAGTCCCACCCCTCAACAGTGGGCTGCAGGGAGTCTCCTCCCTCCCCTTGGGGTTCTGGAGTTAGGCACCCAGGACCGGTCAGTCCTTTACCATGAAAAATAGCGGTGGTGGTGGTGCTCTCCCAGTAGCCAGACTATTAACATGGCATGTGGAAGGGCCAGGTTCAAATCCCCACTGTGCCTGGTTTGGAGCAGGGACTTGAACCCAGGGCCCCCATGTGAGTGTCTCACCCCCTGGGCTACAGAGTCATTCTCCCTTTTTCTCCAGCCCAGTGACTAAGTGTAACAGCTTCACCAGGAGCGAGCAGGACCCACCTCAGATGCCAGTAGCCCAGCGCTTAGGGCATTCACCTGGGAGAGGAGACACAAGTTGAAATCCCTGCCCCAAGTCAGACAGAGTGGGGATTTAAACCTGGCTCTCCCACACTCCAGATGAGTGCTCTAATCACTGGGTTCCTGGATGTAAAGGGGGAGGGCATCACCATCACCTCTTGCTCAGCAGCTGTCTTTTGTGCGGGTTAGGCATGCTCAGAGCACAGCTACCGGATCAGGCCCCGCAGCTGGGATAGGCAGGGGAACACCTCGCTTGTCAATCCTGCTGGGGCTTAGGCAGGAGTTAGGCACTCAGTAGCTCAGCAGTGTCAGGATTTAGGTGGCTTTGCTCACCGGCAGAAATGTGGGCCCCAGTGGACGTTAGACGCCCTCAGAGCTAGGCAGCAGCTGAGCAGTGGTTTTGTGAGTGCCCAGTGGTGTTTAAATGTTGGACTTGTCCCTGTAGGCACTTTAGTCCCCTTTGTGAATCTAGCCTTTGGTGTAAATGAGAATTGGGCACATAATATCCAGTCATTTGAAAAACAGTCAAGGTGTCATAACCCTCAAGTCCTACCTTTATATAAATATTTGCTTGCTAATCATTTTAGCAATACACAGAACCAATTTCCCTTACCCGTATGAATCTTTTGTATTTTCATAAAACAGGGCTATATGCAGTCTATTCTAGTCCTATTTTACCTCCCTGGTTACAGCTAGTAAATATTTTTCTTCATTGTCCATTTCACCTTACAGAGCTGTAGCTGGAAAACTTCACATGATTGTCTGAAGTCAGATCCTGCTATATTCATTTTACACCCTCCCTTACACACATTTCTTTTGAGATTATTATTTGCCCATTAGCATCAGGGTAAATATTGCAAGATCTTCCTGTGTTTGTATTTCATTCTCTCGCACATCAGTTAGATAGTAAATAAGATGTGTGAATACATTCTAATTTGCAGATCTTTTATCAATTTCTTTGGCAGCTTTCTTACATCTTCCAAAGCATTATGGGCCTTTTATTCTGCATTTGGGAGTCCTTTCGGAAGGATTTGTTTGTGATTAGCTAACTTTGGTTTATTTAGTGAAAATACAGTAAGAATGTGTCTAACGCCAGCAGCTATTTGACAGAAAGCACTTGTGACGTTGTCTTCTCAGCAGCACCAAGTGTGGGATGTCACATGGTCTGCCATTATGACCCATCAACAGACAGCTTCCAAAATTCTTTAGTTTTTGCCTGTGCTTTTATTTTGTCTAGTTATTACTGTAGTTTAAGGTATATTGGAATACCGTCTGAGTCAAGCTATCTGTTGTAGAGACTGTCAGCAAATTTGCAGTGGGAGTTCATTAGGAAGGAAGTTATCCAGAATTAGAGAGCGGCATTGCAGCATGGATGAGGCACACTCTCATATAGAAAATTCCTTCTTCACACCTTGTTTAGACTACGGGGTGCAAATAGTAGTGCGCCTGCCAAGTGCTGTGCTGTAACTCCCTCTAGTGGATGCTGCAGGCACAAACTAAAAGGTTCCTAGTTCACATTAATGTAGTCCTGTTTGAAGAAGACTATGTTAATGTGAACTAGGAAGCTTTCAGTTCATGCCCGCAGCACACTGCTATTCGCTCATCCGTGGTGCTAACCGTGGGGCAGCTAATATTGCCCTAAGTGTTAATATTGTCACATTAGAAAGAGAAGTAGCAGTACTGTAGGCTATCAATAAAAATTAGCAGAACTGGGTGAACTTATTCACTGTGACTAAATTACCCAGTGAACATAGCGCTTTCCTGTTCTCTAAGTCACCCTGATTTCTAGGAATGTATTGTTGTTAACTTCAATGTGGGAGTTCATGGAAAACCATGAGTTGTTTTCTTCATGAACTGCTCAATCTGGGTGTGCTTTATTTGTGATGTGTGATTGGTTGCCTAACTTGCATGATCTTGTTGCCGCTCCATGATTGGATGATGCCAATTTTATAAATATTTCTTTATTGAAATGACCATGGGCTTGATATAAAACCTGCCCTTGGCCCCTGTTTCAGTGAAGTACTTGAGTGCTGAGTTATGCATGTGCTTAAGTATCTTGCTGAATTGGGGCCTATTCAGGGGTGGTGCATAGCAGAAAATAAGCTAAACTCACTGAGTAAGGTACTGTCTGAAAATTATTCACTCAGCTCTAATTAAAGTGGAGCATCTGTTCTAGCTATTTGCTCTTAATAACCTCTGCTCCAAGTACGAGTTCAAAACAAGAAATGAAGTAGCCAAGGGATGTCTAAGTAAGGTTATGTGGTAGAGTGTCTCTCCTTGAGGAGAACAGAGAATGTGATTCAGAATTTTAAAACAAGCCTGCAGATGGTGCTACTGTCCTAGACGCTTAACTCCTCTATCCTATCAAACAAGTTCTACAAGTTGCCTTACAACTTGCACTAACCATGAGAGTCAGGCTCTTTGTATTATTCTTAGACCTCTTTTTCCATAGCAAACTATATTCCACCTGCTGTTACCCACTGTGGGAATAATGTAGACAATGACCAAAGTTTGTAATGAGCTACACATGCCATCTTGATAAATGCTCATCTAGTAATCATGGCAATGAAATGTTACATGAACCGGAATGCAATATTGAGAAGCCAGCACATATTTTTTCTTTCATTAATGAGAAAATAAAAAGCCACATAAGAATAGTAGCAAAACGTTCCAGCATATGCATTAGAATGGAAATGTTGTACTGCAGAGACATCTGCAGGTATCCTTCTTCCCTTCTGTTTCACTAAGGTAAATAATAAGGCCACTATAACAAAGGCATTTTTGTTACTTCAACAGAATCAGGAAGTGATGCATTTTGATTTCTGAGTTGAGTTTGCTTCTTAGTGTCACAATTGTATTAGGGCTCTATTCCAACTGACGGATCTCAAACTTCATCTGTCGCTTATTATGTAATGTAGGGGAAAAAAAGAAGTGATGCAAAAATAGTGTTTCTAAAGTCCAAAAGGAAAAGTTATAGATCTGACAAGGCTATCTGGATCTTTACAAATGTGTATTTCAACTTGCTTTGTTATATTGATACATACGTTTTACAATAATACATTGACAAGTTGAGGCTAGTATTAATAAAGGGAAAATTTCTACTACTAAGTGAACTTAGTATTGAAACGGAATAGAATTGCCATATGTTTCCCTTTGTTTGTGTCTTCAGAGCATCTGTTTCTTTCACTGAATCTATGCCATCTAAAGTTTGATAGCTGGATGAAAACATTCTCCCCATGCTGACTCCTGTCCCTGTTTTAACAATGTTGCCTACTGCCTGCATCTTCAGAGATTCATGCAGATTATCAAGGAGCTTTCACTTAAAATGAGTGATCTCCTAAAATAAATGATTAAGGCACTGGAGATCAGAGTTCAGTTTCCTGCTCTACCATAGACGTCCTCCGGGATCTTGGGCAAGCCACTCTAGGGCTTAATTCAAAGCATAATGAAATCAGTGTAAAGGCAACTGTTGACTTCAGTGGACTCTCAATCAAATTTCTAGCCGTGGTCCACACTACAGAATTAGGTCAATGCCAGGCAGCTTACGTAGACCTAACTCTGTAAGTGTCTGCACTAATATGCAGCTCCCACTGATGTAACTCGCCCGCTACACCGACTTAACTCCACCTCGGCGAGAGGCGTAGCACTTAAGTGGATGTAGTTAGGTCGATGCAGTGTCAGTGTAGACACTGTATTGCTCACATTGACTGTTAGGGTTGGTCTACACTACCGGCCGGATCGACAGGCAGCGATCGATCCAGTGGGGGGCCATTTATCGTGTCTAGTATAGATGTGATAAATCAACCTCCGATCATTCTAGCGTTGACTTCAGTACTCCACCTCAATGAGAAGTGCAAGGGGAATCAATGGGAGAGCGTCTCTCGTTGACACACAGCAATGAAGACCCTGTGATAAGTAGATCTAAGTACATTGACTTCAGCAACGTTATTCACGTAGCTGAAGTTGGGTAACTTAGATCGATCCCCCCCCCAGTGTAGACCAGCCCTTACTACCTCTCAGAACAGAAGCTGTCCCACAATGCCCCACACTGACAGTTAAATCGGTGCAAGTGCTCCTGGTGAGGACCCACACTGCCGACACAAGGAGCATAGTATGGACATGCCAAAGCAGTTTAATTACTGCGGTGGTTGTAACTCGATGTAACTTAGGTCGACTTAATTTTGTAGTGTAGACTTGCCCCTTGTTTCTGCCTTAGTTCCCCACATCATGTGCAAATGGGATAATAGTACTTGGGACTTTTCTTAAAATAGTATGTATCAGTATAGTGACTAGCACAATGGGGGAACCTGATCTCAGTTGGAGCTTCTGGGCACTACTACTAAGTTAACAGATAAGTTATTTTTAGCTCAGAATAACATACTGTATTAGATATATCTGTGTTTACTGATGTACACTTATAGAGGCAAACACACTGTACATATCAGTGTCTCTCAATACATAAAATAGAGATAGGGAGCTCACAATAGTGTGACATAAAGGTTTATTTCAATTTACACCAGCTGAGGGTTTGGCCCACATTTGGCTCACAAACTCAAGGCCAATCAGACCCCACAGGAGGCGGAA
Organism: Terrapene triunguis; assembly: GCF_002925995.2. Classification (NCBI taxonomy): domain Eukaryota; kingdom Metazoa; phylum Chordata; order Testudines; family Emydidae; genus Terrapene; species Terrapene triunguis. The sequence continues at coordinate 7,281,519 of NW_020664439.1, forward strand.
AAGGTTGTATGGGCAAAAAAGAGAAATGCCCTTGTTATAGAGGACTCTGCGCCCAGTCACTATGGGCTGAGGTGATTACCCAATCTGGGGCTTTTCTGTAAATCCCCCTGAGCAATGGAAGCCTTCAAGGGGAGAACTTTGGCAGCCTGAAAGTGTCTGGTTTTGGCTGTTACCCAGTCTGACTCATTTTGCCTGTTTACAGTAGTCGTTGCCTTGCATAGAGCCTAGAGTGACAGGCTGTGCTTTGATTCCTCTTTGAGCAGAGAAAGTGAAATATCAGACAATTAGCTAGAGCTGTGCTGCAAAACTGTCACCTATATTTACACTGCCTTAAAGTATTAAACTGGAATTATGCTAAACATCTGCTGTTCACTGGTAACATGGCTTCTGGCTGGAAGCACAACCAAGTAATGGCGAAGGATGACTGTCCTAAAGGGCTGGGGAAAGGCGGGAATTAGGACTGAATTCTCCTCTCATCAGAGTAACTCAGTCCTTAGAGCTGTACTGGGAAAAGGGTGTGAGAGGAGAACTAGGCTCCTACAAGGGGTATAATTACAGTTGCCTGGAGATTAGTGTCTCCCCTAGTTGTTGAATTCCATGAAAAAGAAACAGAATATTAAGGCTCATAGTAAGGCACTGTGGTCAAGAATTGATAAAATTGTCTTTTTTACACACAAAGACTCCCCTCACTGGGGCTTCAGTATGCCCACGGGTTCTCCTAGGCTCCTTGGGCTTGCCTCCTTCTTGATTTGGGCTGGGGGACGGGGAGGAGAGTGAGCAGTGGGATCTCCCAAATGCCACCCACTTGTGGCACCAAAACGGGACACCTCTCACAGTACATTGGGGACGTCTGTGATCCTCACTCTCCTTGGTTAGATGAGGAAGGAAATAGCTGATTTAAATGTCAATGCTGATATCACTGGGGCACCTGAGTCAACACTTCTTATTGAAATGGATGGGGCCGGTCACACCTCTCACAGCTATTGATCTAGGCTGCCGACAGACTCCTGTAGACACTGCAATATTCATTAACTGCAGAGGTGAGCTGAGTATTTCACATAACAGCTAGAGACTTTTTGTAATGAAACCTGAGATTCTGGAGAACAAGAGAATTACTTGAGAGAGGTGCCAGTATGGCAGTTGGGTGTGTACTGGTTGTTTCCAAGCTATGGTAATTTCTCAAACAATATAATCTCACAAAACTCTTCCCTCCACAACCTTAAGTATTATGGCACTTCATAGTACTTCCTAGTCTGTGTATGCTAGACAGTGTCCATTACAAACTTCTGTGGGTTGTACACAAAGCACTCCCCATTAGCCAGTATATTTGTGTTGGGGTGCAGTATACACCACATCAATAGGTATTATGCACATGATATTAATATATATGTCGAGAAAGGTGTTGGAAAGATATGTTAACTGAATATATTATGCTCTTCTCACAATTCTATTTACCCATATCACAACACTTTGCAAATCTGAAGTCAACTTTGGCATTAGAAAATAGGAAGCCTATCTAAAACAAGATACATGAATGGTGGATCCTAGCACAGGTTTGGATGTGCCTCTATGCCCGAATGGTTTGGTATCCAAACACAGATAAGAAAAGGTATACCATGGTACCAGAAAGACAAGGTAGAAAGCCGACTGGTGAATTTTAACTGTGTGTGACATATACAGTGCTTTCTAGCTTATAAACGACCCTCCTCTAGATAGAGGAAATTTTGAGGCTGTATCTTTGAAGGACACCTACTGTATATGGTGAATGTGCTGTGAGATAAGAATTGCTTCTCAAAAGGAGGGATATGTCTTCTTTTCATATCGCGCTGTTTTGACCTGGGCAATAAATTGGCTAAGCTTGGTTATTTGGTCTCTTGAACATTTTAAATATTGAATTGCAAGTGTAGTCAGTTAATCAGCTATACATTGTAATCGATAACCCGAAAGCAAAGTAGACATCTAGTGCAAAAACACAGAAAACCCTCGGCTCAGTGTGATAGAGCATGCCCAATGCTTAACCTTCCTTGTGCCAATGCAGAGCCTTCTTGTTGTGCTCCAGTGCAGTCTTGCTCTTCCTGCTATGCACTTTGCAAGGACTTGGATTATGAAAGCCATGCTTGAGATCTCTGTTGGAGAAGCAGTTCCCCCATGCAATCACAGACTGCTCTGAGAAAAGTCAGAATATAAATTGTTTGTGAGCAGATCAATTGGCTTCTACAGAGCCTTGCAAAAAGGACTCAACCCAACATCTGTTGGGCCTCTAGAATGGCACAGGATTTAAGAATTGGCAATGTTGATATTCTTTTAGAAATGACACCTGGATTTTGGGGCTAAACTTCTGTTTCTGTAAGAAGTGCAGGTTTCATCACCCGTACAGCAGAATTACTTTCAGCCCAGTACCTATTTTATTTTTAGTCCTTTAGGGAACTGGGTTTGTGACAGGAATCGCAAAGTGGATTGGGAAGAAGGAACTAGATCTATATTGAGAAACATACTTCAGGAATAAGCAGAAGTGACAACTTCTCACTTCGTTTGAGTTGGAATTTATATTCGAGCTCCTATTGTAAGCAAAGCAGAAGAATATAGGTCTCAAAGCCTCAGTGCAAATCAGATATAACAGGCAGCCTGAGCTGGTAGAACTTGAGAATCAAAGGCCAAATTCTGCCCTCTTATATACATGTGCAGCTCCCACTGAAATAAGGGTTAAAATAGGTCAAAAGAGGAGTGTAAGTTCATAAAGGGCTGGCCTGGTCAACTCGTAATCATAATCATGAGCACTTGCTTTCATGAGTTCCACTGGTGTCATCATTGCTCACCAATGTGAGCAAGGGTTGCCCAAACTTGAAAGCCAGTGCTAACTCGCATTGAGATGTTACATGGTGATGCAATGTGCCATGTCTCATGCCAAGGATGGGGCATGGAGAACAGGCAAGGGACAGTTAATATAACTATCAAAGCCTGTAACCAGACCTGGCTGAATTATTAGTTATAAATTTGTCCAACAAATTTTGGCTTTTTTCTCAAACTGAGTAAACATCTTCTTTATTGCCCCAATTGTGCCTGTAACTATTCAAGCAAAATCTTCCCTTTTCCTTATGGCTATCTGTACAAATGCCAACATAAACTTGAACACTGGGATGACTTAGAAAAACATGTAAGGAGGTGTGGAGGTCAAGGTTCCTGCCATGGAGGTATTTGAAATACCAAGTGTAGCGTCATGCACTTGAGAAGACTAAGATATGCCTTCATGTTATAATACTAAATAATCCTCTATTTTAGGCTGGCCCCTATCATAGTATGTGAGCACCTCACAATCTGTAACATATTTATCCTCACAACTCCCCTGAGAGGTAGGGAAGTGCTGTTATCCCCATTTTACAGATGGGGACACTGAGTATGTATACACAGCAAAGAAAAACCTACTGGGACCCTTCCACTTCACAGGGTGCTAGAGCTAGGGTTTCAGCCCGAGCCCAGGAATCTACACAGCAATGAAACAGCCACACAGCCCAAGCCCCGCGAGCCCAGGTCAGCTGTCATGGGTGTCTAGTTGCTGTGTAGACATACGCTAAGTGACTTACCCAAGAACACATGTGGAGTCATGTCTCCAGATATATAAAATCAAACATTCATCTGCACTACATCATAACATTTTATCATCAGTTTTTCTTAAACCATTTTTGTCTTGCCACATCTTGGTTTTTGGTTTTCTTTTACCTCACTCCTAATTTTTTGTGACTGCTTGTTTCTCTTCCTTATTTTTAGCTTTCTCTTCTAATTGTTCTCTTCCCTTCAACATTTCTCTCTCCTTCCATTCAATCACCATTTGGTTAGTGATAGTCAAAGTGGTAGCTACGTTTCATAACAATATTTCTTTTTGGACTGGAAAAGATCTATTCGTTTGTTTCCTTGATGCCAATAGACTTTTCAGAATTGTGTGCATGCAAATGGCCATTTAGATTTGTAACTGGTCACTTGTGCATAAAAACATACAAGAGAACACACTTCAAGGTGTTGTAAAGCTGTTTTCCCCTCTATCCAGGTTAAAGTTCATTGGAACTGTTCAGATGAACTGGTGATAGGATCTAAATAATTTTTACCAAATGTGCCAACAAATCTCATTTTCCTTCCCAGCAAGGAGTAGTAAATGCATAGTTCACTTCCCCATGATACACAACTCATTTCTTGAAAATAGGTTTGTATTTAGATCTGCACACAGTTAGGCTTCAATAACAGTGCCAATAGATTTTAATGTCTCAGTAACTTCTTTTTTTTCATATATATACAATATAATCTTTGGTTTAATCACTTTTTCCCCCATAGCCAATGTAATGTGTGTGTTGGGTCCTCATGATCATGTTAAGGTCTCTTGCCATATATTGATTTTGCATATCTCTGAGCTGTGTAGGACTATGGTCTTGTGAGGGCATGTAACATCTGGGTGACAAGATCTGCATTAGTGGATATGCTTTAGGGGCAGCATAAACCTATCCCAGCAACTTTTGTTTAACTGAATTGCTGGGTAAGAAGATAACATGATTCCTCTTCACTGTCCTTTTCAAATACTATTTTTTCACTTAGGCTTAGTTAGATTTACCAGTTTCTATATTTGACTTCTCTTCACAAGCAGATGAGGCACGTTAGAATTCCCACTTTGCTCTACAAATTTGCCTTAAGGAAAGAGAACCCAAAAATGTGGGAAATCATTAGAACATGGCCTCCTTGACAGAACAGCAAAGGGACCACAAAGATCCCAAGGTTTCCTTCTTCAGCTCTGTTGGACCCCATTCCACACTCAAAGCCCACCAAAGTCAGTGCAAAGAGTTCCATTGAGCTCAATAGGCTTTGGGTCAGGCCAATATTCTGGAAGATTTCATCTTCCATCGACAAGGACTTGTGAAATCAGCCAGCCTGAATAGGCTTTGACCCACCTCCCCACTGTTTCATTCTATCTAGACTGTATTTCCTTTCCCTCCATTATATAATCTTCTCTTCCTCCCTGCAAATCATTCTCAGGGAACACTCAGCACACAGCTGGAATCGAGGAGAACAGGCAGCTTCCTATATAATTGCAGCTCTGCTCTCTGACCAGCTGTGTGACTTCTGCCTTTGAAATGAAATGTTTTCTTATATGCTTCCCCAGTCTTTCGAAACTGGAGACAGCTTTATCCATCTGGGTCTTGGCTCCTGCTGTATTTCCCTGGGGTAGAATGGAACTTACTCTACAGAAGCACATCCCTGAACAATATTATATTGCAGGTGGAACATTTCAGTAAACTGTGTGGGGTTGCTTGGTGGACCCCTGAAACAATAGAAATAACATTTTTATGTGTTTCTCTTCTACAACAGACCAGTTACAGGAAATTGCATGACTCTCCTTTTTGTCGCTTATAAATCTAATACTGAAAACTTCAGACCCTCATTTGGGGAGTGGATTTTTGATGTCGTGATTCCCTCACTTTTTCTGACTCTTATAGTCCCTTCTTCCAGGCCTGGGGCAGGACTGAGTGCAAGGTCTGCTTGAATCAAGTGGCACTGCTGGTGCTGAGGGAGGTCTGGCTGATAAAAACCATGGGGAGGCAACCTTTGAAGCTGCCTGCTGATGTCTCTCTAAGGACAATATCATGGCTTCTCTTAAAGGAGCCATCATCACACTCAAAAGGCCATCACTTCTTATGTAGAACCCCTCTTCAAATCCCCATTTTGGATAAGATTAATAAAGTTAATACAATAATTATGTTAACAAAACAACTCTAGTAATTAGCTGATCTCTTCAGAACTCTCTTGCTCCTCAGTTTGCACTATTGGTTTTGGTGCTTATCATCTCATCCCAGCAATGGAAAATACAGGGGTGAAATTCTGGCCCTACTGATGTTTAATATGATTCTTCTAGCTTTAACCATTGATTTCACCACCAACAACACATCTGTTGACTTTAGCAGTGGTTAATAGGTCTATTCTTGACTGGGTCTGTTTCTTTTGCTGTGAACTGCTGGCTGACTACATCTCAGTTCCTACACTAAGTTGGAAGTGTGTGCACCAACTATCTTCCTTTTTAATCAAAGGTACATAGGGGCCATGCAATGCCTAGTCTAATGCACGTTTTCAAAGCAAGGAGCGGATGCAACGAATATCCTTTCTTCTCACTGCATACCTTATGCTGGGGCAGGGCCCAGATGCAGTCCTTTCGATCTTATTTTCCCTGTGTTACCAATACCACCTTAGATTATTAGAATAACACATATTGCATAGTGCGCTTCATCCACAGATCTCAGTGCTTCACCGGGCTGGGTAGATGATTATTATTCCCATGTTATAGATGGAGTGGGGGAACTGAGGCATAACAGATAAATGACTTGTCCATGCCATTTCACGACAGGGCTGGGAAAAGAAGTCTGGTCTTCTGAGTCCCTGTCCTGTTCACTTGGCCACGCTCAAGCAAAGTAACTTAAAATCCAGCTCGTCACTATTTCTGATCTCTCCTTGCCTTTTTCCCTTCCCTGTTACAGTTAAGGTTGTTCAAATACATGTATTAATTAGGACGGAAGAATCCCATGCACTGCTATAGACAAGGGACCGAATGGCTAGGCAGCAGTTCTGCAGAAAAGGACCTGAGGGTTACAGTGGATGAGAAGCTGGATATGAGTCGACAGTGTGCCCTTGTTGCCAAGAAGGCTAACGGCATTTTGGGCTGTATAAGTAGGGGCATTGCCAGCAGATCGAGTGACATGATCATTCCCCTCTATTCGACATTGGTGAGGCCTCATCAAGAATACTGTGTCCAGTTTTGGGCTCCACACTACAAGAAGGATGTGGAAAAATTGCAAAGAGTCCAGCAAAAGGAGGGCAACAAAAATGATTAGGGGGCTGGAGCACATGACTTATGAGGAGAGGCTGAGGGAACTGGGATTGTTTAGTCTGCATAAGAGAAGAATGAGGGGGGATTTGATAGCTGCTTTCAACTACCTGAAAAAGGGTTCCAAAGAGGATGGATCTAGACTGTTCTCAGTGGTACCAAGTGACAGAATAAGGATTAATGGTCTCAAGTTGCAGTGGGGGAGGTTTAAGTTGGATATTAGGAAAAACTTTTTCAGTAGGAGGATGGTGAAGCACTGGAATGGGATACCTAGGGAGGTGGTGGAATCTCCTTCCTTAGAGGTTTTTAAGGTCAGGCTTGACAAAGCCCTGGCTGGGATGCTTTAGTTGGGGATTGGTCCTGCTTTGAGCAGGGGGTTGGACTAGATGACCTCCTGAGGTCCCTTCCAACCCTGATAGTCTATGATTCTATGATATTGCCAACCCCAAACACTGAAAAGTCACAAATCTGGTCTCATTAACATCATGTGACTGGCTTAAATGTAATACAAGACATCCACCTCCCAAGCATCCCCTCCTGGGCAGAGGTGATTCTACAGTACATGCCTCTGTTTACCCCCCTCTTCAGGGCCCTTTAAGAACTCACTCAGTTTAAACAATCCCCTCCTGAGGTCCAATTTGAGTCCTCAGGTGCATTCTGACTCTCTAGGCCCCAACACCAGTTCAGTCTCTCTCTCTCTCTCTCTCGTCCAAAATAATAGTCTTTGAAACTAGAACACAAACTGTCACAGTCTTTATCCCAGTTTCAGCAGGGAACAGCCCCTCCTTCCGGATGGATGGTGGGTGCCTCTGACTGTCTGCATCCCAGCCCCTCCTGCCTGGAGATGTTTCTTCTCTACAGGTTTTCTTAGTTGGTGCCTTCCCCCTTCTTACTACTATCTTCACATATAGCTTCCTAAGGGCTTCCTCCCTTCATTGCAAGGTCCTGCTACTTTTATATTGGAATCACCTGATTCCTTTCAGGTGGGGCTCCTCCTGTAATCAGTTTGGCTTAGGCCCAGGGTCTCCAGCCCATGAGGTAAGCCTTCCTGTTACAATAAGTTTTTTAAAAATCCAGTAATATTGGGTTCTTTTTCTCTACCCTCCGGTTTGAGCATTTAGGGTGCACTTGGGTCAGATTTTCAAGTGTTTCTCCAACCACAGAGGCTAAAATATTCTTCTTTTGTTTTTGTTTTTTAGTTGA
>NW_020664439.1:7294577-7348833 GCF_002925995.2 Terrapene triunguis
GGGCTTGCCAAAGGCCAAAGTATTATAACTAAACTATTGGGAATGTGTAACTCAGCCAGAGTTATTCATTTCCTTCCTACCAGCTCATTACTATCTAGGTGTGACGAGTTCAGGCACAGAGACGCCCTTGGGACTGTCACCTGATGTGCTGAAACTACCTCTGAGCCCATTTTCTTTACCAGCTTGGGACTTCAGAACCCTGCCTTGTTGAGCCAGACATGCTAGCCTGCTGCAACACAGACCTAGGTCTGAACCACATCCCACAAAGCTGCAGACTTAACTGAAAACAGCTCAGCAAGTATTCCTGTCTCCAGCACCCAGACACCCAGCTCCCATTGGGATCCAAACCCCAAATAAATTCATTTTACTCTGTATAAAGCTTAAACAGGGTAAACTCATAAATTGTCTGCCTTCTATAACACTGATAGAGAGATATGCACAGCTGTTTGCTCCCCCAGGTATTAATCACTTACTCTGGGTTAATTAATAAACAAAAGTGATTTTATTAAGTATAAAAAGTAGGATTTAAGTGGTTTCAAGTAATAACAGACAGAACAAGTTACCAAGCAAAACTGAATACAGGTAAATCTCACCCTTAGAGATGTTCCAATAAGCTTCTTTCACAGACTAGACTTCTTCCTAGTCTGGGCCCAATCCTTTCCCCTGGTACAGTCCTTGTTAGTTCCAGATCAGGTGGTAACTAGGGGATTTCTCATGACTTACAGCCTCCTTTGTTCTGTTCCACCCCCTTTTATATCTTTGGCACAAGGCAGGAATCCTTTGTCTCTCTCTGGGTTCACACTCCTCCTTCTAAATGGAAAAGTACCAGGTTTAAGATGGATTCTTGGTGTTGGTCCTGCTTTGAGCAGGGGATTGGACTAGATGACCTCCTGAGGTCTCTTCCAACCCTAATATTCTATGCTTCTATGAGTCCAGTATCATGTGACATGTTCACATGTCCTGGGAGACTTCATTACCTAATGGCTGGCACACACATGTACAGGAAGGCTTATAAGTAAACAGAATAATTTACAACTAAGTGTCCTAGTCAATGGGATTCATCAAGATTCTAAACCACCATTAATGGCCCACACTATGCATAATTACAATAGGATTTCAGAGTTATACTTCATATTTCTAGTTTTAGATACAAGAATGAGACATACATACAAATAGGATGAACACACTCAGTAGATTATAAGCTTTGTAATGATACCTTACAAGAGTTCTTTTGCATGAATCATATTCCAGTTACATTATATTCACACTTATTAGCATATTTCCATAAAACATATGGAGTGCAACGTCACACTAGGCTTACCCAAAGTTTTGACACACTCTGCTCAAGACTAAAAAATTAGTGCCTAAAATTAGGCACTGGCTATACCTAAGTACCTTGGGTAGGACTCTCGCAAGTAAGGCCACCACTGAGAACAACTCCTGCCAGTGGTGGTAAAACTCCCTTCACCTTCATTAGGAGTGGATAGAATTGGAACTGGAATATGATGTGATTGGAATAACAGAGACTTGGTGGGATAACTCACATGATTGGAGTACTGTCATGGATGGATATAAACTGTTCAGGAAGGACAGGCAGGGCAGAAAAGGTGGGGGAGTTGCATTGTAGGTAAGAGAGCAGTATGACTGCTCAGAGCTCCGGTATGAAACTGCAGAAAAACCTGAGAGTCTCTGGATTAAGTTTAGAAGTGTGAGCAACAAGGGTGATGTTGTGGTGGGAGTCTGCTATAGAGCACCAGACCAGGGGGATGAGGTGGATGAGGCTTTCTTCCGGCAACTAATAGAAGTTACTAGATCACAGACCCTGATTCCCATGGGAGACTTCAATCATCCTGATATCTGCTGGGAGAGCAATACAGTGGTGCACAGACAATCCAGGAAGTTTTTGGAAAGTGTTGGGGACAATTTCCTAGTGCAAGTGCTGGAGGAACCAACTAGGGGCAGAGCTCTTCTTGACCTGCTGCTTACAAACTGGGAAGAATTAGTAGGGGAAGCAAAAGTGGATGGGAACCTCGGAGGCAGTGACCATGAGATGGTTGAGTTCAGGATCCTGACACAAGGAAGAAAAGAGCAGCAGAATACGGTCCCGGACTTCAGAAAAGCAGACTTTGACTCCCTCAGGGAACAGATGGGCAGGATCCCCTGGGAGAATAACATGAGGGGGAAAGGGGTCCAGGAGAGCTGGCTGTATTTTAAAGAATCCTTATTGAGGTTGCATGAACAAACCATCCCGATGTGTAGAAGGAATAGTAAATATGGCAGGCGACCAGCTTGGCTAAACAGTGAAATCCTTGCTGATCTTAAACACAAAAAGGAAGCTTACAAGAAGTGGAAGGAGGAGAGGAGAATAAAAATATTGCTCAGGCATGCAGGAGTGAAATCAGGAAGGCCAAACCACACTTGTAGTTGCAGCTAGCAAGGGATGTTAAGAGTAACAAGAAGGGTTTCTTCAGGTATGTTAGCAACAAGAAGAAAGTCAAGGAAAGTGTGGGCCCCTTACTGAATGAGGGAGGCAACCTAGTGAGAGAGGATGTGGAAAAAGCTAATGTACTCAATGCTTTTTTGCCTCTGTCTTCACGAACAAGGTCAGCTCCCAGACTACTGCACTGGACAACAAAGCATGGGGAGGAGGTGACCAGCCCTCTGTGGAGAAAGAAGTGGTTCAGAACCATTTAGAAAAACTGGATGAGCACAAGTCCCTGGGGCCGGATGCGCTGCATCCGAGGGTGCTAAAGGAGTTGGCGGATGTGATTGCAGAGCCATTGGCCATTTATCTTTGAAAACTCATGGCGATCGGGGGAGGTCCCGGATGACTGGAACAAGGCAAATGTAGTGTCCATCTTTTTAAAAAAGGGAAGAAGGAGGATCTGGGGAACTACAGGCCAGTCAGCCTCACCTCAGTCCCAGGAAAAATCATGGAGCAGGTCCTCAAGGAATCAATTCTGAAGCACTTTGAGGAGAGGCAAGTGATCAGGAACAGTCAGCATGGATTCACCAAGGGCAAGTCATGCCTGACTAACCTAATTGCCTTGTATGATGAGATAACTGGCTCTGTGGATGAGGGGAAAGCAGTGGACATGTTATTCCTTGACTTTAGCAAAGCTTTTGATATGGTCTCCCATAGTATTCTTGCCAGCAAGTTAAAGAAGTATGGGCTGGATGAACGGACTATAAGGTGGATAGAAAGCTGGCTAGATCGTTGGGCTCAACGGGTAGTGATCAATGGCTCCATGTCTAGTTGGCAGCCGGGTTCAAGCGGAGTGCCCCAAGGGTCGGTCCTGGGGCTGGTTTTGTTCAATATCTTCATTAATGATCTGGAGGACGGCATGGATTGCACCCTCAGCAAGTTTACAGACACTAAACTGGGAGGAGTGGTAGATATGCTGGAGGCTAGGGATAGGATACAGAGGGACCTAGACAAATTAGAGGATTGGGCCGAAAGAAATCTGATGAGGTTCAACAAGGACAAGTGCAGAGTCCTGCACTTAGGACGGAAGAATCCCATGCACTGCTACAGACTAGGGATCGAATGGCTAGGCAGCAGTTCTGCAGAAAAGGACCTGGAGGTTACAGTGGATGAGAAGCTGGATATGAGTCGACAGTGTGCCCTTGTTGCCAAGAAGGCTAATGGCATTTTGGGCTATATAAGTAGGGGCATTGCCAGCAGATCGAGGGACATGATCATTCCCCTCTATTCAACATTGGTGAGGCGTCATTAAGAGTACTGTGTCCGGTTTTGGGCCCCACACTACAAGAAGGATGTGGAAAAATTGCAAAGAGTCCAGCAAAAGGAGGGCAACAAAAATGATTAGGGGGCTGGAGCACATGACTTATGAAGAGAGGCTGAGGAAACTGGGATTGTTTAGTCTGCAGAAGAGAAGAATGAGGGGGGATTTGATAGCTGCTTTCAACTACCTGAAAGGGGGTTCCAAAGAGGATGGATCTAGACTGTTCTCAGTGGTACCAGATGACAGAACAAGGAGTAATGGTCTCAAGTTGCAGTGCGGGAGGTTTAGGTTGGATATTAGGAAAAAGCTTTTTCAGTAGGAGGGTGGTGAAGCACTGGAATGGGTTACCTAGGGAGGTGGTGGAATCTCCTTCCTTAGAGGTTTTTAAGGTCAGGCTTGACAAAGCCCTGGCTGGGATGCTTTAGTTGGGGATTGGTCCTGCTTTGAGCAGGGGGTTGGACTAGATGACCTCCTGAGGTCCCTTCCAACCCTGAGAGTCTATGATTCTATGACCTCAACCACCACTGAGCACTCCTGTAAAAATTAGCAGTGGGGTTTTTCAAAAGTGCAGGACACCCAGCAACAGCCGCTCACTTCAGGACAGAGTGGATCACACTGAAGTCAATGAATGCTGCATGCTCAGCACGCTTAACACTCAGACAGCTTGTTTAGGTATGTAGACATAGATTTAGGGTCCTAACTGTGAGCACTGTTTTTATAAATCTCGGCCTTTTATTTTGCTAAACTGTACAGCTTTCAAAACACGGGTAGGCTGGTTAGCTCTACTGGATGAAGGAGAGGGGAGAGATTTGTGGAACGCTTTTCTTAACAAACAGACTAAAACGCTCAGATTACTGACTCTGCCAAAGCAACATGGAATACATTAACCAGTTGATTGCTGCTGACATTTCCAAATGCACCCAGGTAGAGTCTCCTGCTGTGCTGCACAATATGCTAGCTCCATCCTCACATGCCACTGATTTTGATGGGATGTTGGTGGATTATAGCAATGCAGTCCATGGCTAGCTGAGGAGGAATGAGCAGGGTAGCAAATAGATTTCATCACAGGTATTTCAAATTGCAGAGCAGGGATGGAGCCAGTCGAGCAGAAGATCATGAACAGCCTGCAAGTTAAAGGGTAAAAGGTGGGAGGATGTTTCCCACAAATCAACCTTCTATGGGATGCTGTCATCTTATATTTGGCAGACCCCACCAAATCAGTGTTAGCAGAAATAAGGAGGAAGTAATCCACTTTAAATCCAGGATTCCTGATTATGATAAATCAGTGATGATAGCAGTGACATTTCCCACAGCAAATTATATTTATATTCTCTCTCTCTCTCTTTTTCTCTCTCTATTTTTATATAGGTATGTAAAGGAAACCTGCTAGAAATGAACAAAGGGTTCCCAGTATTTGGCATGTAGCTCACTGCCAATATGGAAAGACTGTACAGTATTAATTGTGCCTAACTGCTTCAAAAAGCTAATGGTCCTATTATATTTGTGGTTGCAATTCTCCTTGCTCATCTCTCTTTATTCCAGACAATGCCTATAAAATTCTGGAAAAAAAAAACATTAGCTGGCATACAAAACTTTATGTCCCATCTTATGTTGGACGAGAGGTCAATGCCCCAGAGTGATTCACAAACCAGGGGATGATAGGCCTTCGCTTAAGTCACAGGTGGGGCCCGATCCTGTAGATGTGCTCAAAGGCCCCCTGCTGGAGCAGGCCTCTCAGGTGAGTTCACACAAAACAGCCAGAAGAAGACTTCCCTCAGAACTTTAATCTAGAGCGCTCACCTGGGATGGGGAGACCCCTAGTTCAAAGTCCCCTCTCCACCCATAGGGAATAAGGGCTTTGAACTAGGATCTTCTAGCTCTCAGGTGCATGCACTAACCATTGAGCTAGAGGCTATCCTGGTGTGGGGCTCCTTCAGTCTCTCCAGTTGAAGCTGTCCCAATGTGGCCAAATAATTGACCACCATTGGAGCAGGGGGATTGGCTCCTGGGTCATCCACATGCTGTGTGTGTGTGCAAACGAGGGGCATAGCCTGGGTGGGCTGCAGCCTAGGTGGGTCTGGGTGAGCTGTGGCCCACCCACTTAGCATCCAGGACACCCCCAGCCCTAGCTCTACTCTGGCCCCAGTGTTAGCCTTGCCCAGATCTGGAGGACACCGCAGGTCGGGTGCACCCCTCCCCCCCGGCCCAACTGGAGGGGGAGGGACAGCAGTGGCACAGCAGCAGAGTGCATGACGAGTGCACCTCGCATGCACGCATGCCATAGCAGGAGGAGGATGGGCAGGCAGGCAAGCAAGCAAGCAGGCGGCAGAGAAGATTCTCAAAAAGATAGGCCTGCCACCTTGGGGAGCTGGGTGCAGCCAGGGGCGGTGGGATGGGTATGGGTTCCGGAAGCCGTGTGTGCTGGAGAGCAGCATCTCCTCCCAGAGTAAGGTGTGCATGCAGGGCCCCCGGGGGGCCCCTGGCCAGTGTCCATCGCCCCCTGCAAGGCCAGCTGGAGGAGATGGAAGGAAGCAGGCCCCTGAACTTCCTGCCCCTGCCCTCATCATTGCCCGCCCACCTGAAGTCAGGGCCCACCCAAATGTCCCATGCTGCCTACACCACTGGTGCAAACCACCAGTCTATAAAGCAATTCTCATGTGTGTGCACTCACACTCTGTCATTCTCTCTCTCTCTGGTCCAAGTGATTCTGTAATTAGTGAACCAGAGTGGAACCACTACAACAGGGGAGATCGAGGGAGCCCTACATCAGAATATCCTATAGCCCAATAGTTGGAGCATTCCCCTGAGTGGTGGGTGGATCCCTATCCAAATCCTGTCTTCCCTCAGGTGGTGGTGGGGGGCCCTAATCACTGACTTGTGTGAATTGCAGTCTGAGGCATTATCTTTCCCCAGTCACTGTACAGAGAGTCTAGGCACCTAACTCAGGCTTTGTGACTTGCAGTGTGTTCCGGTGATTAGCGAGGTGCCTGAAAGGTAAGTGACAGCACCTAACTCCTTTGTGCATCCAGGCCTAAAACTAGAAATCTTAAGGAAGCGTCAGTGACACTAAAAATACAGTTCTGCTCTGGAAAGGGATTATGTAATTGTAAGCAGAGTCAGGATAAGCTCTATCCTGACATCTGGTGGTGAATTATGGCGAGGGTGGAAAAGAACTTCAGGGGCTGATCTTGTTTGCTTAGGCACACCCACCCGCCTAGCCTGGGACAACAACAACTGAAAGTGGATACTTTGGCTCGTGTGGGATCCCCAGTTTCTCTGTTATTGGGGCAGGAAGAATAAAGTGTTGTTACCCTGATTCTGTGAATCAAGGCCAGTGGAACTGTTGAATGACAGAGGGACTAACCAGTAACTAAGTAGCACTCGCTAGACAAGGGGCATGGGTTACAAAACCCAGTGAATTCAGAGAGGTCGGGGACAGGTATGTGTATGTAATGGTATGGGCCCCCTTTTGAGGGCCTGGAACACTAATTGCATTATTCCCTCTCTCCACTGTTGAATAGCAGAGCTAAGTTTGCTTCCATTAGGAGTCTAGCTAGAAGTTACTGAACTGAATTCACTTTAGACCAATGGTACACCAGTACTGGGGCTCCCCTACTACAAGCTGAAATCACTAAAAGAGCTAAAATTGCTGAGCTGAGATAAATGAGCGCTGTGTTAACCAGTGGGGGAGCCTGAAGATATATTGCTAAGCAGCTGGCAGAACCGAGCAGTTTGTGGGACGGTTGGAGTGGCCCATGGAACAGCGAACGAGTGGCGCGGCGCGGAGCTGAGCCATTTGCGGGGGCAGCTGGAGCGGTTCATGGGATGGCTGGTGGAGTGGAGCGGCTGGCAGAGCTGAGCAGTTTGTGGGACGGTTGGAGCGGCCCACGCAACGGGGAGCAGAGCGGAGCAGTTTGGTGGACGGCTGGAGGAGTGGAGCGGCGTGGCACGGCGCGACACGGCTGGTAGAGCGGAGTCATTCGTGGTGAAGGCTGCAGGAGAACTCCATGGAGAAGTGGGGCAGTCGGCCTCGGACCACGTAAGGTGCCCATTAACATCCCATGTGCCCCCCCATTTCCACCCAGGATGGGGGGGGGGGTAAAACTCTGCAGATAAACTTTTGAACTCTGGAGTGGCACTGACCAGGGACAGAGACTTTGGGGTTGTTGGACTTTGGGGTGATTGGACTTAAGACCCTGAGGGGAAAAGGACACTGCCAAACTTACTTGGAGGTGGGTCTTTTGCTCATGGTTTGTGTTATGAATCCTGTTTGTGGTGTTTCCCCAACATAATGCCGCATTGTTTCCCTCCTTTATTAAAAGGCTATTGCTACACTCAGACTCCGTGCTTGCGAGAGGGGAAGTATTGCCTCCTAGAGGTGCCCGGGGGGCGGTATGTAATTGTCCCAGGGCACTGGGTGGGGGCTCGAGCCGGTTTTGCATTGCGTTATTGAAACAGAACCCCTAGATACTGAACCCGGCCCTTGTTGCTGCCAACTCAGAGGGGCAGAAGGGTTACATAATAAAAGCTTCTTGTGCCTGGGTCCTACTAGCTCTGTGTGTACAGCATATTGTCTGCTTACTGTAGAGACATTGGAGCAGGGCAGTCTGCCCCTTAAAGGGCCGGTAGAGCCAGGGAGCAGCAAGCCCAGGCCTAAGGAGAAGCCCAACAGACAGTTGTTGGGCACCAGCTGATACAGCTGAGCAGCAGCTAATGATGAGTTCTGATTCCCAGCTGGAAGATATAAGTAAGGACCTAGCTGATAGAGGTAGTGCTGTGTTGGGCAGAGTAGGGATAACTCAACCACTTGCAGTGAGATCGGTAGGTCCTTGATCTTCTAACAGCTAGGGGAGGGCTATGAACCTTGAGCTAATGGCCTTGGGGGGTAGAGGGCCTATAGTGCCCCTCAGCTCAGGGCTATGGATTGTTACTTTTCAATATTTCTTGTGGTTTTGTGTGGTGGAGAACTAAAAGAGCCTGTGCTGAAAGCTAAAACAGTTGGGTGTGGCTGACTGTTTGTCCCTAAGCCTGTGGAGAGGCTCACCAGACTACAGGCGTAGATTGTAGTGCTTTCTTCTCTTATTAGCCCTGACGAGCCAACACAACTGTGGAAAAGTGAGCTGGATTCTGGTCCTTCTTGAGCATCTGCAACAAAAGTAATAATTTTCCAATCAGTTATACCTGTGTAAGCACACTGAGAACACTGGCTTGCACAGGTATAAACAAGGTCATAATTTGGCCTGCGTCACCAGCCGTAATGGTTCTGCATAAGAAGGAAAGAATTCAGCTAGACTTTAAAAATAGCCATATTGGGTCACACCAAGGTTCCATAGTAGCAGCCGTGTTAGTCTGTATCCGCAAAAAGAATATGCATCCGATGGAAGCTATTAAATGAGAAGAGGGAGTTAAAACCAGATAAGTAGTGACAAAGAAAACACATTTTGGAGATCTTGCATATTGGGCAAAATTCTATTCCCACTGACAAAAAATGGGAGCTGTTCTATTGCTTGTGCTTTCAAAGGGAGTAGGATCTAGTCCAGGGGTGGGCAAACTTTTTGGCCCGAGGGCCACATCTAGGTGGGAAAATTGCATGCAGGGCCATGAATGTAGGGCTGGGGCAGGGGTTTGGTGTGGGAGGGAGTGTGGGGTTTGGGAGGGGGCTCAGGGCAGGGGTTTGAGGCGCAGGAGGGGTGCGGAGTGTGGAGGGGGCTCAGGGCAGGGGTGCAGGAGAGGTGCAGGAGGGTGAGGGCTGCGGCAGAGGGCTCAGGGCAGTGGGTTGGGGTGCAGGAGGGGTGCGGCAGGCAGTTGCGGTGCGGGGTGCAGGAGGAGCTTGGACTTTGGCTTGGCGCTGCTTACCTGGAGCGGCTCCGGGGTGGAAGCAGTGCCTGCCCTGGCCCCGCACCACTCCCGGAAGTGGCTGGCACCACGTCCCTATGGCCCCTGGGGGAGGGGAAGCAGAGGGCTCCACGCATTGCCCTTGCCTGTGGGTACCATGCCCGAAGCTCCCATTGCTCGCGGTTCCCCGTTCCTGGCCAATGGGAGCTGCAGGGGGCGGTGCCTGCAGGCGAGGGCAGCACGCAGAGCCCTCTTCCTCCCCTCCCCCCAGGGGCTGCAGGGACGTGGTGCCAGCCCCTTCTGGGAGCGGCACGGGGCCAGGACAGGCAGGAAGCCTGCCTTAGCCCCGCTGCACCACGGGCCTGGCAATCCCGCGGGCTGGATCCAAAGCCCTCATGGGCCAGATCTGGCCCGCGAGCCATAGTTTGCCCACCCCTGATCTAGACCACCACTTCAGTTGAATACATGACATTCAATGCATCGCTTATCTTGTAAGAAACACACGTTATAAAACTTTATGAAAGGCTACTGGGCTATCTTTCTAACATCCATAAGCAGGAACAGAGCAACACAGATGAGCAAATTCAGCATTCCAGCCCCTGTGGTGCCAGAAGTCTGACATCCACATAGATGAAGCAGGCAGAATGCAGAAGTATTTAGGGATAACACAGTTGTAGGCTGGGGAAGAGAACAGGGTAGACTGGTGGGGTTTCCACTGGACACATTGACACAGGAACAGGGAAACAGAAGCCCAGGGTCCACTGTGGCTATCAGCAGCTGCCTTGGAGTCCACTTGTGTGGCAGAAGGGCTATCTGAAAAGATCCCCAGGCCATATACCTTGAGTAATTGGGCTATCCTGGGGTGGGATTTGGCCCTAACTGTGTAATTCATGTTTATCAACCACAAAAATGTGCAGACCAGGCATTTCTCTAACTGTCTAACCCCTGGCCAGTTTGCCAAGTAGACCCACACTCTGCTAATCCAATGTATTTTGATTTTTATAGATCAGATGTGGTCAGTTTACACTTTAAAAATTGACTTAAATGGGACTTGAGCATATGCTTAAAATCAAACTCGTGCTTTGCTGAATTGAGAACTTATGTATGGGCACCTGGTGTGGCCTTCCGTAGCTACATGCTTAATGAGTGTAATGCAAAAATTCTGTACAAGAGTATTGTTCATATTAAACTGAACTGGGCACGTGCAGTGTGACTTTCAAGGGGTCATATCCCATCAGATCAAAACCAGTCTTTGCTAGAAAACTTGGAGGCATATCTCCTCCATAAAGATGATAGTGGGGACAAATGTCAGCTTCCTATCCTAAACCTACTTGCTGCTAGAGCTGTTCAAAAAAGGTCAAAGGTTTTGTTTTGTTTTGTTTTTGTTTAGAATGGAGAGTGTATTTTTTGGTCATCCTATACTCAATAGTTGCAATTTCCCCTTCCGCCCACCAGTTTGCAGAAATTCTCACCTATGAGCTGTGTGTAACCTATGGACAAGTTATACTGGAGAGGGAGGTCCATACATAAATGAGGCTAACAGTGCTGATCATAAAAAAATAGGTTTACTTGTAGTTGCAGAGTACTGGATCTCCAAAACACATCACTTCCATCAGCCACTTGCTGTAGAATCTTTAGAGATGCAACGGCATTCCTGGTGTACATACAGTAAAGTTTGTATAAATAGAAACATCAGCTGAAATGTTCCAAGGCTTTGGAACATCTTAACTTTAATGGGAACTGAGGGTGTCATTTTTAGAAGTGCCTAAGAGAGCTAGCCCAACTTTCAATGGGAGTTGAATCCTTTTAGTTGTTTTATTAAAATCCTATCCTGTATGTCCAAACGCATTACATGGTTCTGACAATCTCAGCTGTCACTTTGAGTCTTAACAATTGCATGGATTTGACATACGACGAACAAATTTCCTGCTTAATTAGCAATTTCTGTTAAAAAATAAAAACCAAAACACAAGTTAATATTTTTAACAGCTCGAGAACATACACTGAAGCTGAACTGTCAGAATGCAAGAAGAAATGATGGAGTCACAGGAAGTACAGAGCTCATAGTCATAGGTATGCAAAAGCCATCACAAGTATGGAATAACAAAGTCAATAGCTAAGCAGAAACACACTTGACATTCAATAAAAACCACTTATAGACAAAAGTTCAAACAAAGGAAAGAGGTGCATGGAAAACTTAATGGAGAGTTTTGCAATCTGAAAAAGACAAAATACCCTTTAAAACATGAGCAGAATTGGCAATTAAAGTACAGTATTCATTATCAGTGTGCACATGTATTAACTAACAGTTTGCTTTTGACTTTTTCCCACTTAGACTTCTTCCACTTTAAGCATTCTTATTTTTTTGGCTCCAGTTCTGTTTAAAAATACCAGGCATCATTCAAATACTTACTGATATTCTGATCCAAGAACAATGAATTATAAAAGAAATCTAATTGCAGTTTGTGTAGTTATACAAATAACAAGAAGGCTCTCAATAACAAGGGTAACAAGAATACACTTAAATAGTTACAATGAAACTTTAGTTTATGTTCTACCCTCAAGATCAGGAAAAATGTCATCTAACCTGAAAGGGTGACTTTTGTACAGGCCTATATATTTAAACTGGTGAATAAAAAATGGAGGAATACAGATTAAACCATCTGAACTATAAATTAACATTGTACTGTATTTTGTCCATGTTTAAAGCTCCCCAGATAATCAGCTGTTTGCTAATATTCTCAGAACTATACTGACATCCTACTCCACACCTCCATGCTGTATCTCCTGTGACAGCATGAGCACTGGAACATACCTGCTTGTGTGCGATATTCATTTTCTGTTGGAAGCTTGCTTACCTTGCCATCAACATTACACCACCAAGGTTTCACAATCTTATGCAGTTCAACATGTTTGCCATATTTCTGACTTCCATCAGGAACCTAAAACCTCATTACAAGTGATAGTCTGTTGCATTGTGTATAGCGGGAGACTGAGGAAATCAAGTGTGATGCTTCTCCGATAGCTTGAAAAATTGAAAATAAACTGAGAATTATGTCAGCCTAAAGGTTAGCAGGAGAAGGAGAAATTTGAAGCTGATTCTTTAACTCTCATGCATATTAATAATGCACCAAGCATAAGAAGAATGCAGACTTCTATGATTAATTTTGGGCAAAAAACAACTGAACTGAAAAAATGTTATTCCCACCTGGGAGAATGGCGGGCTCATAGCAAAGGTAACAAGGGATGAAGCCACTCCCTGCAGCTGATGCTGATAGGGGCTGTAAGTCGTTACTATCTGATGGCTGTTTGTTGACCTGCTGTATTTGAATTGAGTTGACAGTTTCACTCAATTTCCTAGGAGGCAAGTGAGCACATCACAAAGTTACACTCGCAGTTGGCACTGGTTGACTCACTTGTTGGCAGGCTCAGCAAAGAGGCCAAAGATTAAATGGACTTGGAGAACAAACAACTTCTCATCCCTGGGGTTGTTCCCTCTGTTTCAAGGCTGGAGGTGGTTTTGGGAAGCTGGCACTGATCTCCATGCTGTGTATTTTAAATGAAATTCATTTTTCAGTGTTGTCAGTCTGTACTTTTTCCAAGTAGTAAGTTTAATTTTTAAAATTATCTGAAAATAATTCTGGTACTCAATGCCTATACAAGGCAGACATGAAGTGCATGTTGGCTTCTTTCTTCTAAGCAATAATTGAAATTTGATGGTAAAGAACCTCTTGAGTTTCTAGCCCCGGATAAAGGAAAATCTAAAATGGCCAACTTGAAATGAACCCATCTTAACCACTTTTAAAGATCAAAAATGTGTGTAATTCTTTCCTAATGTTACTTATTTCTGTGTTTCTTGGTACTTCCTGATTCTGTCTGGGACAATACATGAAATTTCTGAAGTACCGTGAAAGATATTTCTCTTGAAAGTTTCTGCCAAGTTTTGCAGGATCAAGAAGCTTGGGATTGTCTGGATAAAGTTCAGATGAGTATCTAAAGGCCAGTGATGCATCTCCCATTGACTTCAAAGCATGCAACTAATGGGATGATCAGGCCCAAGTCTTTAGTCACCTTTCCAAAATGAGTAGAGCTGGACAGGAATTTTCACTCATGTTTTTTCAATGGAGAATAGCTTCCACAATCTCAACTTTCCACAAGAAAACTTGATTGGCTGTGAATTTTTCAAAATTTTTATAGGAAAATAGAAACAAAATGTTTGTTTGGGGCTGACCCAAATCTGGACACTTCAGCATTGAACTGCTTGAGCTGTCATGGAGTCTTATGGGAATTGTGGTTTAGGTGTATCATTTCCCTCCATTCTCTATGGGCTGGGCTCCCTGGTCAGACTATTACTTCCATGATGCATTGTCTCCCCTCTGGCTGAATTGTCATTGTGCATCCTGGGAAATGTAGTCTGGGCCACGCACATAGAAACTGGCATTGATGCACTGAAATCGGTCTGGCCACACTGACTTACACCAGCTTCTGAATGGCATACTCTGCAGGCAGATGAAAGTGGCAGAAGTCAATTATGTTACAGAGAATGGATTAGGAGGAAGGTCCACAACATGGTATTTCCTGCTTTCCTATAGGGTATGTCTACACTGCATACTGAGCCCAAACTCTGACACAGGTTTAAGCCCAAACCCTTCTTCTGTCCACACACCAATTAATCTGACTTGGGTCAGCAAGCACTTGGGATCTGGGTCCTAGGACCCTGCTAAGATGGGTGGGTGGGTGAGAGCCTGAGTCCTGCTGTGACTCTGATCCAAGCCCTGTCACTTTTCAGTGTGGATGCAGCTCCCGAGTCAGAATATTTGCATAGTGCAGCATAGATGTGTTAGTGCAGCTGTAAGACCTGGCTCCAGCAATTGTAAACTCAGGTTTATAATGCAGTGTGGATGCTCAAGCATGGGTTTGGAAATACCGAGTCTACAAGCATCATTTTACACCAGCTGATGCTCTAGTCCAGGGATCGGGAAGCGGCACGGGCCGAGGGGTGTGTTGGCCACCGCTTCCCGCAGCCCCCATTGGCCTGGAACGGCGAACCGCGGCCAGTGGGAGCTGCAATCGGCTGAACCTGTGGACACTGCAGGTAAACAAACTGTCCTGGCCCGCCAGCAGATTTCCCTGATGGGCCACGTGCCAAAGGTTGCTGATCCCTGCTCTAGCCTCTTGTGGGTCCTGAAATATTCATACAAATACAGTAACTCCTCGCTTAACATTGTAGTTATGTTCCTGAAAAATGCTACTTTAAGCGAAACTATGTTAAGCAAATCCAATTTCCCCATAAGAATTAATGTAAATGGTGGGGAGGGGTTAGGTTCCAGGGAATTTTTTTTCGCAAGACAAAAGGCTATATATATATATATATACACACACACACACAGTATAAGTTTTAAACAAACAATTTAATACTGTACACAGCAATGATGATTGTGAAGCTTGGTTGAGGTGGTAGAGTCAGAGGGTGGAAGAGGGTGGGATATTTCCCAGGGAATGCCTTACTGATAAATGATGAACTAGCACTCGGCTGAGCCCTCAAGGGTTAACACATTGTTGTTAATGTAGCCTCAGACTCTACAAGGCAGCACAAATGGAGGGAGGAGACACAGCATGGCAGAGAGAGACAGACACACACACCATGTATGTGAGAGAAGTGCTTTGCCCCTTTAAGCATGCTGACCGCACTCTAAGTACATTGCCTTTTTAAGTAGATCAGCAAGTTGAGACTGCAGCTGCTGCCAGCAAGCTCCCTCCATCCTGAGCCCTGTAGCGTCCCCTGCCCCACTCTGTGGAAAAGGAGTACAGGAGTGGGGGGCAGGAGCAGGGGGAGGGGGACACCCTGACATTAACACCCCTCTTCCCCCTCACCTCCTGCACAGCAAGCAGGAAGTTCCCAGGAGTAGCACACGGCAGTGGGGGGAGGGACATCTGAACTGCCCGGCAATTGATAGCCAGAGGGGCTGCCAGTTCCAAGCCCCCACCAGCCAGCTCAAATGGGCTTGTCTTTCTGCAAGCCGTGGACAAAGCAGGTGGCTGCCAAACAATTATAAGGGAGCATTGCGCAACTTTAAACGAGCTTATTCTCTAATTGATCAGCAACGAAACAACATTAACTGGGATGACATTAAGTGAGGAGTTACTGTATATATCTTTTTTAAAGTGTACTGATGACACTACTCCCATTTTCTGACTTAACAGTGACATGTGCACATTCCTCAAAGTTGAGGATTTTTTTTCCAGTAGCATAAGTTTCTTGAAACTCATTCAGAATGTTAAGTACCATTAATTTTCTCTTTGAGAAACAGAGCAGTTTTTAGTGTCTGCACTCTCAACTCTTCACATTACAGTGAACACTAGACTGTTTGTTCCTGATAAATAATGAGCAAACTCTTCTTTGTATAGCAATATGTTTTGAACACTTTCAAGTTATAAACATCCAAGCGTTTTGAAACCCCCCAAATGGGACACTTAAGTATCCTGAAAGAAGTTCATTGGACACCTTATGAAAAACCAGAAACCTCCAGGTAAAATAGAGACATATGCTCACTTATATATTGATGACTACCAAGGAAACTCTTCAACATATTTGTGACTGTGGACTGGGATGACTAACTTCTTCCACTGCAATATGTCAACACTGTGCCTCTTTGTACATCAAATTACACGGAATGGTTGAAGACATGGTTGGCGTGCATCCTTCTCCAATCCTCAAAAGGCAAGAATATGCTCTCCAAAAAAGAGCTTAATCTTCACAAGTCCAGGCATCAGTGCAATGATCTGCAGGATCAATCGTCTTCATGCTCTGAATAATGATGCTTCTCGTAACTGAGCATGAGTTCAATTATTTTGAATTTATTTATAGATCCATGGCTCTGGAGAGAGGCAAGATAGATCTCTTTGCTGCCTCGTTTACTTAAGCAAATGAATAGATCTCTACCATATATCCCCACAAAAACTATAGCTTCACTTCCCCTCTTCTCCCCAAATCAGAATCCTTCAAGAATCCTAAAAATAAGTATTGTTTTTGAATAGTTTATCTAGCAAGAATTAACCTTTGGCAAACGTCCAATACGTATAGCTTAATTTCTGAGTGGCTCAAGATATTAAAATTTTATTATAATGTATGCAGGCTTGTACTGAAGAGTTAAGTGAGTTTAAGATACGTATAATCCAAAGCACGTACTTACATAATCTGAGAAAAGGACATGCTCTGGGATACTGCTGATGTTGCATGCCAGTGGAGAATAAGTTACTCATTTGCTGGGCTTCTATTCAGTGATGAAATATCCTGACAAATTCCAGGATGGAACACCTGACACTTGCAATGGGTATAATAAGAGGCATCAGACCTCTTTCTAGCATAAGGAAAACTTTTTAGAATGTGTTTGTGTTGTGGGTTTTTTAACTTACCCACCTCCCCCACACACTTTTTAAGAGGAGACCCTTGTTTTAATTAATTAAAAAAAACCCAAAGGGTCTGAAATTCCGTTTACCAGGATCTTCAGGAATGACAGCAACAGCTTGTTGGTGGATTGAACATACATCACTTTAAGTGGTAGGCAAACTCACAAAACCAGTTGACAGTTGTTTCTCCTGTCCACCAACACTCCCCAAATCACATAGTATAAGTCAGTGTTTGCATTGATGAAGCGCTATAGTGAGCTACAAGCAGCACTTCTCGTTTTGCGCTTGGGCCATTGTCCATGGTTGGCTCTGGATTCTGCAAGCTAACGGTGGCCTCCTGCCGTTCCAAGGATGGCGGTCCTGCAGATGCAGCAACAAATGTGAAGTTGTTGTCCTGTACCCTTGGTGTAGTGCGGCACACTCGGGTGGACTTTGAAGAAAACTTGTTGCTGGTGGTAGCAGATGTTTTATCACATTTCAGAAGTGCACAAAAGCACCTGTAAAACTAAGACACAAAACATAAACAATGAGTGAGAATCTTATTTACTCACACCATCCTATTCTGTGTGAAACATTTCACCCAATGGTACTCCCAGGTCCTCCTTTGGGTACAGCACTTAATTTCCTAGAACAATAATGCAAAACACCATGGGTGGTTAATTGTATCATGTTGCCATTCAACTTGTTTTTGTTGTTGGTTTTTTTACAGTAGCCATCAGAGGCCCCAGCTGAGATCAGGACTCTATTATGCTAGGGATTGTATAAAACCATTTATTGCCTTGAACAGTTTACAAGCTAGGGCACCAATCCCAGCATGTAGGTGGACTGCTGTGCCCATACAGAACCCCCAGACGCCATGGGTTCTGCACAAGTGAACCATTGGTTGTGTGCAAGATGTTGTTGGGTCAACTAAGCCATGATGCAGTAGTGAGTATAACAAGCAATACGAAGGATCAGAAGAGGGTGGATAAGGGAAGCAAATAAAGAACACGCTTAACATAGGCCATCTATGTGCACAGCTAGATTGTTCAGTTTATCCTCTCTTCCAGAGCTCTGTAGTGTTCTAGGCTCTTAGTTATTTATAGAAAGATAGAATCCCTACTCAAAGAGCTTCCAATTTAGTTTCAGAAGTAATGCAACAAGAGGGTGAGAAACATGGTAGGAGGCAAGGGAGGAACAAAGGTAAGACCAAGATCATGCCATGACTTTGATATGGAGTTTGCACACAATGGGTTTCTATTAAATATAACTGATATTTTGCATAGTTCACTATTTTCTTGTTGACAAACAG
The DNA here is from genome assembly GCF_002925995.2 of Terrapene triunguis. Classification (NCBI taxonomy): domain Eukaryota; kingdom Metazoa; phylum Chordata; order Testudines; family Emydidae; genus Terrapene; species Terrapene triunguis. The sequence goes on from NW_020664439.1 coordinate 7,312,860, forward strand.
CAGAAGTGATTTACAAGGAGGAGTTTAAATAAGGAGAGGGAAGTGGCTTGGCCAGCACAGAATCATAGAAACGAAGGCTGAAAGGGACCTTAGGAGGTCATCATGTCATACATGCTTCACACACATGCATGGGAAAAGGTGCAGGGAGTACGTGGAAAGGGGTGTCAAGGCTGGAGTTGCTGCAGTTGAGGGGTTGAAGTACCGAAAGAGATTACTACAACTCAGTACTATGCTGACTATACAGAAGATTTTATTGTTTTACTTCACAAAGACCTTTAAATTACAATGTCCTATTGTCCCATTAAGGTTTTGTTAGCTGTAAAAGCCTTCATTTTTTTCAGAAATGTTCCCCATCTATTTAATTACAAGTCTGAGGAAGCGTGATCATGTTGAGTGAGATAGTTAACTCCAGTAGGCTTGTGCAGTGTAATAATCTAAAGGCATGTAGGAATTTCTGTACTGTATATCTGCCTATTACAACCTAATTCATTTCATCCACTCCTGACTAAAGAGCTGTATTTCTCAGATGGGAGAACTCATAGCTAATAGCTTAGTAGGCTTTATTATAATGACTATGTAATCATAGGCAAAATGCATTAATTCAGCCATGATCTAAAAGGCTGCCAGAACCTGCTAATGATATTGGCAAATCAATCGTACTAGCCTGTGGCTGGTTTATTGAAAATATGGTGGAGCTTCAATTAACTGAACATCAGAGCAAGGTTGTCTACCTAATTGAATCTTATTGGGTGAATAAAAAGGAAATTAGGTAGTTTACTGGAGTTAAGCCTTCCAGACAGACTTTTTGTGAGTCAAGCATCTGTTATGCAGTGTTTTTTTTAGATGTTCAGCAAAAAATGGAATGCACTGGAGATTAGAATTTGTCTATGAAGTGAGAGTTAAGGCCATTCGTACCTATTAATTAAACAAATGATTACTCAAAACATATCACTAGATTGTTGAAAAACGATCATTTGAATGGGATATTTTAAAGTCAGTTTCAACCAACAGGAAAATTTTGTTGGAGAATTTTCAGTTTGTCAAAAGAGCCATTTTTCATCAAAATGGTTTTGTGCTGCATTACAGAGGTCAGCTCCCAATGCTGGACTTCTCCATAGTTTTTAAAGCAATCTCTACTAATAGTGCTTTAAAGTCTGCTCCCTATAAACTAGAGATGGTGAGTTCTGAAATATTAAATTACTCTTACCTGCACTGAAAAACTCTCAATTGCTTCACTGCATACAAGGAATATTTCCTATTGTTGTCTTCTTCTCCTTCCCCCATTCCCACCCCACCCCTACAGTGGGGAACAGGATTGAATGGTGCATTACAACTGTCACAGGGTGATTGGCCCATTTGAGAGTTGGTCCAGTTCACCTGTGACTAATTAGCTGCCAGATAGAAGGCACCTGGTGTCTGAAAACCTAGGCTGTGTTAGGTAAGGGTTTTTTGGAGCAAGCTGTATGAGATTTTCTTGATTTCCCCTGAGAGAGCACAAGTTCGGAGCTTCTTGGCAGGGAAGAAGATCTGGCCCAGAGGAAGAACTGGATAGAGTTGGTGGGTCAGGACTGACTGGAGCTGGGGAACTCTACCAACTGGAAGTCTTATGAGGCAGCTCTTCGGTAAAGGGGAACATCTGTTTCAGCTAGGGGCAGAGGATGATTCTGGAGGAGCTCAGTAGGGGTAAGGAGGCCTGGGGAATGGAACACTGCAAGAGCCCTGAGGTGACAGTTGCAGTGGAAGAGTTGTAAAAAATTTGGAGACTGGTCAGTGGGGTGGAGGCCCTGAAGTACGGTTGCAGGAGTCATGGAGTAGGGATTGTTGCCGTAGGTAACTAGATGACCTGGAGAGGTGTGTGTGTGTGTGTGTGTGTCAGGATAGGCACAGGGACAACAAACTTGGTGAACTGCTGCCTCTTTAACTTTAGGGTTTGTGAACTGTGTCAGTTTGCGGGACCTGGGAGTTGAGGCACACATTAATAATGATGCCAGAAAACAGAGGTCCTGTTAGACTGTGAGAAGAACTGCTTTCCTTTCCTGGGTGGGTGAGATGGCTGCTGGTCTTGTGGGTGAGGAAAGGAGGGGCAACTCAGTTGGCTCTGGGGACTGAAGAAGGGGAAACTGAGGTTGGATGCACATGTTGCACCTGGTCAGCCATTTGAGAGTGTCTTGGTGGGGATGGACCTTGTGACAGAAACTTTAACTGTCATGTCTCGATTTTCACAATTAACCTCTCCACTCTGGTTCTTAAGACTTCTCGTAACTTATTCAAATTAAATCATGTATTTTCAGCTGTTATGACTACAAGTCCTCCACCTTGAAGCTAGTGCAAGAATCTGTGGTGAATAAAGGGAATAACTGAGGAGTTTAAGGATGTTAGAGAAGCTAAATGACTTCTTTGTATTAGTCTCCACTGCAGAGGATAATGGGGAGATGCTTACAATTTTCAGCTAGTAGATGAAGCACGGTCAGAGATTAAGGTGTCAAAAGAGAAGGTGGTGAAACAAATTGATGAATTAAAGAGCAACAAGTCACCAGGATCAATATATAGTGGTGCCAATTCCTTCTGTTTTAGAGGTATTACTGGCTTCTGCAGCATTCTCCATCAAGTATAGGGAGTATGGTTTTTGTCTTCTACTTGTACTGTAAGATCTATAGGATAGGGACCACATTTTGCTCTGTTTGTACAGTGTCTAGCACTAGGGAGTCCTCATCCATGACTCCTAGATGCTATGGAGATACAAATAAAAAAACCCTTTAAAACTGGAGTGAATCTCTTAGTATTTCCCCTGTACATGCAAGAGTTCCAAAGGAATTTTAAGAATGAAGTGGCTGAGCATCTAAGAGAATGTGCAATCCAACATTAAAAATCAACTACTGTACCAGAGCACTGGACAGGAGCAAATACCATAGTTATGCGTTTTAAAAGGTCTTAGAAGTCATTCTAGGAATTACAGAGCAATAAGTCTACTTCAGTTTTGGATACACTGATTGAAATGATCACATGGAGATAACCATGGTGTGATTTTTTTCCTTAAGTAAAAGAAAAGCATGCCTTCTAACCTACTATACTTCTTTAAACATGACAGCAAAATCATAGACAAAGGAGAACCAACTAATATAATTAACGAGGGAGATTTTTCCAAGTGACTTAGGCACCGAACTCCCTTTGAAAGCCAATAGAAATTGCGTGCTTAGCTGCCTTCAGTGTCTTTTGAAAATCTCCTGCTATAAGTCCCCGATGAGACTTTTCAAGAAACGAACTAGTCATGAGGTGAGAGGCAAAATACTGTAATGGATTAGAAATTAGCTCAGAGAAAACAGAGTAGAAATAAATGTGCAACTTTCAGCAGGACTAAAGGTTAATAGTGGGGTGCCACATAGGTTCTGCACTTGTCCCAGTATACCTCTACCTCGATATAATGCTGTCCTCGGGAGCCAAAAAATCTTACCGCGTTATAGGTGAAACCGCATTATATTGAACTTGCTTTGATCCACCGGAGTGTGCAGCACCCCCGCCTCCCTGAGCACTGCTTTACTGTGTTATATCCGAATTCGTGTTATATTGGGTAGTGTTATATCGCGGTAGCGGTGTATTATTTAATCTGAAAAGGGGGATGAACAATGAGGTGGCAAAACTTGCAGAAGTCGCAATCACTTCTTACTGCAACTAGAGCTGGGTTTGAGAAACTTCACGGGGAGTTGTCAAAGCTGGGTGACCGGGTATTATGCTACTGGTGAAAAAGTCATCTCTGACAAATGCACATAGAATGGAATTCTTTGAACTACTCATGCACACTGCTGGATTCTAAATAACTATGACCACTGGGGAGGGGGAGGGCGGGCGGGCGTGGTGGAGGCACAGATGTCACTATGGACAGGTCAGTGACAGCCTGTTCAATGCAGATGATAAATAGAGTTGTGGGTGCATAAGTCTTGGGGCAGAACTTGGTACTGAAAATATTTAATGCCATTCTTGGAACTGATGGCATACCCTCATTGGGAATAATGTATACAGTTCAGGACACTGTCTTAAAGTTACAACAGAACTAGAAAGGGTTCAGAGACATTCAATGGCCTTGAAAAGCAACATAATTTAAAAAAGGTAAATTTGTATTATTCTAGGCACTGACCTGTGGAGCTCAGTGCCTCAAACTGCTATTGAGGCCAAGAGCTTAGCAGGGTTCAGAAAAGGATTAGAGATTTATGTGGATTATAAAACATCCCCAGTTAGATTAGATGGGATAATGGGGTTTAAGAGAGGAAACCCTCATGCTTCAAAGCATGAGCCAATCACTAACTGACTGGGCGTAGGAAGAAACTTTCCTTATGGGCAGGTTATTCCATAGTTGTCCATGTTGCGGGTTTCTTGGATCTTCCCCTGAAGCAGCTGGTTCTGGCCACTGTCAGAGACAGGACATGGGACTAGATGGACATGTGTTCTGGCATTGCAATTCCTACCATGTGTTCCTATGTAACTATCACACTTCATGAATCTGAGAGTCCCTGAAAAGCAGCCCCCAATGGATTTCTCTTGAATAAGGATGGTATTTTCAATCTAAGATTTTGTCAATACCAGGAACACTCCAATTCCTTTTCTGCTGAAAAGACCAGTTACATCAGAGTGACACCTTTGCAGCCTTTTATCTTTGAATTTCTCAAAAAATAATGAAAAGTAGATGACAATGGGGCAGGAACTAGGAAAACAGGACAATGGGGCAAGATGACAGCTTGGTGAATAGTGAAATAATATCTTTGTACATTCTACTGAATTTCTAATAAGTGGATTTGAATAAGCTTGCACCCCCTCTGTCTTTCTGGAAAGAGGCATATAAGCTACGCTTATATTTGTACAAATGTTTAGGGGAAGCTTCTCTTTAACAGGTGTTTATAAGGGACAGTTTAGGGCATGTCAGCACACCCTTCAGAAACAGGCCATGCACACACAGGTGTGCAAAATTAAGATCAGTAACTAGGGGAAAGAAATTGGACTAATAAATATGGCTTCAAGAAAATGTCCAAGGCCATTCTTATTCCCGTAGAGGGGCAGACGTGCAGTGTTTTCCCCCAAACCCTGGCTAGAAATGAGTCCCAGGATCTGAGCCAAGCTCAAACCAAGGCCCTGCTTAGGGTGCCAGCTGCTTGAGTCACAGGAGAGCAGTGTCTCTGCTTTCTTTAATAACTAACAAATCCATGCCTGTAAGGATGCAAAAATAGGCTCAAAAATGTGACCCAAATCTAAGGCTTTGTAAGCAAAAGCATCAACCCCCTAGTACAGGCAGTTTAGCTTATTCCAGTTCAGCAAAATAAGCTATAGTGTCATGACGTGCCTTATACAGGTACAACTGCATCTTCACTATGGCTTTGACTGGCATAGCTCTGTTGTCAAAAAATAACACCCCTTACTGACATAGTTATGCTAGTGACACTTAAGTATAAACTTAAGGTTCTTCCCTAGGATCTTGGCTAGAGCTCTGGGAAGGAAGCAAATTTCACAAGACAGGCAATATGTGGCTACATCTTTCATAATTAGGACTAGCTGGAGCCCTGACAAATAGTCGATTCAGTGACCCAGACGAGGATCTACTTCCCCTTTGACAGTTGCCCATTTACTGTATGGTGAGGTGAGAAAACGAATTCTAAATCTTTGCCGTGATAGTTATGGCAAAGGGAACTGAATCCTCTATTGTAGTGTGTTGGCCTTGCTGCAGGAACTGTGACTGAGTGTAATAACGGAAACCACTTCTTAGAAAATGTTTGCTTTATAGTGTCCTAAGTTGTCTCCAGTTGTTTATTACTTAATTATTGCAAATACATCAAATGTAGATCACTGTAATCTGCAAAGGCAAAAGGAGGCTCGCTAATGTTGTTGAATAACATGCGGTCGTTAAATGCTCCTTTGAAGAGTTTTCACAATGCAGGCACTTCAAGGTCATTATCAAAATGTATTTTTGAATACAGGGTGGCTGCTTGGATTCAACCCACTTGAGGTGGAGGACTATGTCAGTCTCTTCTCACTCTCAGGAAAAAGTACAATTAATCCTCAAACAGGGAACAAAGTACATTGTATACAATTAAACCTAACACTAAACAGCTCCTTTCTGTGCCATGCTTCCCCATCCCCCAGAGAATGGCACACAATCAGCGGAAAGAGACTTATGTTTGAAGTTGAGCCCAATCCTGCTCCCTTTTACGATTGGGTGTTTGGCCATTGATTTAGATAGAAGCAGGAGCAGAAAGAGACTTTCAAAGGACATCTTAACTGCTGTTAGTCTCTAAGGTGCCACAAGTACTCCTGTTCTTTTTGATGTACTGTTTATAAGTGTAACTGTTTCCATAGGAAAAAGCCCTAATTTAATTTGCAAATGAGCATTCTACAGTGCAACTCAGGTGCACCTTTTGCACTTAAGAACCAGAAGCCTTTACATCTATTGTGGTTGTACTTGTGGATCTCTTACAATCTGGGACACACTTGATATTAAGGGTATATTTATAAATATTTTATAAGAGGTTAATAAATGATCAGTAGAAGCTGTAATGAATGGTTAACCCTCAGCTGGTGTAAACTGGAATAGCTTCATTGGTAACAATGGAACTACTCACTGATGGAAATGTTTGGAGCTTCTGTTCCAACTTTTGCATTCAGCTCTTAATTCAGATATGCACAGCCAGATCACACATTTTTCAGATGCACATAAAAGGGCATAATGAATGCATCTGAATGATACATTATTCACAAATACAAGTTTTTATTTGACTGAAAGAGTCATTGTCTGAGTTAATTGACAACCCTTATTTGTACATGCAGTCAATCCTTTCCCATGCAAATAAGGGCTTGCAGGATTGGGCACTAAATAGTGCTCCATAACACAGTTTTGTGCTACACAAGCCAATGTACAATGCCAAATAAGATGCTAAGGGAACAACAAATGAGCACTTTTATGGAGATGCTGGACTCACTTAGAGTTGGTATTAAGAATGTATGTACATTGATAGATTCCAATATTATCACCATGCTTATGTAGGTAGGAGTAATTGTATGTCCCATATAAACTGTCACTTAGCAAACACAGCCTTGAGAAACTAAAAACTTGTTTATCAATTATTGCACCCTCAAGCCAGTGCCTTTTCTTTGTGCAATATTTCATAAATGGAAACAGATCACCAAAGTGTTACTCCAGCAATTGCTTGAGATTATTCAATTATGAAGCAAACTAATTAGTTTTCTTTTTTCAGTCGCCTGGCCCAGTTTCACAAGTGAACAGTCTCCAGTGATAACATTTCAACAGACTGTCCTCTTTACAGTGACAGAGCTTCAACTTATGAACTTTTTCCTGAAATAACCAAGAATGCAGCACTGAGTTTCTAGCAGCAGTCTTGACTGGGGCTCAGAAACTGAGATTTGCCTATGTTGTTTTGAATCTGACACAGTATGAACAGTTTTTCAATTTATGATTGAAATTTCTGAGTATACCTGTGACGTTGCACCCCAAAATGCTTTATAGAAATATGCTTAAAGTGTAAATATGACATAACTGGAATGTTTTATGCATGTAACAGATCTCTGCAAAGGTTATGATCTACTGAATATATTCATCCTATTTGCATGCATGTATCATTTTTGTATTCAAAGTTATGAATATTGGCTATGTACTTGTTTGATTTTAAGTAGACTCAGTGAAGCAGTTGGTCAGCTTCTTGAGAAAAGACTATTCTCAGTAAGTGCCCAATCAAGAATCACTTAAGTGAACAATGAACTTTGAGAGACGGCAATCCACATCTGAGCTTTCCTGGGAATGTGGCGCCGGCCTGTAAGGAACTGAGTCGTTCATGGACATGTGACTCCAAAACTCCATCTTGGAGCTGGATCCTGCATAGGAGAGGGGAAGGGGTTTCCACCCACAAAAGAGAGACTACATAAGCCCCTGGGGAAACCCCTCCATTTTGTCTTCAGCTGGCACAAAAGCTAGCCTCTCCACCCCAAGGAGATGCCTGAGAGAAACTGGAACAAAGGACAGTAACTACAGGGGTGTGAGTGATTGCTGGACCCAGACTAGGAGGAAGTCTCTAGTCTATAAAAGAGGCTTATTGGAACATCTCTGAGGGTGAGATTTCATCTGTAATCACTTTCTTACTGTATTAGGCTTAGACTTGCGTGTTTTTATTTTATTTTGTTTGGTAATTTACTTCTGTCTTATTACTTGGAACCACTTAAATCCTATATTTTATATTTAATAAAGTCACTTTTTACTTATTAATTAACCCAGAGTCAGTATTAATACCGGGGGGGGGAGGCAAACAGCTGTGCATATCTCTCTATCAGTGTTATAGAGGGAGGACAATTTTATGGGTTTACCCTGTATAAGCTTTATACAGAGTAAAATGGATTTATTTGGGGTTTAAACCCCATTGGTAGCTGGGTATCTGAGTGCTGGAGACAGTAGCACTTCTTGAGCTGTTTTCAGTTAAGCCTGCAGCTTGTGGGGGACGTGGTTCAGACTTGGATCTGTGTTTGCAAGAGGCAAGCGTGACTGGCTCAAACAAGGCCGGGTACTGAACCCCCAAGCTGGCAGGGAAAACGGGCTCAGAGGTAGTCTAGGCACATCAGGTGGCAGTCCCAAAGGGGTTTCTGTGACCCAACCCCTCACAATACCCCTATGTGCTGGCTTAGCCTGCCTCAGAAGATGCTCAGATACTAAGGTAATGAGTGCAGTACAAGCATCTGGATAGCATACGTTGCTAGGCCTCTCATCTGTGAGTTAATGCGCACCTGATATAATTTCTTAGCCACCTCACATGCTCTCAGAGTATTCTGTGCTACAGAAACATACCATCTTCAGGACCAGATTGTCTCACCTTTGTGCAGGTGCACTGAGTGGTTGGGAGACACAAGGGGCTACAGCCATATATGATCCACAAGTGTCAGGCACAGCTATAGCCTCTATGTACGCTCAGCCTTCCTTGCGGTACAATCCACCTGCAGTGAGGCAGGGATGATGCCCCATCTCTGACTGAAGCAGTGATGGAAGAACTGGCCAGATGTGCTAGCTGGAACATGCCACTCCAATGTACAGGATGATGCTGGGGGCATGCTTCCCCTGTGCTCCTAGACCTTCATATGAGAATGTCTCCTGGTAGCACAATTCTTCTGATAGCTCCTCCAGGTCAAGCCAGAGTCTTCAAAGCACAATCTGCTCCTTAACCTCTCTTGTGCCATGCCACCAGTCCTTATTCAGGGATGGAAGTGAAACCAAGGGGGCAGTATCGAGGGGCATATTTTGAAAGTGACATTGTTCCCTATGGAAAGGGTTTGGAAGCAATCATAAGAACATAAGATCGGCCGTACCGGGTCAGACCAAAGGTCCATCTAGCCCAGTATCCTGTCTACTGACAGTGGCCAATGCCAGGTGCCCCATAGGGCGTGAACCTAACAGGCAATGATCAAGTGATCTCTCTCCTGCCATCCATCTCCATCCTCTGACAAACAGAGGTGAGGGATACCATTCCTTACTCATCCTGGGTAATAGCCATTAATGGACTTAACCACCATGAATTTATCCAGTTCTCTTTTAAATGCTGTTATGGTCCTAGCCTTCACTACCTCCTCAGGTAAGGAGTTCCACAAGTTGACTGTGTGCTGCGTGAAGAAGAACTTCCTTTTATTTGTTTTAAACCTGCTGCCTATTAATTTCATTTGGTGACCCCCTAGTTCTTGTATTATGGGAATAAGTACATAACTTTTCCTTACATGGACATTACCTTGCATTATATACTAGTATCTTGAGATGCTGGCTTCAGCATGTGCTGCCATGGGCGGAGGATTTTACTTTTTGGCAATATGAGCATATGGGACTACGTTCTTTCGTCATGATTGTTATGGACCTGAGTCTGCAAATGATGTCATTAGGAGTTTATCCATTGACTTCAGTGGAAGCAGAATTGGTTCCTTTAGATCATCATTTTCTATCATTTGTGACACTCTAATATTCACTGTCTGTCTATTTGATGGTATTCCCCTTGATATCATTTTGTCATGATGGGGCATGGGCAGTCTTACCTAGTGGTCAGATCAGGAGTTGGTAGTCAGGCCGGGTCAGATACCAGGCAAGCCAGAAGGCCAGAGTCCAAGGCAAGTCAGAGGGCAAAACTAAGAGTCAGGTGGCAGGAGGCAGGTAGGGTCGGGTTACCAGGAGAGCAGTAACAAGGAGCAGGTATTGCAGAGGAAGTAGTCTTAAGCAGGGAAATCCCAGTTGCATGGACAACTTCCTGGTCCTGTGCTGGGTTTGTATAGAGGCGGTGACCAATCAAGACCCCCACTGTTCTGCCAATTGGATTCCAGGACTGGAGTGCTCTGTCGGAGCTCAGCTTCTATTTTGGCAACTGTTAGCAGGACCCAGGGTAGCAGGTTGGAACTTGCTAGCTCCTAAGAGCCCTGTGGATCCCCAGTTCCTGATGCATCTCCATTATTTCTCATTTTACTTGCTGCTGTATAGTGGCTGTCACCTTCTTCCAGTGTGAGAGAACATGCTTTGTTTTATTTTTCTCTGTACGCTTGCTGAGAGCTCTTGAAGCTATGGCTATCTAGGTGTAGAATCCTTTGGAAGCTGTGGTGTATTAACTCCAGTGGTGGAGAAAAATCTTCCTGCCAGACCACTAATAGTTTCTAACTGTGATTTGAGCTGCAAGGGTAGGTGTGGGTATCTGACTTTTAATTTTGTATTAAACTTCATTGAAACTTTATGTAACTTCAATATGAATAGCTCCTTTGGGAAATTCTGAGGTTGAACTAGTCACAAATGTGGATTTGCCTAGCTAAATGTCTATCCAAGTATTGGAAGTCATTAGGGGAAATTGAGGCCTATCTCAAATGTGGTTTGGAGTTTAAGACTAATGGCTAGTCATGCAAGACTGGAAGGAGGTATTCAGTGAGGAAACTGTTTGTTGTCTCTTACCTGATGGAAGCTGGGATGAAGGATGCAGCCCACTATGCACAAAGACAAATTAATTTCTACTATACAAAGTAAGTGGTGTTCATATTAGATTAGATCAAATCATCCAAGTTCTGGGGCTGGCTTAGTGGCACTTTTTTGTAGTGAAGTGCTACATAAGTATCAATTTGATTAACCAACTTTTATGACTTTCTCTTTGGTTTCTACCCCTTGCCAAATAAACTTTGCTTTTAAGTAATGTAATTGGAATGGGAGATACAGAGTGGGGTACTTGTTGTTATTGGAAAGCCCCAGGAAAGGGAAACCAGATTTCTAGCCATTAAGAGGCTGAGTCAGAAGACTGCTATTGTCACATGGTGACTGGGCCCTTTAAGAGGGGTCAGGGCCAATGCACCTTTGACTGGTCAGCTGATCCAAATTAGGTTTAAAAGAGGGCACCTGGACCCATAGGGAAGGGAGATCTAGTGAGTCAGAGTGCTGTGAGGTGGTGGTGGTAAACTAGGCATGTTTAGTCTTAAGAAAAGAAGTCTTGGAGGGTGGGGAGAACCTGATAATGGTCTTCAAGTACGTTAAGGGCTGTTATAAAGGAGACAGATGATCAATATTTCTCCATGTCCACTGACCTATGACCTCAACTAAGAAGGAAAGAACAGACTGAGTAAAGACTAATAGGTGTGTGGGGTGGACTTTGGTGAATATACACTTGAAATGTGAAATGAATTTGCTTTATCCATTCTTGCACCTTTTTTCCCCCAGTCATTGCCAAATATTGTGGACGCTGTCCCTTGCAAAGCACGTATATATTTTCCCAGCAGCTCAGACTTAAGTGTGTAAAGGTGGGTGAAGTGAAAAAATAATTCTGTAGTGAAGTGAAAGACTCGGTCAATGTACCATCTTTAAAAATGCAGTGAAGAGCTCCAGGAGATGGAAAGACATGCTGCTGTGTCAAAGAAAGTAGCCTACGTTCTTCCAACTAATTAATCATTAATGAACCATGGTGGGTAGAAAATTCTTACTCAATGGGAATTTCTTATGCCCCAATAAACATAACCAGGGCAATTCTCAGAGTAAAATCAATCCCCATTCTCAGCAGCTAGACGGAATGCATTAATGTCTGTTTCTACATGACAGTAAAAGAAACTTACAATCCATGTTCATTTTACACAATGGAAACCAAAAATCCTAGTCAGAGAGCCTCTCAGTGGTTTGGATTTGCTAGAGGCGGGAGAACAAATTATTCTCCCACTTACCCCCATCCAAATCCAGAGTAATTTTGCTGAAACTAATGAAGCCATTTGGGATTTATGACAGTGCGCAATTTGGTGAAGGGCCTGGGAAAAGGCTGAAGACACAAACTTGCTTCCTCTAGATCCATGCTTTCTATGCTACATGGTCCTTCTGCAACTTTCTATATGTTTGAGGGATCATGTGCACACACTCTCTTGTATAATTCTGAAGCTGCATGTATTCCCCTGGGTGTCTTTCTTTCTCTGTCCAGAGGACCATGGTGTAAGTCTGTCCAACTTCAGCTGTACAAGTATATACCAATTTCTACCTATTGATTTCAAATCCATTCTTAGCATTTACAAGCCACAGCTGTACCAACAAAATGTCTCCGTTTGCAGTAGTTGCATGAGAATCCCTAACCAGAATATCTTAGTGCTGTCTATAGAGTAGGAAAGAACTTGTCAAATGTAATTTCTGGCTTGCAGGAAATGTCAGAATTATGAAACACATTTTCACTTTGAAATATTTTTTCCACCAGGAGTATTCTGTTAGTTGACATTGACACTTTTCATAATGTTTCAGTGTTGATGAAAATGACATTTTTGTCTTAAAAAAAAAAAAATTGACAAGTTTTCACTACCTCTAGAAACAACAATTTCTAAACATGTTTGCAACTAAGTAGTCTGTCTAAAGATGTTCATTATTTGTAGAAAAATAAACCTTTAGTTTAAGCTACATACACTGAACAGTATCAAAGGGATTCAGAAGCAAAGAAAATCAAATACAAACACTATCAGAAGAGGAACTAAGCATAATAACAAATGTAGGGAAACTATATTTCTATTCTAACTGGCTAATGATGCAGAAATAAGACTCATCTCCACAAAAGAGCCAATAGAAAACATTTTTTCTAAAACGATGGCACCGAATATGTCTCCTGTCTTGTGGATGAAATGAGAGATATACACAAAACAGTATTTCAGAAACATAGGACAGAAATTATCAGCAATACAATAACACTTTACAGGAGGGCCAGAAATGCTAAAAGATACATTCATCCTCCGGTAGGGTTGGACTGTTACCTTACAATCTTCCCTGAGTAAGGGTAGCATGTAACTTACAAAACCCTGGAGTGGATAGAACTGAAAGCTGGCTACAAAGAGATTCTTGAAGAACCTAGGAAGTGGTATCATTTGGCTTGGATGAGAGTTGAATGGAGCCCCGTGCTTCAAGACTGTGGCAGAGTGAAGGAAGAGGCCATGTGTAAAGGGAGCATAGAGAGGTTGGGAGGTGAACTGGGTGCCAGCTTCTTGTTCTGGAGCTCAAGACTAGCGCTCATGAGATGATGGGCAGAAGTTCCTATTCACAGCCCTGCACTAAGGGAGGAGTGGGGATTGCTCTCACGCTTGAGGGAGAGAAACTGGACCAACGATGGTTTGTTGGAACTGTTTGTGTTTTGGTCTCTTCTTCTGGAAGGGAGGGAGTTTTGGTTTAGTTGGAGATCTCTGCTTAACTACCATTGAGGGAAACTGAGGCAAAGACCACATCTATAGGGGGAGCAGTAATAAGCCTTGTCTCACTTAATTTGATTTCTTCTCAAATGCAATGAATGGCTGGGATGGTTTGTGAAAGGTACTAGCTCCATCCAAGTAGTAAATGGCAGCCCTTTATATGCTTACCCTCCTGCAGAGATCTTACCCTCCTGCAGTGCATCTCTGGCTGTCACGCCCAGAATCTAGCATGAAGAATAACACACCACATCCATGAAATCAGGAAATGCACTGTACTGGCATGTGACTTCCCTAAAAGGGAAACTTTAAACAAATGCAAAAGCACATTTTCTAGTATGCATGCTATTTTCAGAGTTGGACTGGTATAAAACTTGGTTGAAAGATAGTAAATAACACGTTTATCAAAGAATTGAACAGTTTTGTAATAAAATCTGTTAGTAGCATTTATCCCAAACCCAGAAGATGAATTATGACACTAGTGTTGACAATGACTGAAATAGGACTATGCATAGAATTGTAGGGCTGAAAGAGACCTCATGTGGTCATGTAATCTATCCCCCTGTGCTGAGGCAGGTTTAAACATATCTAGACCATCCCTGACAGGTTTCTGTCTAAGCTGTTCTTAAAAGTCTCCAATGATGGGGATTCCACAATCTCCCTGGGGCCTGGTCTACACTACGACTTTAATTCGGATTTAGCAGCGTTAATCCGAATTAACCCTTCACCCGTCCACACTACAGAGCCAGTTAATTCGAATTAAAGGGCACTTAAAATCGATTTCTGTACTTCACCTCGACGAGCGGAGTAGCGCCAAAATCGATTTTGTTAATTCGAATTAGGGTTAGTGTGGCCGCACACCACCGAATTAATGTGGTTAAAAACCGAATTAATGTGCTTAGTGTGGCCGCGCACAATCGAATTTATACAACCTGTTTCCCAAATTCGAATTATCTAAATTCGGATTAATCCCGTAGTGTAGACATACCCTAGGTAACATGGAAACAGGTACTGTTAAGCAAGTAAGGCCTGCTCTATTCACAGATTTGTACTGATGTAACTATTACAGGTACATGCATTCAGCAAAATAGCTATCATGGTACAACCTGAAGTGTGGGTGCAGTTATACTGATATGAAGCTGCCTGACCAGAATAAGCTAGAGTGATATAAGTGCTTTTTATACCCGTGTAACTGTATCCAAACTAGCAGGTTGTATCGCTTTTAACCATACCACTATAGTACCACAAGCCATAACAATGGCAGAATTGGGTTAATTGAAAGCTAAGTGGTTCTAATTTGCATAGCTCCCGGATGATTGCATCTCCTACTGCAATTTACTCCCTGTTTAGCCTGCCTGTTGTCTATGGGGGAAAATTTGCAAATTAATATGAAATGTAACATATTTCAGTCTGACAAGCATGTTAATGCCATTGTGTTTCTGTAGATTCTTCCATTGGTTCATTTGTTAGGAATTGTTTTGCTCTAGTTCATGTTTAGCTACAACTATAGCATATGCCATGATAGGATTACAAATAATCTTACTGGTTATAAAAGGAAGTTGCATCCTGTTATGTATTCTGCTGAGGCACTTAACTTATTTGTTATGAGTCTGGGGAAATGATGAGATTATGTAACTTTTTCTCTTCAGCAAAAACCTTTTAAACAATTCTTAGCCATTCAGTGAAGAGCTGTTTCTCATAGTTGGTAACAAAATAAAAATTACCTAGAACTCCAGAGTCCTACACTGTAAAGCCAGAAGGGATTTCGCGATCACGTAGTCTGACGTTCTGTGTAACACAAGCCATAGAACTTCATCCAGTGGTTCTTGTATATAACACAACTTGTGGTTGAACTAGAGCAGGGGTTCTCAACCTTTTTCTTTCTGAGGCCCCCCAACATGCTATAAAAACTGCACAGCCCACCTGTGCCACTACTGTTTTTCTGCATATAAATGCCAGGGCCGGTGTTCAGGGGTAGAAAGCAGGGCAGTTGCCTGGGGCCCCACGCCACAGGGGCCCCTATGAAGCTAAGTTGCTCAGGCATCTGCTTCAGCCCCGGGTGGCAGGGCTCATGGCCCCAGGGTTCAGCCCTGCACAGCAGGACTTAGCTTTTCTGTCCTGGGTCCCAGCGAGTCTAACATTGGTCCTGCTTAGCGAACCCCCTGAAACTTACGGCCCCCTAGGGGGCCCTGGACCCCTGGTTGAGAACCACTGAACTAGAGCATCTCTTTTAGGCTATGTCTACACTGCGAACCTTACAATGGCACGGCACCATTGTAAGGTGCGCCGTGTAGCCGCCCTTCATTGCTGGGAGAGAGCTCTCTCTTGGCGAAAAAATAAAACCACCCCCAATGAGGGGCGGTAGCTTCGTCACTGGGAGCGCGGCTCCCACCAATGAAGCACTGTCCATGCTGGCGCTTTTCGTCATTAAAACTTTTTTGTTTGTTTGTTTTTCACAACTGGCACATCTGTCTTTTTGTCTCCCTTCCTTCCCTCCTCTCTCCTTTTTCTCAGTCTTTGGCCATGTCTAACTAGCACTTATGTCGGCAAAACTTTTATTGCTCAGAGGTGTGAAAAAACACTCCCCTGAGCAACATACGTTTTGCTGGCATAAGCGCTCATGTGCACAGCGTTACGTCAGTGGAAGATGCTCTCCTGCCACCATAGCTTCTGCCGCTCGTTGAGCTGGTTTTATTATGTCAACAGGAGAGATCTCTATCAACATAATGTGGCTACACGAGTGCTCTTACAGTGGCACAGTTGTATCGGTACAGCTGTGCTGCTGTAAGCTTGTAAGTGAAGATATTGAGTCTTTTCTGTCCTTCCCTGAAGCAACTCAGTTTCCTCCCCCTTAAAGCCCCTCCCTTTTCTGTTCCATGTGGCACAAAAAAAAATCCACAATTGGATAGTTAATGTTGAAACTGAAGTGTCCTCATTGGGCTTCAGAGGTCTGGCTCGAATGAAATGAGGAGGGGACATGGACTCTGCACCCCAGACAGGGCCGGCTCCAGGCACCAGCAAAGGAAGCAGGTGCCTGGGGTGGCCAATAGAAAGAGGGGGCAGTACATCCGTTGTCAGGGCGGCACGTCCAGATCGGCAGCGGCGGCAGCACTTCGGCGGCAGCTCAATTGGCCCGCTCCGGATCAGCGGCAATTCAGTGGCGAGTCCTTCACTTGCTGTCTTGCTCCTCAGCGGCACTTCAGCAGCTGCTCGATCATTTTGTTTGTTTGTTTGTTTTTCTCCCCGCCGCTTGGGGCGGCAAAAATAGCTGGAGCCAGCACTGACCCCAGAGTCACTGTTTCAGGCTGTGTGCAGACTCGGGCAAACATTATGACATCTGTTTACAGTCAGTTCACTGTTGGAAGGTTATCTCTGCAGCTATGAAGGCTAGAAACTTTTTTTTAAATGAAAGTTAAGATTCTGCAGAACACAAGTGTATAATGCAAATCACATAATTATGCCCACAGGCTGTGTGTTTCACACCCCTGATTTAAAGACTCCAGGAGATGGACAATTTATCACATCCCTTAGCAATCCATTCCGACGGTTGATCATTGCTGTTAGCGATTTGCACGTTATCTCAAGTTTGATCATTGCTGACTTCAACTTTCAGCTATTGGATGCTATGCCTTTGTCTAAAGGGTGGTTTTACTTCAGGTTTTTCAGAGATTGCATCTGCCATGTGAGTACAAATGACTGATTGGTACTGTTCTGCCAGGAATAAACTGAAGAAAAGCTGTTGGAGGAATGTTCCAGGTAACTGAAATTATTTAATTAAGTAGGAGCTGCTGGTGTTGAGCCACTCTAAAATTAGGCCAATTCTTTAGGTTCCTAATTTAAGGCAATAAAGTTTGAATATCTTGGACTAAAATATCTGGGCTTGAATTTCAAACTTGGCCACCTAAATTAATTTACCCAAATCCTACATTTGGACATATAAAGGCACAATTGAGTGTTCACACACAGAATTTGGGTGCCTTGCTTAGGAGCTCCAGAGTGAAAATTGTGTAAAGAGAAGAAAGGAGGCTTACTGACTATATCCAGGTCTGCTAGTGAAGGGCTACCGGGAAACCTGGAGCTAGCTACACTTTCAAAGTGCCCTGCTCTACAATAGATCCGGCAAACCTTGGAACACCAAACTGTTTCATTACAACACAAACAGGAGACCATTGATCTAGAAAAGATAGTATGTTTCAATCACATTCATTAGCAGCTGCCCTTAATGATTTTTTAAAAGAAAATAAATATAATGGAATACTCCAGCTATTATATTGTGCAATAATAGGACATGTTATAATACTTCATGTTATGCACTACTACCGCCATGTCAGGAAACGATCTAAAAATTAGATCCAAAACACAACTCTGAAATTTTCCAAAACAAAAATATCCTGAAACTGAAAACTTTTCCATTCCAAAATATGTGTTTTCTGTGGGAATATTGGACATAATAGATATATTTTGAAAAATTGTATTTTGATTGAGATGAAAATGGTATTTTCTGTCAGTTTTGATGAAAAACTTCCAGCCAGCTGTATCCTATAATACAAAGGATCTTAAAGTACTGAACTTTTGCAGTAGTTTCTTTGACTTTGTAATAGAAGAAAGGGAGGGACACGTGGAATTGTTCCAGGATTTATATCCCTTGTTTGGATCCAAAAACAGTGATTGTATATTTTTACTTTCCCAGTTATCTTTGCAATAACAAACTTGTGCAGTTTTGATACTGAATCAGTTTTCTGTTTCATCTACACACAATGCCCCAAACAATGAATGTCATAGGTTTAGTGCCATTCACTACTTCATACTGAGTCCAAATGTGCCCTTTATAACATTTTCAGGACTTTGGAACATGTTCCCATGCATCTATTTGGCCCTCAAAGTACCTCCTTAGGGCATTTCTCTGTATTTTTGTTAGCACACAGTGCATCAGTGTCACTAACATTTCCCTTCCTTTCCTGTTTTCTCTGGCAGAATGGATTGGCTTAGGCCAGAAACTTCAGCCTAGATTTGCCACTGCACTGGGGTTGCATTATGCTCTACCACTTGTGCAAAATAGCTTTGAAGCAGGTGCCATCAGGATCACTCTAGTATTCGGAATCTTCCAATGGTTTAGAGCCAGTGCAGCCATACCACTTCCTGCTGGCATAGGGGTGTGGCCAGAACAAAGGCAATGTGGCTTGGTCCTGTATAACCAGTTGATCTCTCGGCTGCCATACTGGTGCTTAGTGGTCACTGGTATCTGCTGCAGGGTAAAACAGCCTTCAGTTTGTTCTGTCTTATACCTGGGTCCTGTCTGTTACATGCCACCCCAGAATTGGGGGAGCACAAGGTGAGCAATATGGCACCTCTTCCCCCTCACTCCCCAGGACTGCATTCTCCTTACTGGCAGCCAAATATCTTACCTTGAGTTTGGTAGAAAAAGGATTGGGCAGTGAATATGTTGGAAAGTAATTGCTTAAGTAGTGATATTTGTTGTTGTTTTGTATTGCCCTCCTGTCCCCAGTATAGCTGTAGTGTTGCAGGGAGAGACTGGGTAGGTTAAATATGTGTGAAGTAAAATACTATTGCTTCAGCAATATTGCTATTTGAAGAAAAGGAAATATGACCACTCAATAGTTCAAACTTCTACACAGTGTTAGTTGTACAGGCCGTTCTGGCTGGGTATTGCCAAGTAACAGTGGCTTTTTCCTCCCCAAGAGGTGAGGTGGCTGTTGTTGTTGTTGGTTGTTGTTGTTTTGGGTTTTTATTATTATTATTATTATTATTATTATTATTTATTTTATTTAAAAAATCAGAACTCTTTCAAATACACAGCAGCAAGTACAGCATTACAAATGGACTTGCATGTAGTGGCATGCAAACAGGTGGGCATCTATGCTTGTGCCCTGCAGCAGAGACTGATATAGATGGCATTTGGTTAACTTGGATCCTAGCAGGAACCCTTTAAAACAGTCTCTGACCCTGGCCAATGTCAGGGCGAGACTCCTCAGGGCCAGAGATGACACTCCAAAGTGACATGGACATGAAGTCCAGCTGCAATGGGGAGAAGTCCTTTAAAATTTCCTCTTCTGTCTTTGCAGGTTACTGTTCTACAGGTGACTTGTGACTGAGGAGGCAAGGTGAAATATAGCTGAAGTAAGGGGGGGTGCATTTTGGTCTGAGACCGAATGATTGCAGCATAAGGAATTTATGAACTCTTAAGCCATGGTTGTGCAGGAGACAAGATTTTCTTCACCTCCAGCAATCACCCTTGCTGTTCCAAGAGGTGGACAGCTTGGTCCACCCAGTATACCTCTGCTAAGAATAGTCTAGTTGCCAGCCGTGAAGACTTTTCAGTCTTCTTTGTGGCTAGGATTGTTTGGCTTTGAATGGATTTGTCTGCTTCCTGTGGTGGCAAACCATATCTGGGTGGGATGAAGTCTTTCCTTTCTGAGTTTCAGCTACCGTCAATCTGCTGAGGTTCTGGGAGTACTAGGAGAGCTTTGGTACTTGGTTGAACATAAATAGGCTATTTTACTAACTGTCCCAAGGACAACATCTGCATCTCATGCAACCTTGCTGCAGTGTGTGAAAGTTAGTAGGGTTGCATATGGTGTCCAGTCTAGAAACAGCAGTACTTATTTCTTTTAAGAAATGAAGTGTGGTGTTCACTATTGCTTGATTGTGTTAGCTTTAAACCGATCAGATATTCAGTTCATTATTAAAGCTCCCTAAATGTTTTAGTAAGTGTTTGATACCTCTTAGGAAGTAGCTCAAGTGAAATCATCTCTGCTAAACTGGTATGTACAGTTCTTAGTTCTGGTACCTTGGTAAAGCCAGGTGAAATCAGACTTGATATATCTGCACCTGAGCAACATTCTCAACTTCCTGCTCCAGCCATATGGTACAAGATAGAAAAGCTTCCTACTTGAGCTATGATTCAATGGACTGGAGCCCTGCCTTATCTTTACGTGTGCAGTCTGTCGTCTTATCTTATTTGGCTGTATCAGTCTGTCTTCCTTGGGTATAGATTGCGATGATTCAGAAATTAGAGGAAGGGGGATGGAAAGGAATAGGGGACAAGGCAGAGGGGAATGAAACTGCAAGGAATAGAGCTGTAAAAATAATTGAGGTGTTGGGGTTTTTTTTGTTTGTTTTTATCCTGGGCAAATTTGGGGGGAAATAGTTTGGGATGAACCCAAAACAAAATGGTTTATTTTGAGTTTTAAAACCCTTTTTTAAACAAAAAAAGCAAATTTTAAAATAAAATCATTGAGAATCAAAACATTTCATTTTCAAACACACACTTTCAAAATATTATGGTTGACTGGAATCTGCTTTTTTTGGGGTGGAAGAGGGTAACGAGGGAAACTTTGGCTGAAAAATTCCTTCCAACTCTGATAAGGAATAGTCTTTTTTAATACTGTAGCATCCCTTCTCCCATTGTATGTACTCTTTGTCACTTCCTCAACACGTTCCACACCATGGGATACTATGTGTACACGTAACCAGTCCTCCCTCTTAGAGAACAGATTATGGTCACTAGGACAGATTATGGCCACTAGGCAGTCTTGATGAATGTGTATTTCCTTTCAGAGCCTTGTTCATCCTCTCCTCCTGGAACTTTGAGACAAGACCTATGCTGCTTGCTGCTTTTTAAAAATTCTTCCTGTCCTGTAGGGGAACATCCTGCCTTGCAGGGTGAATTTATTAAGTAGCTCTGAGTTCCTGTTAAAAAAAACAGGAGGAATTTTAAAAGGCAACAACCTTTTATATAGCAACAACCAATCAACTTAAAACAGTTCTCAATATAGACATGAGAATGTTTGTTTGTTTAATGCTAGATATCTTGTAGTGTTGCTGCTTCATGAATATAGAGTTCCTGGCTCTCTCAAATCCTTCCTTTTTTGTAGAGGATTTCCTATGTAGGTGAATTCCACTGAATAACATTGGGTTCCTATAAAAGATACTGTCTCCATATAGAACTAGAGGAATTGTAAGAGTCCAGGGCTGAACATTTTCTGGCACATTGTTACTATGTTGTTGGAAACACTTAGCACTACAGCAAATGTTTAACATGCTAAGTGATCCAAGGCAGTCTTAAGGACAATAGAAAAGTGAGAATTAACTTTTAAAATAAAGATCTTGTTTATAACCTTAGCATATTTGTGAACGCTCTCTAATCTGGAATCAATTTTGTATAAAAGCTCGATTGATCTTTAATCTGAATGTTGTTCTCTCCTTATGTGCATATGATGGTTGAGACTTAGATTTGCACTCCTGGGGGTTTAGGTGCATCATTCATCAATTTTAATGGAAGATGTTTCTAAAGCACTTTGGTTGCTTTGAAAAGCTCAATCTGTAATCTTAGCATGCGGTCTATTACTTATGAGGGACTAGACAGATACATGTATAATCTACTTGGGTTGAGATTTTCAAAACCTCCTAAAGGATTTGGAGGCTTGATTGGGCCTCCAACTCCCTTAGAGGGCTCTGAAAAACTTCAGCACAGCCATCAACTAGGTATAGAAAGTTGTAACAGCCTTTCTGTAAATGATTCAATGCTGCTGCTCCAGTAGAACTAGATTGGGGGGTGGAGAGGGGGTCAGAGAAAATGTCTGTAGAACTTTTAAGTTTGGTGGCTGAAATACTCAAACTGAAAGACTGGACAAATTTTCCATGGAAAGCGGACAGTTTTTGTGGAAAAAAAATGTATTGGGTTTAAAATCCGACTTTTTGTCAAAACAGTTTGGACAGAATTTTCATCCAACCCTTCTCTTCAGTAAATACCTTGTTTCCATGTATGCCAGAGAAGAACAATATATGGAATGCATTGTGCCATCTTACATTGTGTCATCTGAAACTACACATTTCCTTTGTAGTAGGGGTGTGGGAACTTTGCACAGGAAGCATTTCCCACAATTATGCTATTTTATCTCCTTTCCATTCCTCAGTGGATCTCTGCAATAAAGTGCACATCAAGGTTCTTCTAGCCCTATGGAATATCTGACGGAAATGTATGTCCTGAGACACCTAGACAATTCAATTAATTCAATGGGAGCTATGAATACTCATAACTCTGAAAACCAGATCACTTTTTTAGGAGTCTTTGACTAGGTTAAGGTGCCTAAAATCTGACACTTGTATTTGAACATTATGGGGCAAAATCAGTACAAGTATTTAAACATCAGGGACTGAAATCTATTTCCCCCCCCAAGAATTGGAGTGGTGAGGTGAACATCAGCATTTGGGACTAAATAATAGCACCAAATAATTCAACAAGGTTTTTCAATCTGTGTACTGAGAAGTGTAGATTAACAGCTACCAATCTGACCCTTGCCAAGACTTCAGATGTTAACGAAAGATTCAGTAAATTGTCCTCAAATAGTATTTGTTAAAAGAATTGGACAAACAAGAAACCCTATATACGACTGTGTGACGGGAGCAGGACCTAGAATAGATGCTAGGTATGGTCACCAGGAAGGAATTAATTTCTGCCCAAACTAGCCTACTGTAGGCTTAATCCTGCATGACAATGACTGCCTCCTGAAGTGCTAAACATCCTTGAGTCCTAGTGAAGTCGATAGGATTCAGATATGGAGTGCTTTCCTCAGGATCAGGCCCTAATGCCAGGAGCCCACAACTGCTATATAAAAAGGCCCCAGGATGTTTAAAACAGTTTCATGCTCCCTGCAAGAAGCCCAACATTTGTAAATCTCTCTCACTTAGGTACTTAGTTCACAGCAGGCTTTCCGCACTGCTGCACACAACTTTAGTGATGTCAGCTTGGCCCATAATGAACTGTGAGCTGGTTCTGTATGAGAGAGAAGTTTCTGTTTGATGTGATCTGGACATCGGCAATACCAGGAGGGATGAGCTGGAGTGCCAATGAGAAGCACAGTCAGGAAAGTAACAAATACTTTCCTCGTGGATTGTATTTTCTAAATAGACAACCAACCTAATTCTCAATTACTGAGGGACAATCTCTACTCATTGATATATTTTGCTTTGTACAACTTTTCGAGTGTTGTACCCGAGTATTCGGATTCTAATATCTAAACCACATTGTTAAATCTATTCACCTCAATTTGGGTTATTACGGATTATGTACTCTATGTATCATATGACTTTTAAAAACTAACTTTATATTTGTGGATAATCTAAGTACTATACCCAGATGTACAGACACTCGTTTCCCACCCTATGTATTATATAATTTTCTTAACATTAGCTTTAATAAAATTTTTAAATCTTTTCTTTAAATCTATAGCAAGAAGCCAGACAGGATAGGGCTAGAAATTTTTGGGAAAAGCTCTACAATGAAGTGCAGAGTGAGTAAATGTCGGGAGAATTCCTTATTCTAAGATAGTTCTTAGTTCACTGTTAGAAGAAAGTGACTCTTACCATTGTCATATAGTAGAAAAACTCAATATTCACTTGCTTATAGCTTTGTATTAAATAAATGGAATTCCTATATTGCAAAATTAGATAATGCTATGTAATGAACAGTTCGAGAAATAACTGCCAAAAAAAATTTCCTTCAAGAACCAACATACAGGAAGATAATGTCACTTTTATGGGAACAATGTTTCTCTAAGTAGCACTTGCTATCAAGTCAAACTATTCATTGCATTTCAAAAATTGGTAATTTAACAACTAGAAATGCTACTTATTCAATACAATTTGAAAGATGAAGTGTTCGCGGATCTTATTCTTACATCTCACAAATGAATTTGCCCTAATAGAGAGAAGAAAAAAAGTTAATAAAACTATTACTCAGATGCCACTACTAGCCCATACAGAACCAGAAAATAAGCACTATCCATTTCCTCTGTAAGTGATAACTCTACAAGAAGCAAATGAACGTGTCAGCCATCCAATAGTTAATAAAGTGAGCCCCAAGGAACATATTGAAACAAAAGCAGTAATCAAAGTGTTCTGCGAACCCTCTTACAGCAAATGCATTCAGATTAACACAGTACTGCCAGCCCCCAAAGTTAAAATATCTCAAGTCAGACTCCAAAAAATTCTGAGATTGGCCCAAAAGTTCTGAAGTTGTTTTAAAGGTTATATTGGTTTTGGTCTGTCTTTTGATTTTTTTTTTTTTTAATTCCCCCTGAGCATCCCTAATGCATGTATCAATTAGTATTGTCAACTCTCCAAAATTTTAGAGTAATGACTTAATTCTGTATCTTCCCACTCAGTCCTACATCTGCCCATCCTGTATCCCAGCAATTAATTATGCTCCCCCAGGCTCCACATGGGCCCAGTGACCTCCCTGCACACACCTGCTCCTTCTGTAGCTCCAGGACTTCTTTACCCCCTTCTCCCAGTTCTGGAGCACAGAGATGGGGAGAGAAGCAGAGAGCAGACTGACCCCTCTTGTGGGGGGAGGGGGAGAAGGAACAGAGGGGTGAGGGCTGGCGCTTCTCACATTATCCCCAAACTGGCTCCAGCAGCGGTCAAAATCTTATTATGCAGCATGAAAAATGTGCAATAATTGGCAACGTTGTAAAATAATAGCAGAAAGATCTTTGCAAGTAGAAAGCTGGCTTATACTGTGGCTCAAAAGAGACCAGCTAGAAAACTGCGATGAAAGTTCAAGTTCCCCTGGAACTGAAGGCCCCATTTATTGTACACTTAGACTAGGGATGATCCACAGTGGGTGACATGCACCCCTTTGCACTGTGGAAGCCCCACATTACCCCAGCAGAGGTGAAGAGGATGTGGTTGGAGCAATCATACACATGCCTCTGTGCACTCTGGAAAGACGGATAAATTCTACTTTGGCTCTGATGCCTGGTCTACACTATAGAGTTAGGGTGACGTAAGGCAGCTTACATCAACCTAACTCTGTAAGGGTACGTCTACACTTACATCCGGGTCCGGATGTAAGCAATCGATGTTCTGAGTTCGATTTATCGCGTCTGGTTAAGACGCGATAAATCGATCCCGGATCGATCCCGGAAGTGCCCCGGATCGATCCCGGAAGTGCTCGCCGTCGACGCTGGTACTCCAGCTCGGCGAGCGGAGTATGCAGCATCGACGGGGGAGCCCTCCTGCCGCGTCTGGACCGCGGTAAGTTCGGACTAAGGTACTTCGAATTCAGCTATGTTATTAACATAGCTGAATTTGCATACCTTAGTCCGAAGTGGGGGGGTTAGTGTAGACCAGGCCTAAGTGTTTATGCTAAAATGTAACTCATCGACTACACTGAGTTAATAATGTCACCTCCACGAGAGGTGTAGTGCTTAGGTCAACGCAGTGTCATTGTAGATGCCACATTTCTTACATCAACTGTTGCTGCCTTTCAGTTAAATCAGTGCAAGCACTCCCAGTGGTAATGCACACCTCCCACACAAGGAGCATAGTGGGCGCATGCAAAAGTGCTATAATTACTGTGGTGGCTGGATGTCAACATAACTTAGGTCGTGTAGTGTAGTGTAGACTTGCCCTGAGTAAGTTGGTGGACATGGAAGAGTGGGGTGATAGAGACAGATGAAGCCCCTGGATCCACTTTTAGGCAGAGCTCCACCTTAGTTACAGTGTTGCTAAAACTAAGAAAAGGTTAGCTTAGGGAAACAAAAGGATCCCAAATGGTGAGCCAGGTAGTCACCCTCATTCGTGTCTAGGGAGAAGAGGCTAGTCTGGTAGAGTTTATCACCCCTGTCACCAGGAGCTTGGGATGGGCCACACTGAGAATGCTACACTCAGGGCAGACTGCAAGAATCAGGGCAGAAAATCCCCAAAGCTGGTGGTTTATTCTATAATTAGATTCACCAAACCAGTAACAATAGAGTTTCTGCAGTACCACACTGGTTAACCAGATGCCAAATCCAGTATCCTTTAGGCATTCCAGGCAACCCAATCTAATATAGTGAGATGTTATTAAAAACCCATTTCACCGTATGTGAGGTTCTTTCTAATCCCAAAGGATCAGACACACATCCCCAGGTCAATATGAATCTCTGACCTTACCCAAATATCACACAGTCAGCCAATGCTTAGTAAGCTAGCTAAAGATTTAATAATAAAAGAGGAGAGTGGTTAATAGATCATATACATACAAATGATTACAAAGTCCTTATACCAGGTTTGTAGCTATGTTGGAATAGACTGCTGGCTTGTAAAGTGTATCTGGTAACTTCCAAAAGATTGGAAGGTCCTCAGTCCATAGTTCAAGATGCTCCTTTTAGTTGCAAATCTATAGTCCAGAGAATTAGAGCAGGAAAGAGGCAAAACGGCAATGTCTCAGAGGTCTTTTATATCTTCTGCCATATGCATGGAAATGTATTGTCCCAAACAAAGCCCACAGCCCCTGTCTGTGGAAAGTTACTGCCCCAAGATGGAGTCCAGGGTCACATGAGCATATCACATGCCCCTACATGTTTTGCTGAATCACTGGGGGTGACCATTGACTCCTTGCTGTCTGAGGAATCCTCAGGAAGAGCTATCTGCACAGGATGTGTTTTCCCCCCGATGATCTATTGTGAGAGTGGAGTGTCCTTCATAGGCCATCAACACATTGCTCTCTAGCCCTGGTGTAAATTCTGTCTGACCGGTGTCACCCAGGAATACAACACATATTTAAGATACAAGTATGTAGCAAATATTTTTAATGTCAGATAGAAAGATGAAACAAGCATATAAACAGGCTAATCATATTTAGCAAATCATAGCTTTTCCATTGACACCTTACATGACGTACTTTGTATAAGATTTGTTGCAATTGTATGACAGTGGTAGCAACAATGATACAAACGGTCATCTTTCTTATATACAGCATCACACCCACAGCACCCGCTGCAGCACTGTCCTCTTTACTCCTGCCTGGTTTCATGAGCCATCCAGTCAGGGACTATTACAGCATCAACCTGTGTTTCACTCACACAGCTATCAATAACACGGTGGAGCGCTGCTCTGGTATTCCTGGAAGTTAGTTGTTTCCTGCTAGGCTCTTCTGTTTTCAAAGCACTACTCTCAGCAGTCCCCAGCTCTGACAGCGAGAGGAGAGTATTGAAGCAGATGTAGGTCAGTCTCTCACAGCATTGTTTAAGCATGAGGCAGCTGGGGGTGGAGGAAGTATCAAGCAGTTGTCAAAGAAGTGGCTATTTTTTTTTTAAAGAACAAACAGTTTTTCATATTGTTACCAAGTCTCTGAATTACGACTTATGAAAAAATAAAAGTAGCCAATCTTCTGAAAATGCCACCATCAACCTGAGCCATTGCACCACTTGAAAGGCAGAGCTGACTGTTTCAAAGACTCTGCTCTCAAAATCAGAGCTAATGCAATATTAACCAGAGAAGCAGCCTGCTAGAACAAATTGAACTGATCAGAGAACAGAAAATACATTACCAGGCCTTACTTTACAGTTGAAGACTTTAAAATATATTTTCCCCTCTACTGCCTCCCAAATGAGGGACACTAGAAGAATTTAGTTCTGCTTGTTTGTTTCTCCTTTCAATAGATTTTCTTTTTAAATAAAATTTTTGTTGAAATATTTCAATAAGTACCAAATTATAAGGGCACAATATATCTCATAAACGTTATGGGGAGGCTGGTTTATTTTGTAGGTAAAGGTTTCCAGGGCTAACTGCAGGCTGGTGAAGAGCCACATCCCATAGAGGGAGCACAGGGGAAATGGACATGATACACTATTACTCGTTATGATGGGGCAACCTCATGCTGTGCTTTCCTCTCCATAGATGGTGACTGAAGGCAGGGGGTAGGTCTATAGCCCTGCTTTTTCCTCACAATGCCCTGGTTATTTACCAAGAGTCCAACTGTGCAGGGCTCAGAAGACAAATTAAAACTAATGACCTAAAATAGCTATTTTGTACTTTGAAGTGTCTCAGCTTTCAAGATCCTCTCTGGCCTTTCAACAGCTAGAAATAAGTGTTGTGTCCCCTGGTGGGGAACTGGAATCAAGTTCCAATTCCTGGTCCTGTAGTGCTGTGAGGTGTCCAATTAAAGTTGTGACATTTTGTTGTCTAGAAGAGCTGTTATGAGACCCAGGACCTAATCTTCCATGTTCCAGGCCTCAGACTGGGATAATTTTAGAGGGGAATATACCACATTTGGGGGAGAAAGAGCAGAAACACTTTTTTTCCAGGCAGCTCTTTAAAGTGGATAAGTATTTTGGAATGTTAGAATTAGATCTGGATGAAATTTCAGTTGAAATTCTGAAACAAGTATCTAGTAGGTCCCCCCCACCCATCCCCAAGAGACCGCAGACTTTGTAAAAAGGTTTCAGTTTTTTCAAAATTTCCTGTTTTTTGTCAATCATATTTTAGCAATTTCAAATATTTATAGATTATCCCTTTCTCTCTTTTTTTCTTTTTATCCTCACTGATTTCAATGAAATGAATGATGTACAGAGTTTTTCTTCATTTTCGTTCCCCCCTCCATTTCTTTTCCTGAACTTGGAAAAGTCAGAGTGGCAGAGTTAGTGTAATTTTTTTTGTTCTCTTGCCAAAGTAACTTTTCCAAAGTTTGAGAAAGTTTAGAAAAGTTGTAGCAAAAGGAAAAATGGGTGATGAGGAGGGGAAGAGGGGAATTAAGCCCTATATATAATTCATTTTATTGTACTCCGTGCTAAAAAGGAAAAGAGAAAAGGGGGGGACCCCAAATCTGAAAAATGTCATGAAAATATTTTTCCATTTTTCAAACAGCACTAGTTTAGAGTAAGTCAAGTGGCAATGAATCATACAGTAATGGGACTGTGATAATTAGCATAGTAATTTATTGCACCCTGTGACATTGCACTCCATATGTTTTATGGAAATATGCTTATGACTGTGAATATAATGTAACTGGAATATGCTTTATGCAAAAGGTCTCTTGTAAGGTATAACCCAGGTTATAACCTACTGAATATATTCCTCCTATTTGTATGTATATATCATTCTTGTATCTGAAGCTAGAAATATGAAGTATAACTCTGAGGTCCTATTGTAATTATGCAAAGTGTGGTTTAGAATCTTGATGGCTCCCATTCACTAGGACAATTGGTTGTAAATGGTTTATTTACCTGCATGCCTTCCTGTGTATGTGTGCACCAACCCAGGAAGAATGGAGACTAGAGGTCTTACAGTGACATGTGACCATGTCACATGATACTGGAATCCATCTTAATCCTTTCACTTTTCCAGTGATGAGGCAGGGGTGGGGACAAGCTCAGACAAGATTCCTGCCTTGTCCCAAAGCTATAAAAGGGAGTGGAGCAGGACAAAGGGGGCTGTCAGTCATGAGAAAACCCCTGCTTACCACCTGATATGGCTGCTGGAACTAACAAGGACTGTACCAGGGGAAAGGATTGGGCCTAGACTAGGAAGGAGTCTAGTCTGTGAAAGAAGCTTATTGGAACATCTCTGAGGGTGAGATATTACCTGTAATCAGTTTCTTAATATATTAGGCTTAGACTTGCGTGTTTTTGCTTTATTTTGCTTGGTGACTTACTTTGTTCTGTCATTACTTGAAACCACTTAAATCCTACTTTTTATACTTAACAAAATCACTTTTGCTTATTAAGAAACCCAGACTAAGTGATTAATACCTGGGGGAGGGGAGGGGGCAAACAGCTGTGCATATCTCTCTATTAATGTTATAGAGGGCGGACAGTTTATGAGTTTACCCTGTATAACCTTCAGACAGAGTAAAACGGATTTATTTGGGGTTTGGATCCCATTGGGAACTGGGAGTCTGGGTGCTGGAGACAGGTAACCTGCTGAGCTGTTTTCAGTTAAGTCTGCAGCTTTGGGCGGTGTGGACCAGACCCTGGTTCTATGTTGCAGCAGGCTAGCATATCTGGCTTAACAAGACAGGGTTTGGAAGTCCCAAGCTGACAGGGGAAAACAGGCTCAGAGGTAATTTCAGCACATCAGATGACAGTCCCAAGGGGGTCTCTGTGACCGAACCCATCACATACCGCTCTTCAACTTGCCATAGATGGATGTGATATGCTTCTGATGTGTATGGATATATCATAAGCATACATGGTGTACATATTTACATTCACACTGTATATAAATATAATACTCTTTCGAAACAATCAGATTGAGTACCATGCTCTAATAGCTTTATGCTATTGCTCCCAACTAATGTATAAACTGGTTAATCCTGAAACATACCCCCCATAGGGTGTGTCTTCACAGCACAGTTAGTTTGAGTTATAATTTGAGCATTACCCCCAATTCGACTCCTCTCCACACACAGATCTCTGGCTTGGGTTAAGTGGTGCTAACCAGCCTGTTGGGAGAATGGGGCTGAAGCTCAAGGGGTGCTGATGCTGGAGCTAGTAATGCTGTGAGGATGCAGCAGCTCCAGCTACAAGTCATCATCAGCCAGCCCAATCACTCTGTGCTGCTAATCAAATCACTCCGTGTAACTCCAGTGTTTTGCACTGTGGTTGCTCTCACTTGAGCTAGCCTAGCCTGAGCGAAGTAACTTGTGTGCTAATTGAGCTAACTGTTGCAGTGAAGGCAGGTCCATAGTCACTTCCTTTTTCATTCATTGGGCAATACTTTTAAACCTTCAACCTCAACTCCAGACAATATATATATTATCACATATGTGGTATTTTAAATTATCAACAGAATTTTGTCATTTTGAGATTTTTTTATCAAACTATCCAGTCAGCAAAATATACACCTTGTATATTGTCTATGATGCTTATTCTTCTACATAAAAAAAATTCAATAAAATCTTATGAGTTATGGATCTGCCATTTTAAAGTGTACCATAAGATTTAGGTGTCAGCCGTATCAATTAGAAGGTTACACATCAATCAACCAGATAATGAGGTTTAAAAGAGAAATGGTAGCTCATTACATTGGATGCTGTTTGTTGAATCTAAGTCATCTCCAAAAAGAGGAAAGTTGTTCATGATCCATAAATGAAGATTGTAGTTTAAAATTGGTGTGAGAGGAAAATTCCTGAAAGATTTGACTCTCCTCAGTTGTTAACAGCAAGATGTTAAAGAAATAGCTCTGATTTGCAAGTGAATTTTAGGTTTGCAAGATCAAAACTTTTTAGCCCTTTAAGGAGGAATAGAAGTTGAACAGTCAGGGTATTGGTGGTTCTTTTCTGAACCACGTACTGTCTCAGCATGTTGACTTTTCAGACTTGGCATTATATTAACTGTCTGTCAACCCCAAGAACTGTCAACTTGATGGGATTCAAGTGTACATCTAAATCCAGAGAGAAACAGGATCTGGTTTCGGTCATAGCAGAAATCAAAAACGTTCAGGATCTGATAAGCATTTGATGTTAGCATCTGCCAAGAACAGATGGTTTTTAAGCAGACATCTGGCAAATTATTTAGCAGGGAGTACTTGGAAAGTGCTGTGTCAAAGGATGGTCAGTTAGCGGAAGATGGCAGGAATTGTAGAATGGCCACCAAAAAATTCTTTGCTCTGGTAAAAACAAGACAGTAAGAAAGAAAGAAAAACTTGTCTGGGGGAAAAGAAAATATAAGAAATGGAGAAAGGAAGACTGGCTGTAGATTTGGGTCACAGATGAGTCCAAGTTGGAAATATTTGGGTTCAATAGATGCTGAGTCATTAGAGTCCATAAGTGATATGTAAACCTATGGAACCATAAAACTGCAAAGTAGCTAATTTTTTGTGCTGAATTGCTTGGAATAACTAAATTGCTGCGATACTTGAGGCTTTATCCATCTGTCACTGAAACAATGAAAAGACTTCTGACTCCCACTGAACTCCACTCTAGTGTCTGTTAGCCAATGACCGTGTTTTTGCTGATGTTGGGTATTTAGAGACAGATTTTCTAAGGATCATCCTGTGACACACTGTATCTGAAAGTAGCATCCTGTAACCCCAATATTCACCACTCCTATACAGTTGTGATATTTCATACAAAGCATGCCATGTAAAATATCTCATATGAAAGGTCATGATCTGCTGAAACCCATTGTTCTGTCAAAATATGTATATTATTAGTGTGTATGAAGTTGAGATTTCATTGTATGGTTATTGAAATACATTGTGAGTTTGGGAGTTGGCCACTGCTAGTTCTCCAGAGACAAGAATGGAGGTGACCCACACCCGTGTGGGCATTAAACAATTATTAATCAGCAGATGAGTTGTAAACAAGGTATTTACAAATCTGTAAGAGTTGCACAAGCATCACACAATGGGGATTGCTCAACTCTGAGACTCATCAAGCTCCACCAGGACATGCCTGGAAAATACTAGCCCAGACATAGACTGAGGGTATAAAATAAGAGACAGTGGCATCATGCGATAACCTCTCTCCTCCCCCACCTCCGTTGAAGGCAACAAGAATGCTGATAAGATAAAGACTTTGGACTGAGGTGATTGGTCCCAGACTGAGAAGGAAAATCAGTCTGTTTATTAAGAACTGTAACCTACCTGCAACATCCAGTGGGGTGAGAGAAACTGCTTGATCCAAATACTGCTTAGTCTAATAAGGTTTAGGATTTAGACTGTGTGCTTACATTTTATTTTCTTTGGTAGCTATCTCTGACCTTTATGCCTACCACTTATAATCACTTAAAATCTGTCTTTCTGTAGTCAAACTTATTTTAATGTTGCATTCTTACTAGTGAGTTTGTCTGAAGTGCTTGGGAAATCTACTCAGGTTACAAATGCTGGTGCATGTCCCTTTCCTTTGATCAGGGCCGGCTCAAGGCACCAGCAAAACAAGCTGGTGCTTGGGGCGGCACATTTTTAGGTGCGGCATGGCCGGCACCAGAATGCCGCCCCTAAAAATGTGCCCCGGCCGCCCTAGCTCACTTCCGCTGCTGCCGCTCGCGCGCCATGGCGCGCGAAACAGGTGATTCGCGCACCGCTGCTCCCCCTCCCTCCCAGGCTTGAGAGCCTGGGGGGAGGAGGCAGGGCTGAGGATTTGGGGAAGGGGCGGAGCTGAGGCGGCGCCGGGGGTGGGGTAAGAAAAAAACGGGGGAGGGGGGGCGGACAAAATTGTTTCTGCTTGGGGCGGCAAAAATCCTAGAGCCGGCCCTGCCTTTGATGAAGTGGCAGACTAAGTTTGGACTGTTCAAAAGAAGGTCTTGCACAGTGCAAGATGGTATATATCTGGGTTGCAAGACTGGGGGCTTGGGAGACACACTGGGAAACACCAGCAAATCATTCATGAATAGCTTGGAGAGCATTCATGCAACTTAGCTGGGTGTGTCTCTGCATGCTGGTGGCTGAATGATAAGCAGCAAACCCCTCCAGGCACCGTTGTCACTGGCAAATCATTGTGAGAGCCAGCCCAGGCTGGAGGTTTAAGAGGGCACAGGAGTCCCACAGTTCCTGGTTGTACCCTTGGGATCCCGTCACACATCTTCAATTGTGCACTAATCTTGTGTACCTGTTTTTGATCATGCTGCTGTGTACAAATAGCAATTTCCAAATATAAAATTGGTAACTGACTGCATGCGTGTTCACTTGTATTGATAACTGAAGGCTGCTTGGTTTCTAGTCCTGTGTGGTGTCCTCAGCGCCTATTGACTTTAGTGAGCATTGTGAAAATTGGGCCTTGAGTGTCTACAGGTGCTTTAGAGCTTAAAGCTTCCATTGTCTTCAAGTGCTCAGCACCTTTCAGGCTCAAATTGAATGAACAAGAAGTTGGTACACAGATTGAGGCACCTCTGAGTCAGATTTTCAGAGCTCATTAAGTCAATGGAGTCTTTCCTTTGACTTCAGTGGTCTTAGGATCAGGTCCCTTAAGCTTAGATTTACTTGTGCTTCTTAATATGCCATGTTATACCCTCAGGTAGATATTTAACTGCTCAGTATAATAATGACTTCATTCCACCAATACTTCCCTGAATAAGAAGAGAGATGAGTGGATCCTTCAAAACATGGGCAGGTAACTCAGGGCCTGAATCTTAACATAAAAAGAGCATGACTAGAATTATAAGGCCTGAAAGCATTCCCAGAAGGTTGGCGCTACAGGAAGTCCTGCAAGTGATCTAAGATAATTCATAGCCAGCTTCTCTGTAGCATAGATGACCATGGGATTGCTTTTGCCAAAAAAAAGTCATTGCCAAACATTAAATATACTACAGAAATGTCCAATGTTGAAGGCTATATCCAAACTATGCCTGGGGTGAATCCTGGCCCCAATGACCTCAATGGCAAAACTCCCATAAACTTCAATGGAACCTGGACTTGTAGTATTTAACATCTATTTCACAGATTAACCATACCTAGTTTTACTAATAACACTGATATCCTGTATTTAACTTCACCCTCACCTGGCGAGCTGGAGTTACACTGAAGCAATGGCCATAAGAAGGTTGAAAACACACATGCAAATATGTTGAGGATTCTTTGGAAACTAGGAAACATTATACAGCTTGTATTAGAACAAAATATAATGATGTTTAATATATTCAGGAGTAAAGACACAGGGACTAAAACACAGTATCAGAGAAAGGAGGAGACTTGTGATGTCTCTCCTGGAGACTGTACAGTACTTCCTAGAGCAATGAGGAAAACACCGTGGATAGTTGATACTAAGGTTATTTCTGCATCTTTCCAGCTTGGCTCTGACAACCTGTACAAATGTAAACTCTCTCCTCCTTTCAAGCCATAAAAACCCTCAAAGAAAACAAGGCTTACTAGGCCTCTCTCTCCTCCTTTCATCAGATTTATTTATATTGTCAGAAGTGCCACAATATTTTACTGTTTCACGTGGATTCTGAACTCTTACCAGAACAATTGCAAAGGACAAAACTGAACATATTCTTACCTACCTTGCCTTCTATTCATGATGTTCCATGGGCTTCCTCCAGAGCAGACGTTCTTCAGCAGAGGAAACATTACCTTGATTCTGCACAGCATTTTTAATCTTCAACTCGCCTCAACTCACAGTTTCCATTTAACGGGCTGGGAGGAATTGAAGACTGAAAATGACATACAGGGCAATCAAATTCCACTTTTCCGAGATGACAGGAGTCCTGCCACTGGTGTCTGCTGTGTATGGCTCTACCTGGAATTTTTATGGGAAGAAAATAATGGTGAAGACCGCAGGGGAGAGATTTGTTTATACTGAAGAAAATATTTTAGGGTGCTATAAATAACTTGGTCTGTGTTGACAGTAATTAGAAATTGCAGCATGTTTGCATGATTTAAGTCTTCAAAAATTGCATCAGAAGGTGAATGTAGACAATAAGTTTTCAGGAAGTAACAAATTAAAGATTTTCCAGGTGAATGCTAATATTTACATGATCTTTTCTGAAGTCAAAATCTTTTACTCCCAACTGACGTCTACACACACACACACACACACACACACACACACACACACACACACACA